>NC_133350.1:34705906-35039239 GCF_030506205.2 Paramisgurnus dabryanus | reverse complement strand
AACTTTCTGATACTTCACACTCTCAATAAACATCATTCTGTTTGATTTATAAGCATGTTTCCTCATGGGGACATCAAAATGTCCCCACAATGTCACAAAAACACTGGTATTCCTATCTTTATGGGGACAATTGGTCCCCACAACGTGATAATTACCAGGTACACACACATGCACACACACACACACACACACACACACACACACACAAAAACGCAAAGTGCCACACACCGTAAATTCACAAAATTCACACAGCATGCAGTGTAAACCGTAGCACAGATTCCACCATCAAAGGACCAACACCCACAATCCAACCAGTGCTCCCAGATGATCCACTGGAAAGGAACAGATACACAAAATCAGTTGGTTATCATACAGTAAAATATCTGCAAACAATCCCCCTATAGTCTTTTTAACAATCAGCTAAACACAGCATCCATACAACGTGATGGGTGCCTTAAATAAAGAAAACCAAACAAACATTAAATCACAAAACCCAAAAATAAAGGGTAAAGGACAGCAGTGACCAAATGCAGTTCCTAAAAAATAAACAAAATAAAACATTAGAACTGCATAATCACATCATATTACTAAAAACACACGTTTAGCATTATTTATTAAATAAAACCCTACGAACCCCTCCGTTTAACCAGGCCTGCACAATACCATACTCAAATGGCAAACAAACAGCACATCCACAGTCCAGCTGCCAAAGAGCAAATCTGATCACCCTAAAACCAAACTATTACAGATTAAAAAAGCAGGATAGCAACCAAACACCACACAGGGAAAATTATCCTTCCTTACCTCTTATTAAATGCACAACACTTGCACATGAAGGATAAACACAGCCTATGGAAGAGAAAAGCCTCATAAAACAATACTTCTTTCTACCTGAACACAAAAGAAAACAACATCGATTGCTCACCTTATTAGAAAAGAACTCTGACGATGAAACAAACAAGCAATCAAGCAGCAACCATTCCTCACAGCGGCTCAGACACTTTATAAGAGTACGGAATCTGAAGCGTTTGTTCATTTGCTCACGCTAATCGGGACACTTCCTCTTAAAGGGACAATGCACTTAAAGGGGCAATGCACTCACTGGGGCCTACTTCTTAAAGGGGCTACGGTTTTTATGCTTTTAGAAAAAGGTACATTTTAAAATAAAAGGACCCATAAAAGGACCTCACTACAATCTACCCCCCTTTTGTTATCGGCACCCCGACGATAAGAGAGAAACTAAACCCATGGCCTAAAAACAGCCAATGTCATATTACTAGACCCAGGGACTTGAGAGGCTGCAGCCCTATCAACTCTACTTATAGCTACTGGCAAATGATGGGAATTGGAATGTCTTCCTGCAGTCTCTCTGGTACTCCGTCTGGGCTGAAATCCACTAGTACTAGGAACAGAATCCCAACTTTCGTCCGTATGATTTACATCTTCATCAACGACTGGGACACCCACTTCTTGACTCAAGGTACGTTCAACAAGATCCAAAGTTGGGGCCTCTTCTACAGACTGAGGAGCAATCCACCAATCTCTCTCCAGCTCTTCATCACCTACTGATGAGACAGTATCTGTTGATGGAACCGGGGATGCAGGTGGCAAGTTAACAGGTGCAGCTCGAAGATGGACACAATGCACATGTTTGACATTACCACTTCCATTAAGGGGCAAGATGGAATTAAAACTGCAAGCAGTGATGGAAGGGCCCTCGCACAAATGACACCGCCACGCCATGGCATAAGAATTAAATGGAACAGTAGTAAATAGGCATTTAAGCATGTAAACATTGGTGAACCATTTAAAAGTGTATGAGAGTATGAGTGACTACATGTAAATATTGGCACGTAGATGTGTTCAGTCCAGGACTCTTATTGATCATGTAAAATGTAGGGCAGATCTGACTTTGAATAATCAGTGTAAAACATGTTACTTCTTGTTGCCAGCAGGTGGCGCTATGGCCATAAGTGACTATTGGCATGTAGATGTGTTCAGTCCAGGACTCTTGTCAATTATGTAAAGTTTGGGACAGATCAGACATTGCATAATCAGTGTAAACATGTCACTTCCTGTTGCCAGCTGGTGGCGCTATAACTATAAGTGACTATTGACATGAAGATGTGTTCAGTTCAGGACTCTTAATCATGTGAAGTTAGGGAAAGATCGGACATTGCATAATCAGTGTAAACATGTCACTTCCTGTTGCCAGCTGGTGGCGCTATAACCATAAGTGACTATTGACATGTAGATGTGTTAAGTTCAGGACTCTTATTAATCATGTGAAGTTAGGGAAAGATCGGACATTGCATAATCAGTGTAAACATGTCACTTCCTGTTGCCAGCTGGTGGCGCTATAACCATAAGTGACTATTGACATGTAGATGTGTTCAGTCCAGGACTCTTATTAATCATGTGAAGTTAGGGAAAGATCGGACATTGCATAATCAGTGTAAACATGTCACTTCCTGTTGCCAGCTGGTGGCGCTATAACCATAAGTGACTATTGACATGTAGATGTGTTCAGTCCAGGACTCTCATTAATCATGTGAAGTTTGGGACAGATCGGACATTGCATAATCAGTGTAAACATGTCACTTCCTGTTGCCAGCTGGTGGCGCTATAACCATAAGTGACTATTGACATGTAGAGGTGTTCAGGTCAGGACTCTTAGCAATCATATGAAGTTTGGGACAGATTGGACACTGTATGCCTGAGTTCAAGCAACCTGTTTCATAGCGAAACATCAAACTTTGGCTGGCCGAAACAGACACAAATTTTAATATAGAATCAAATCCTTCGCAATTTAGCATCACAAAGGCCTTAAGATGAGACTCGCCAAATATGATGATGATCCGACAAAAACTGTAGGAGGAGTTAGTTAAAGAATGACTGCTGGAAATGAGAAAAACTGAGCCAAAATCTGAGAAATAATAAAAAATAGCTGACTTCCTGTTTGGTGTAGGGCATTGCTCCAAAATACTTTTTTGTAGGGCTTGTAATAATACATGAGCATACCGAAATTCGTACATGTAAGTTATACACAGTCCAAGGGCTGCTGCATTGAATATTTGAAAGTGGCGCTAAAACATGTTCCTTCAGGTTGCCAGCTGGTGGCGCTATGGCTATAAATGAAAATTGTTATGTAGATGTGTTCAGGTCAGGACTCTTAGCAATCATGTGAAATTTAGCACAGATCGGACATTGTATGCATGAGTTCCAGCAACTTCCTGTTTCATTGGAAAACATCAAACTTTGTCGGGCCAGAACCGACACAAATTTTTACGTAGAGTCAAATCCTTCGCAATTTAGCATCACAAACTGCGCCCAAATCACAAAAATAACTCAGAATAGCTGACTTCCTGTTTGGTTTACAGCTTCGCTCCAAGAGACTTTTTTGTAGGTCTTGTCATGCTACAGAAGCGACAATATGAAATAAAAGAAGAAAATTCTATTCTCCCCCAGATATTGCGGAAAAACATGTTTATCTTAAATAGATATTTATCACTTTTTCATCTCAAATACGTTTTTCATCACTTTGATGATTAATTCTTTGAACTTAGTTTGAAATTGTACACATTTGTGTCAGTTTACATAGCACAAGCCCCATCTGAAAAGATGCGGTATCATAACACATCATCCACATTGAACACATAAACTGTTCATTCAAGCCTACACAACACATAAGAAGAAGATTTTTACTGTGTAGTTGTGTTGCATATGCATTTCTTACATTTTGTAGACATATACTGTGTGTTCCTGTCCATCTTATGTCCACACACACTGCAGTACAATGTGTTGCTATTGGCTACAACCCTAAAATGATGAAAATGCTTGGATATAAAATTTTACTTTCTCTATTTCTACTTCTCTATTTACTTTCTCTCTCTCACGCACACACACACACACACACACACACACACACACACACACACACACACACACACACACACACACACACACACACACACACACACACACACACACACACACACACACACATTCTGGTTTCCATGTTTTGTGGGGACATTCCATAGACGTAATGCATTTTATACCATACAAACTGTATATTCTATTCCCCTTACCTGCCCCATGTCCTAACCCCAACCATCACAAAAACCTTTCTTGTACCTTAGATTTTCAATAAACATCATCTTGTTTGATTTATAAGCTTGTTTCCTCATGGGGACATCAAAATGTCCCCACAAGGTCACAAAAACACTGGTATTCCTATCTTTGTGGGGACAATTGGTCCCCACAATGTGATAATTACCAGGTACACACACACACACCTGCGCGCACACCATAGGTTTTGTGGTAAACCCATGGTTTTACAAATGGTAATCAATACACCAATTTACCATGATTACTACACTTTTACTAAAATACAACCATGGTTATTTTTTTGTAAGGGATATAATGGTAAAATGTAGAATGGTTCCTGTTAGATGATATATAATGTTGTATCTTTGCGCTGTTACAGCAAATGCAGAAGGACAAAACTCTGACATGCATCCATCATCTATGTACAGACATATACACAAACACACTCATGCACTCACAGGAGTCCCAGATAGAAGAAAAACAGAGTAAAGTTACATAGCACATTCAATTTTTACACTCTTATTAACTCCGGGTCCAGGGGACCCGAACACCACATATGTAATATAAATGTGTAGGGGGGGTGTATAGTGGACAGTCATTATCAAGTTGTTTATTTTTATGTTCTTTATAGAAAATGAGCCAAGGCCAATGAATCTGAAGTTGAAACAACAATTAATTGCATAATTTTTCTTTTAGTAAACATTAAAAACGGGTCCCTCAGACCCGAACACCACACAAGGGTTAAAGAATGACTGCTGGAAATGAGAAAAACTGAGCCAAAATCTGAGAAATAATTAAAAATAGCTGACTTCCTGTTTGGTGTAGGGCATTGCTCCAAAATACTTTTTTGTAGGGCTTGTAATAATACATGAGCATACCGAAATTCGTACATGTAAGTTATACACAGTCCAAGGGCTGCTGCATTGAATATTTGAAAGTGGCGCTAAAACATGTTCCTTCAGGTTGCCAGCTGGTGGCGCTATGGCTATAAATGAAAATTGTTATGTAGATGTGTTCAGGTCAGGACTCTTAGCAATCATGTGAAATTTAGCACAGATCGGACATTGTATGCATGAGTTCCAGCAACTTCCTGTTTCATTGGAAAACATCAAACTTTGTCGGGCCAGAACCGACACAAATTTTTACGTAGAGTCAAATCCTTCGCAATTTAGCATCACAAACTGCGCCCAAATCACAAAAATAACTCAGAATAGCTGACTTCCTGTTTGGTTTACAGCTTCGCTCCAAGAGACTTTTTTGTAGGTCTTGTCATGCTACAGAAGCGTACCAAATTTCGTAATTGTACGTTAAACACAGTCCGAGGGCTGCTTCGTTGAAAATTTGTAGGTGGCGCTATAGAGCCATTTTCCCACGCCTAATTCCAAAGCCCACACCACATGTAAATTTTTATCACTCTTGACATCTGTGCAAAATTTCATGAGTTTTTGAGTATGTTTAGGCCCTCTAAAGTCCCGCTGAAGTCGGAGAAAAATAATAATAATTAAAACTGCAAGCAGTGATGGAAGGGCCCTCGCACACCTGACACCGCCACGCCGTGGCATGAGAAGAATTAAAGGGAACAGTAGTAAATAGGCATTTAAGCATGTAAACATAGGTGAACCATTTAAAAGTGTAGTATAATGTGCCACATTTCCTGTTGCTAATTACAAATGACAGCGAGGTAGCATCGTGTAAGATAGCATGAGAGAGAGAGAGAGAGAGTGAGTGAGCGAGTGTGTGTGTGTATGAGTGACTACATGTAAATATTGGCACGTAGATGTGTTCTGTCCAGGACTCTTATCAATCATGTGAAGTTTGGGACAAATCTGACATTGCATTATCATTGTAAACATGTTACTTCCTGTTACCAGCTGGTGGCGCTATGACCGTAACTGACTATTGGCATCATAAGTGACTATCAGTGATGGGAGTAACGCGTTACTGTAACTCCACTATTTTTTTTAAATCAAGTAACGCAATTACAATTACTGAAATTTAAATGAGTTCGTTACGCGCGTTACTCTATTTTGTAAAAAATAGACAAGACATATCTGACGTCGCAGGACTGTAGTTGGCGGCGCAATAATTCATTACACTTCATCATAGCTGACAGTGCATATAGAATGAACATGAAAAATCTAAACGGGACAACATACCTTTGTTTAAAAATTGTGCGCAAGTCATAATCCATCCGGTCTCATGTTTGTAAATTATCTTCACCAAGCAATCGCAGTATGACATCAACTTGCATTTGTAGTCCACAAAGGTAATAAATCTAAGAAATGATCATATATTCTTAGATGTTTACATCGGCTTCATGGAAGAGAACGATCCGCGATTGTTGTTTCCACTAAAATATTCACACTGCGGTGTACACCCGTGTTAAAACTCCATAGTATGTGTGAGCTCGCTTTTAGTTTTAGTTTCAGTCTCTCCGTATCCGAACAAAAAATCCACTCGCTCTGTGTCCATCTGACAAAACAATCCACTCGCTCTGTGTCCGTCCGACAAAACAATCCACGTAGCCTACTCCGTTTTCTGAATAAATATCTTCCTTTAATCCTGTGTATCATTTAAATCCAACAGAAAACAAACAATATATGACCAAAGAGCGCAGTCCCTGTGGCAAGCTTCACAAGCTGTGTTCCAATTCAAGTGCTGCACCCTACTAAGCATGCAATAAAAGGTGAGCACTTGCCCATTCAAGGCGCTCAGAAGTTCGCGAAGAGAACTGAAATGAGACGGTCTAACCTTCGGAGGACCCATAATTTGCCTCATCTGCTGCACACGCATCGTGCCTGTCAGCAGGACACAGCGGAGACGTTTCTAACTTATTAAAATAAATATGAAATCAGAAAAATTATAATTTATTTTAGAAAATTTGACATGTTGACACAATTGTCTCCAAATTTTTAAAGAGACACTACACAATTTTAACACATTTTATATTTTTGTAAACATGCAGAATATTTGTCTAAATGGTCTAAATGATATACATAAATAAACTAAGTTTAAATATTAAGATAATTTCTAACAAAAATATTCAAAGGTTGAATCTAAAGCAAAATAGGCTCCTACAGTATGTGATATATTAGAGTCTTATGTGTAAAATAGCCCATCCATATCATTTTACTGTTTGACTGTTCAGTACTGTTCATATTTACATTTAAAAAGCAGACATAAAAGTAACTTAAAAGTTACTTTTCTAAGTAACTAATTACTTTTGATATACAGTAACCGGTAGAGTAATTCAGTTACTTTTAAAAGAAGTAATTAGTAACTGTAACTAATTACTAATTTTTTAGTAACTTGCCCAACACTGGTGACTATTGACATGTAGATGTGTTCAGACCAGGACTCTTATTAATCATGTGAAGTTAGGGAAAGATCGGACATTGCATAATCAGTGTAAACATGTCACTTCCTGTTGTCAGCTGGTGGCGCTATAACCATAAGTGACTATTGACATGTAGATGTGTTCAGTCCAGGACTCTTATTAATCATGTGAAGTTTGGGACAGATCAGACATTGCATAATCAGTGTAAACATGTCACTTCCTGTTGTCAGCTGGTGGCGCTATAACCATAAGTGACTATTGACATGTAGATGTGTTCAGTCCAGGACTCTTATTAATCATGTGAAGTTAGGGAAAGATCGGACATTGCATAATCAGTGTAAACATGTCACTTCCTGTTGCCAGCTGGTGGCGCTATAACCATAAGTGACTATTGACATGTAGATGTGTTCAGGTCATGACTCTTAGCAATCATGTGAAGTTTGGGACAGATCGGACACTGTATGCCTGAGTTCCAGCAACCTGTTTCATAGCGAAACATCAAACTTTGGCTGGCCGAAACAGACACAAATTTTAATATAGAATCAAATCCTTCGCAATTTAGCATCACAAAGGCCTTAAGATGACACTCGCCAAATATGATGATGATCCGACGAAAACTGTAGGAGGAGTTAGTTAAAGTATGACTGCTGGAAATGAGAAAAACTGAGCCAAAATCTGAGAAATAATTCAAAATAGCTGACTTCCTGTTTGGTTTAGGGCGTTGCTCCAAGATACTTTTTGTAGGGCTTGTAATAATACATGAGCTTACCGAAATTCGTACATGTAAGTTAAACACAGTCCAAGGGCTGCTTCATTCAATATTTGAAAGTGGCGCTAAAACATGTTCCTTCAGGTTGCCAGCTGGTGGCGCTATGGCTATAAATGAAAATTGTTATGTAGATGTGTTCAGGTCAGGACTCTTAGCAATCATGTGAAATTTGGGACAGATCGGACACTGTATGCATGAGTTCCAGCAACTTCCTCTTTCATTGGAAAACATCAAACTTTGTCGGGCCAGAACCGACACAAATTTTTACGTAGAGTCAAATCCTTCGCAATTTAGCATCACAAAGGCCTTAAGATGACACTCACCAAATATGAAGATGATCCGACGAAAACTGTAGGAGGAGTTAGTTAAAGTATGACGCCTGGAAATGACAAAAACTGCGCCCAAATCACAAAAATAACTCAGAATAGCTGACTTCCTGTTTGGTTTACGGCTTCGCTCCAAGAGACTTTTTTGTAGGTCTTGTCATGCTACAGACGCGTACCGAATTTCGTAATTGTACGTCAAACACAGTCCGAGGGCTGCTTCGTTGAAAATTTGTAGGTGGCGCTATAGAGCCATTTTCTCACGCCTAATTCTAAAGCATACACCACATGTAAATTTTCATCACTCTTGACATCTGTGCAAAATTTCATGAGTTTTCGAGTATGTTTAGGCCCTCTAAAGTCCCGCTGAAGTCGGAGAAAAAGAAAAAAAATAATAATAATAACTCCTTGAAGAACAATAGGGTCCTCACACCCCGGTGTGCTCGGGCCCTAATAACTCCTTGAAGAACAATAGGGTCCTCACACCCCGGTGTGCTCGGGCCCTAATAAACAGCCCCACCGTCCTTGGGGGCTTTAATTATTCTATAAACTGTAGGCCCCCAAACATCTTGGATTTTTGCTCTTCCTCGAATATCATTAGCTCGAAGATAGACCAGCTCACCTTCCCTGTAACCCACAGAAGTCACCTGCTGGTCATGACGTTCCTTCCGAAGGACTGCAGCAGCTTTCAGCCGTTCCTTAGCTGTATCAAAAGCTATTTGCACACATTGGCGATGTTCTTGTACCCACTCACTCACAGATCCTGTTACTGGCTCCTTAACTCTACCCAAAAGAAAGTCAACAGGTAAATTATAACTGCAAGCAGTGATGGAAGGGCCCTCGCACACCTGACACCGCCACGCCGTGGCATGAGAGGAATTAAAGGGAACAGTAGTAAATAGGCATTTAAGCATGTAAACATAGGTGAACCATTTAAAAGTGTAGTATAATGTGCCACATTTCCTGTTGCTAATTACAAATGACAGCGAGGTAGCATCGTGTAAGATAGCATGAGAGAGAGAGAGAGAGAGAGTGAGTGAGCGAGTGTGTGTGTGTATGAGTGACTACATGTAAATATTGGCACGTAGATGTGTTCTGTCCAGGACTCTTATCAATCATGTGAAGTTTGGGACAAATCTGACATTGCATTATCATTGTAAACATGTTACTTCCTGTTACCAGCTGGTGGCGCTATGAACGTAACTGACTATTGGCATCATAAGTGACTATCAGTGATGGGAGTAACGCGTTACTGTAACTCCACTATTTTTTAAATCAAGTAACGCAATTACAATTACTGAAATTTAAATGAGTTTGTTACGCGCGTTACTCTATTTTGTAAAAAATAGACAAGACATATCTGACGTCGCAGGACTGTAGTTGGCGGCGCAATAATTCATTACACTTCATCATAGCTGACAGTGCATATAGAATGAACATGAAAAATCTAAACGGGACAACATACCTTTGTTTAAAAATTGTGCGCAAGTCATAATCCATCCGGTCTCATGTTTGTAAATTATCTTCACCAAGCAATCGCAGTATGACATCAACTTGCATTTGTAGTCCACAAAGGTAATAAATCTAAGAAATGATCATATATTCTTAGATGTTTACATCGGCTTCATGGAAGAGAACGATCCGCGATTGTTGTTTCCACTAAAATATTCACACTGCGGTGTACACCCGTGTTAAAACTCCATAGTATGTGTGAGCTCGCTTTTAGTTTTAGTTTTAGTCTCTCCGTATCCGAACAAAAAATCCACTCGCTCTGTGTCCGTCCGACAAAACAATCCACGTAGCCTACTCCGTTTTCTGAATAAATATCTTCCTTTAATCCGGTGTATCATTTAAATCCAACAGAAAACAAACAATATATGACCAAAGAGCGCAGTCCCTGTGGCAAGCTTCACAAGCTGTGTTCCAATTCAAGTGCTGCACCCTACTAAGCATGCAATAAAAGGTGAGCACTTGCCCATTCAAGGCGCTCAGAAGTTCGCGAAGAGAACTGAAATGAGACGGTCTAACCTTCGGAGGACCCATAATTTGCCTCATCTGCTGCACACGCATCGTGCCTGTCAGCAGGACACAGCGGAGACGTTTCTAACTTATTAAAATAAATATGAAATCAGAAAAATTATTATTTATTTTAGAAAATTTGACATGTTGACACAATTGTCTCCAAATTTTTAAAGAGACACTACACAATTTTAACACATTTTATATTTTTGTAAACATGCAGAATATTTGTCTAAATGGTCTAAATGATATACATAAATAAACTAAGTTTAAATATTAAGATAATTTCTAACAAAAATATTCAAAGGTTGAATCTAAAGCATAATAGGCTCCTACAGTATGTGATATAAATATAAAAAATGTGTAAAATAGCCCATCCATATCATTTTACTGTTTGACTGTTCAGTACTGTTCATATTTACATTTAAAAAGCAGACATAAAAGTAACTTAAAAGTTACTTTTCTAAGTAACTAATTACTTTTGATATACAGTAACCGGTAGAGTAATTCAGTTACTTTTAAAAGAAGTAATTAGTAACTGTAACTAATTACTAATTTTTTAGTAACTTGCCCAACACTGGTGACTATTGACATGTAGATGTGTTCAGTCCAGGACTCTTATTAATCATGTGAAGTTAGGGAAAGATCGGACATTGCATAATCAGTGTAAACATGTCACTTCCTGTTGCCAGCTGGTGGCGCTATAACCATAAGTGACTATTGACATGTAGATGTGTTCAGTCCAGGACTCTTATTAATCATGTGAAGTTAGGGAAAGATCGGACATTGCATAATCAGTGTAAACATGTCACTTCCTGTTGCCAGCTGGTGGCGCTATAACCATAAGTGACTATTGACATGTAGATGTGTTCACTCCAGGACTCTTATTAATCATGTGAAGTTTTGGACAGATCAGACATTGGATAATCATTGTAAACATGTCACTTCCTGTTGCCAGCTGGTGGCGCTATAACCATAAGTGACTAATGACATGTAGATGTGTTCACTCCAGGACTCTTATTAATCATGTGAAGTTTGGGACAGATCAGACATTGGATAATCATTGTAAACATGTCACTTCCTGTTGCCAGCTGGTGGCGCTATAACCATAAGTGACTATTGACATGTAGATGTGTTCAGTCCAGGACTCTTATTAATCATGTGAAGTTTGGGACAGATCAGACATTGGATAATCATTGTAAACATGTCACTTCCTGTTGCCAGCTGGTGGCGCTATAACCATAAGTGACTATTGACATGTAGATGTGTTCAGGTCATGACTCTTATGGCGCTTTTCCATTGCATAGTACCCCACGGTTTAGTTTAGTTTGGGTCGGGTCAGCTCACCTCACTTTGGCGTGGTTAGCTTTTCCATCGAGTTTAGTATCACTTCAGAGTGGGAGGGATTATAGGCGTGTCATTATATTTACGCTGCCTACTGCTGTGACATCATACACGTGAGAGCGTTGTTGTACATTCCCATACATTCATTTATTTCTCAGTCTGCCACAAAATTAAAATTGGCCATCACAAATAGATGTTTGCACATCGCGTTTATAACTACCTCTGTCTCACATGACAGTTTCTGTTCAAACACCCGACCCGTGGCGTCAGTCGACGGCGCTCCGCTGAGCCTCATTCAAGTTGCATTTAAGCATATATAATGCGGACGTGCACGTCGCGAATGTGCCGCCACAAACTGCAAGTCTGGAAAAAACTGTTATGGTGTCCCGGATTCTCAACCTGTGGATGTTTTTCATCGCTAAAAGGGTGTTTGGAAACTTATAGCAGAACACAGATGACATGTTTGCTTGAGACAGTGCAAGCTAGCAGTAAGCTAAAGCTAATATTTACATAGCGATGACGTGACGATTCTCTCAGACCAATCAGTGATCTACAGTGTTTTCGCGTCACGTTTGGTATCAGCTCGGGTCGCTTGGAACCCCAACCGAGGTGGTACGAAAAAAAGTATCGGGTACTACGTACTGCACCCAATGGAAAAGCTCCCAAAAGTAAACTGACCCGACCCAAACTAAACTAAACCGTGGGGTACTATGCAATGGAAAAGCGCCATTAGCAATCATGTGAAGTTTGGGACAGATCGGACACTGTATGCCTGAGTTCCAGCAACCTGTTTCATAGCGAAACATCAAACTTTGGCTGGCCGAAACAGACACAAATTTTAATATAGAATCAAATCCTTCGCAATTTAGCATCACAAAGGCCTTAAGATGACACTCGCCAAATATGATGATGATCCGACGAAAACTGTAGGAGGAGTTAGTTAAAGTATGACTGCTGGAAATGAGAAAAACTGAGCCAAAATCTGAGAAATAATTCAAAATAGCTGACTTCCTGTTTGGTTTAGGGCGTTGCTCCAAGAGACTTTTTTGTAGGGCTTGTAATAATACATGAGCATACCGAAATTCGTACATGTAAGTTAAACACAGTCCAAGGGCTGCTTCATTCAATATTTGAAAGTGGCGCTAAAACATGTTCCTTCAGGTTGCCAGCTGGTGGCACTATGGCTATAAATGAAAATTGTTATGTAGATGCAGAGATGTATAGTAACGAAGTAGAACTACTTCACTACTGTACTTAAGTACTAAAAGACAGTATCTGTACTCTACTGAAGTATTATTTTTTTCTCCTACTTCCACTTTTACTTCAGTACATTTTTTCTTTGAGTTTAATACTTTTACTCCAATACATTTTTGATGTGCTGCATAGTTACTCGTTACTCTCAAATGTTACGAATCATGGTCACATGGTGGTCTGAACCAATTGGAGATAGTAAAGGGCGACCCCTCCCAACCTCTCACTCACAAATATGAGCCAGGGTTGTTGACAAATGTGAAGCGAAGAGAGAACCAAAGTGCGCAAGAAAGACAGAGAGAGAGAGAATGCGCAAGAAAGGGCGAGTGTGCGCGAAAGAAGGAAACCTAAATTCAATGAAACACCTTGTACCTTTACCTATTACCATTTTATCGACTAATATTTCATTAATTCTGAATTCTCTATCGCCATATCAGTTAAAGTAATCTGAATTATCTGAACATTCATGTCCTTGTACTCCTGCTACAGCCAAAGGAATTGTAAGTGTCCTTTAGCTTAAACATTTGAAATAATATAAACAATATTATATTCAAACTTTTGACTGTTTTCTTTAATAACTACATTACACAATACTTGTACTTTTACTTTCAGTACTTGAGTAGTATATTTTAAAATAAACTACTTGCAATACTTAAGTACAAAGCATGTTTAATACTTTAGTACTTCCACTTAAGTGCTGTGCTTAAAGAGCACTTCAACTTCTACTCAAGTCACTTTTTTGATAGAGCACTTGTACTTTTACTCAAGTCTGGGTCGCTAGTACTTTATACATCTCTGTGTAGATGTGTTCAGGTCAGGACTCTTAGCAATCATGTGAAATTTGGGACAGATCGGACACTGTATGCATGAGTTCCAGCAACTTCCTGTTTCATTGGAAAACATCAAACTTTGTCGGGCCAGAACCGACACAAATTTTTACGTAGAGTCAAATCCTTCGCAATTTAGCATCACAAAGGCCTTAAGATGACACTCACCAAATATGAAGATGATCCGACGAAAACTGTAGGACGAGTTAGTTAAAGTATGACGCCTGGAAATGACAAAAACTGCGCCCAAATCACAAAAATAACTCAGAATAGCTGACTTCCTGTTTGGTTTACGGCTTCGCTCCAAGAGACTTTTTTGTAGGTCTTGTCATGCTACAGACGCGTACCGAATTTCGTAATTGTACGTCAAACACAGTCCGAGGGCTGCTTCGTTGAAAATTTGTAGGTGGCGCTATAGAGCCATTTTCTCACGCCTAATTCTAAAGCATACACCACATGTAAATTTTCATCACTCTTGACATCTGTGCAAAATTTCATGAGTTTTCGAGTATGTTTAGGCCCTCTAAAGTCCCGCTGAAGTCGGAGAAAAAGAAAAAAAATAATAAATATAGCTGCAAGCAGCAATGGCGGGCCCTCGCACGTTTTTTTACCGCTACACGATGCGTCCGAGAAAACGATGCACGGCGGGCAAGGGCATCAAGTGGGTAAACATCAGTGGGCTATTTAATGTTGTTACTGAGCCATTTGGGGACTGTAGGTAAAAGAAAAACCCCACATTTTAGACAAACGGGGGCGCTAGTGAGCCACTAAAGAGACACGCCTTTGTCTGACCTATTTGTCCACTCTGAACAGCCGACAACTCTGATGTTTGTGGCGACTTTTAGGTTAATCTAAGCACGCCAAGAGTCCTAAATATGCCTGAAATAAATGTAAAGTTTGGGGGGTTGCCATGGGAACAGCGTTCGAGATATCAAAAATCCCTTCGCAATTTATCATCTACAATGTCTCGCCATCATGTTGACCACTTCTGGTGTTAATCGCATGAATATCCTAGAAGGAGTATTTAAAGGAACATCGGCATCAACTGAAAGGCTTAAAAATGCCTTTGAAATGAAAGTAAAGTTTGACGCGTTGCCATGGGAACAGCGTTTGAGATATCAGAAATCCCTTCGCAATTTATCATCTACAATGTCTCGGCATCATGTTGACCCCTTTTGGTGTCAATCGCATGAATATCCTAGAAGGAGTTGTAAGGGTCCAAATATGACCCCATCCATCCGTTTGGCCCAACGGCGGAATCCAAACGAGGATTATAGCGCGTTCTGTCTTTTCCGGCGCTTGCAGATGACGTTTTGGCATTATGCAATTTTGTATTATTATCTGACTCCAAGATAATGTTAATATAAATCGGATTGAGAATTACTTTTAACAGTTACAGAATTTGGGTGGATGTTTGGTTATTCTTGTTTAGCCCTACTTGTTATTGCATCCGTTCATTCGGCTACTCATGTCGCTTTGGACTCACGCACCGGCCGTTTATTAATACTTAATAATCATGCGGGCCCACGATCACAACCGAATCAGGCTTGGTCGCTGCTAGAGGTTAGACCATATGTTCAGAAGGCCGCCCTTTACGCGTGCTCATCTCTGAACATACTTTATTTAGTCCCCATAGAGGTGCAACTTAATTATTACAATATTTATTTCTAACCAGAGGCTCACGACCACTATCATAAAACAAACTGACCGTCTTCTCCAATGATAGCTTTGTATAATCGTGTCATAATTTAATATGCAACTTAGATAGATTAATATTGAAATAACCAGAGGCTGAGGCTCATCTGACTTAGAGTGGTCAGACAACATTTACTTGTTACTCTAAACAGGAAATTAGCCTCCACGCATCTAATTTAACTTAAACTAACGCCAAGTGCTAGTCGGATCTCCAAAATCCTCCGCTGATGTACTACTATGCCATCTAGTCTGGGATTTTGGTCCGTAATACTAGCCTGATTTTCAGACATTGCGGTAACAAGGATACATCGTAATTTACTAATCATGTCAATAACTTTCGTAGCAACACAGAATAATCCAAACACAATTTATTAACCAGGTAGGTAAAACATAATTCAGAAGCCAATTTACATTCCAATTCGAATACGAAAATCAAACGAAAACCCATTGCATACCTGGTAATGAGATGAAGATCTGGTTACAGATTCCTCAAAGTAAAATAACAATACATGATGCTGTGCAAGGACAGCATCATGGGGGTGCATTTCTCGATATTGAAAGTCCCGCCTAAATCTTCTACACATCTCCTTAAATAACCAGAGAACAAAGCACATAGGAATTTGGTACTGATTGGTTGTTGGTAAAACTAAGGGCTGTCCTTAATCTGTATACAGTGGGTGATTGGTTTATGCTTAGAAAGGGAGGTGTCTATCAACATTGAATGAAGTTTCACATATACTTTAACATTGAATTCTGTTGTTATATGAGTGAGACCTGTAACCACTTGCAATGAGACATTCCAATAGAAAACAAATAAGATACAGATTTTAGATTCTTTGTGCATGTAGCATTTCATATACAGTTTGCTTTTAGAGAAAAGAATACAAATGTATGACACCCTAAAGGTGTGTCTTTGAAACCCAAATGTGTCTCAGTGGGAAGTCCACTGTGAATCGTGGAGAGAGGCTTTTCTCGCGCACTCACTTTGCCCCCATACAGTGTCCTTTGGGGAGGTGCTATCTTATTTAGGAAATTATCTTACAGAGTATTTAAAGGAACATCGGCGTCAACTGAAAGGCTTAAATATGCCTTTAAAATGAAAGTAAAATCTGACGCGTTGCCATGGGAACAGCGTTTGAGATATCAAAAATCCCTTCGCAATTTATCAACTACAATGTCTCAGCATTATGTTGACCACTTCTGGAGTCAATCACATTATTTCCTCAGGGGGAGTATTTAAAAATTTACCGCATGCAGCTGTAAGGTTTAAATATGCCTTAAAAATGAAAGTAAAGTTTGACAGGTTGTCATGGGAACAGCGTTTGAAATATCAAGAATCCCTTCGCAATTTATCATCTACAATATCTCGGCTTCATGTTGACCACTTTTGGTGTCAATTGCATGATTATTCTAGAAGGAGTATATAAAAGTTCACTGCATGCAACTGTAAGGCTTAAATATGCCTTTAAAATGAAAGTAAAGTTTGACACGTTGCCATGGGAATAGCGTTCGAGATATCAAAAATCCCTTCGCAATTTATCATCTACAATGTCTCGCCATCATGTTGACCACTTCTGGTGTTAATCGCATGAATATCCTAGAAGAAGTATATTAAAGGAACATCGGCGTCAACTAAAAGGCTTAAATATGCCTTTAAAATGAAAGTAAAGTTTGACGCGTTGCCATGGGAACAGCGTTTGAGATATCAAAAATCCCTTTGCAATTTATCATCTACAATGTCTCGGCATCATGTTGACCACTTTTGGTGTCAATTGCATGAATATCCTAGAAGGAGTATTTAAAGGAACATCGGCGTCAACTGAAAGGCTTAAATATGCCTTTAAAATGAAAGTAAACTTTGACGCGTTGCCATGGGAACAGCGTTTGAGATATCAAAAATCCCTTCGCAATTTATCATCTACAATCTCTCGGCTTCATGTTTACCACTTTTGGTGTCAATTGCATGATTTTTCTAGAAGGAGTATTTAAAAGAACATAGCATGGAATTGTCAAAAAAAATCCAGCTTTGTGACTGATACACTTCCTGGCGCCTGGTGGTGGCGCTATACCCGGGAGTCACAATAGGCACATCGATGCGATCGGAATCTTCAGACGAACAAACACCCTGCATGGCATCACAATAAGATATTTTTTGCCTTAGAAATTAGACACTTCCTGTTTCTCTAAATTCGCCATAAATTCGTCGCCTCGCCATGGCAGAACCGTTCGAGATATCAAAAATCCCTTCGCAATTTAGCAAGTACAATGTCTCGACATCATGATCACCACGTTTGGTGTCAATCCCATGAATCCACTAGGAGGAGTATTTAAAAGTTCAACGAATGCATTTTTTAAACAATCCAAAATAGCCGACTTCCTGTTGGGCGGAGCTTAAATGTTAGAGGGCGAAAGTTGTTCGGGTCGATGAGATCTATATGCGTACCAACTCTCGTACATGTGCGTAAATTTTTGCCCGATCTGTGCATCAATGTTTTTTTTTGCATTACAGGGGGCGCTATAGAGCCCCCGTGCCACGCCCGTGTTCCAGCCTTTGGATTTCTGCGATGACGGACGACTCTGACGTCTGTGCCAATTTTCAAGAGTTTTCGAGTATGTTAAGGCCCCCAAAAAGTCCAAAAGTGTTAAAAAAAATAAAAAATAAAAAAATAAAAAAAATAAAAATAATAATCCGAGCAAAAACAATAGGGCTTCGCACCTACGGTGCAGGCCATTCTGGCCTGCTCCTCGGTGCTCGAGCCCTAATAACTCCTTGAAGAACAATAGGGTCCTCACACCCCGGTGTGCTCGGGCCCTAATAACTCCTTGAAGAACAATAGGGTCCTCACACCCCGGTGTGCTCGGGCCCTAATGAGGTTCTTGACCAAACATTAAAAAAATAAGGGGACTCCCCTGTAGATTGATGAATAGTGGTGTTATATGAAAAAATCATCTGGGGGAGATAAAGGGGCCAATCATGCTTCTGATCTGGCTGAAGAGTTCTCAGAAGGCCATGCAACGTCCTATTAAAACGTTCGCACTGTCCATTTCCTTGGGGATGAGAAGGAGAAGTGCGGGTCTTCTGGATTCCATAGAGTTCACACAACTGCTGAATTAGAGCACTTTCAAAATTTCGACCTTGGTCGGAGTGGATACGAGCAGGCACCCCAAACTTATAGAACCACTCTTGAACAAGTATTCTTGCCACTGTAGGGGCCCGTTGATCTCTAGTAGAAACTGCCTGGGTAAACTTAGAGAAGACATCAGTCATAATTAAGACATGCTCTCTTCCATCCCTTGAGCGATCGAGAAGGGTGAAATCTATGGCTAAGATCTGATTTGGTCTAGAGGCCAACAGATGCCCCATTGGAGTACGAGTTATGGATGGAAGGGGTTTTGCCATAGCACATCACTGACAGCACTGGCACCACTGTTTTATATGTTCATACATCCCTGGCCAATAGCACCTCTGACGCACCAACTCCGTTGTCCTCTCGATGCCCTGGTGCCCGTGACCCTGATGCAACTGCTGCAATACTTCTTCCCTCAAGGCTTCAGGGAGGATCAACTGGTATTGTTCTTCACCACCATCGGGCCGGTGGAATCTACGATACAGGAGCCCCTCTTGATCAAACAAACGATCCCATTGCCGTACCAGTTCTTGAACAGACCTAGACAGTCTTTTCCGTTCCAACCGATCAGGGCTTCTTTTCTGATGCCAAAAATTAAGAAAAGGGCCTATAACTGGATCCTGTTGCTGAAGAGTGATCAAGTGATTAATGTCATGACTTGGGAGCACAGAAATTGCCAGTTGGGTTACCAAAGTAGGTATTAAATCAGGATGTAACTGCAAACTTTCTGGAAGAGGAGTCCCTGGAAGAAGAGGTTCTAAACCTGATGAGATGTCAACAGCATGAGGTTGCCTTGAAAGAGAGTCTGCATTAACATTTGTTCTTCCTGAGCGGTAACGAATTGTAAAATCAAAGTCAGATAACTGGGCTGCCCACCTCTGTTCAGTCGCTCCCAATTTTGATGTATTCAAATAACTGAGTGGATTGTTGTCAGTCCACACAACACACGTATGTCCCAAAAGATACTCGCAAAACTTTTCTGTCATTGCCCACTTCAAGGCCAAAAACTCAAGCTTCATAGAGCTGTAATTGGACATATTTCTTTCAGAGGGGGATAAAGCTCTGCTGGCATAGGCAACTGGCCTTACTCGTCCATCCTGATCTTGAGACAGCACAGCTCCCAAGCCACTATGACTGGCATCGATCTCCAAAATAAAAGGCAGGGAAAAGTCTGCATAAGCCAACACTGGGGCAGTGGTCAGGGAGACTTTTAAGTTATAAAAACCCTCTTCACACTCCTTAGTCCATGCAGTTCCTATTGGGTGCCTTGCACTCGCCCTATGATGTTTGCCAGCAAGCGTAGCAACCAGATGATGCAATGGTGCAGCTAATTTGGAGAAACCCTCCACAAAACGTCTATAATAACTGGCGAATCCAAGGAATGATCTCAACTCAGACACTGTGGTGGGATGACCCCAAGTTGACACAGCCGCTACCTTTTCAGGGTCGGTGGAAACACCCTCTTCAGTGATCACATGGCCTAGATACTTCACTTCTGTTTGAAAGAAGCAGCATTTTTCCAGCTTAACTTTTAGTCCCTCCTTCTGTAGTCTAGACAGCACAGACTCCAACCGGACAAGGTGCTGATCTACGGTAGACGAAAACACAATAACGTCATCCAGGTACAACAGTAAAGACTGAAAATGTTGTGCACCGAAAAGCCGTTCCATAAGTCTCTGGAATGTGCTAGGTGCATTGCAGAGGCCAAAGGGCATACGATTGAATTCAAAAAGTCCAAATGGCGTGCAAAATGCAGTCTTCCCCTTATCCTTCTCAGCCACGGGCACCTGGTTGTATCCACTGGCCAAATCTAAGGTAGAGAACCATTTAGCCCCAGAAAGTGCATCCAGGGATTCTTCACTGCGTGGTAATGGAAAGGCATCTCGACGAGTCTTACTGTTTAGCTGTCTATAGTCCAAACACATCCGCAGGCTTCCGGCTTTCTTTTTAACAAGAACTATAGGGGATGCATAAGGACTGCAGCTCTCCCGAATCACCTGGGTCTCTAAAAGCTGGTTTATATGGGCCATAACAGTATCATAATCAGATGGAGGTATACGTCTGTACCTCTGCCGAACAGGCACATCATCGACTAAGGGAATTTCATGCATTATAAGATTTGTACATCCCAGGTCACCCTCATGTGCTGAAAATACAGAAGCATATTTACTCAACAAGTCTCTCACCTTCAGCTGATCTAACGCAGACAACGCCTGCAGATCTACAGATTTTATAATCTCATACATGGGGTCCACCTGACCTACGTGGGAATTTACCCTAGCTACCTCTAGATCGTTGGATTCAGTGTATACTTCTGAAATCCCTGCCGGTAAACTGACAATTTGAGCTTGATGTAACATTCCTAATGGGCATCGGGGACGAAGCTTTACAGCAGTTCTATTAACATTCACTATGGGGACATAGGCTGTACCCCTACAAACCTTGACTACAGCTGGATAAAGTACTAGACCTGACGGAAGAGAAGTACATCCAGAAGACGGCTCAAAAAGTGCAGTATTGGCTAATGAAAACACCTGCTGGGAGCATGTAACTGCAATAAACCTTACAGACTCAGCAGTAGGGCTGTCAAAATGGCTGAACAAGTACATTCGAAATTCGTCCTTGAAAAATAATAAAATTCGAATTATATTCGAATTATACAGTAAAGACCTACTTTATCTTGGAGAAAATACTCCTAAAAGCCCACAAGAGGGCGCAGCACAAAGCCCCAATAATATAATCATGCACAGCATATTTTTTGTTAAAACGAATGTTATAAACACTACTAATGAAATCAAAATTAACCAGTATAGTTGTGCACCTTTAAATGTACAAAACGAATGCCATACATAGACAATGCATATTATTATAGGGCATTTTAAATAAGTAGATAAATTAACGTGTTTCTAATAAAGTATGAAAACGAATTAATCTTAAGCCAAAATAAGTGGGAAAGATCATTAGTCATTTAAATGTTGTCAAGCTTAAACGCTATTCACAACAACTTATATTATATTTTGTGTGTTCCTTGGTTGAAAATATGTAGAAATATATGTGAGTTATAAAGTACAGAACAGAAATGTTTAACTTACGCGCAGAGTGAAGCCGTTAATAAAGCAGACTCTCCGTAATTAACAGAGGACGTGCTGAAACAGTCGAGTTGGCAGATGATCATCATGTTTATATTTCACGCAGATAATGTTGATGAAAAACTTGCATATCAAATGTCCAGGTGAAAGTCAAGTTTCCAGTCAGTTAAAATAAACACTGCGGCGTTACATTGCAACTCTCTCATATGCGGTGTGGACTATGTAGATGCACATATGGTTTTAATGTTGCTGAACAAGCAGCTGTATTATGGCACTTTTGTGTTGATCAGTTATTTTAAACTTTAAAACTGCATTTAGAAGCAGACGACAATAATTCATCTCAGTTAGTTTCACTTTGCATTTGAATTCCAGTTGATGCTCCAAAAACCAAAGCAGCATCACACAGCCCTTTTAATATGTATTCTGTCCGACTCGTAATCCCCACTGTCTTTTCTTGCTATTTTTCAAATGAATAACGCTGGCTTGCTCCGCATAGTTGGCTGAGCCGCTAACGCTCTGTATAACAATCCGCGTCAGTTATGCATTATCACGTTGCGTGAGCTTCCTGACACAGGTAAAATTCGAATGCAAAGTTTTACGTTCGAATATGCATATTTTTTTACATTCGACGAATATTCGAAATTCGAATTAAAATTTGACAGCCCTACTCAGCAGGGACAGACATAGCATATCTACCCCTAACCCTAGCCAAACACCCAGTACGCTCAGGGTGAGTTTGATGGCATAACTGAAGGGCTTGTTGCAAAACATCAGGAGCTTGCGTGACCTGTGGGAGGGCAAATAAATCTGGCCCGTAGTGCCCAAATAACTCAGTGTAACATTCCCTTATAATAATCATGCCCAACACACCAGGCACGGAAGTTGTGGATGTAGAGGTTTGAGAGCCTCGCACCACCAGGATGCCACGCTTAGGAATAACCCTATCCAGTACTTGAACATCAAGCTCCACATACCCAATGTAAGGAATGTCAAGACCGTTAGCGGCCTTAAGCTGTAATCACTGACATGCATGAGGAACTTGTGAAAAATGCTGAAAAAAATAGGTATCAGAAATGGTAGAAACCATCGACCCAGTGTCTAAAAGACATTTTACTTGCACTCCCCCCATTGTCACAGTAATTGATGGACACATACCAACTAATTGAGAAACAGTCTCATTACTTACAGGACTGGGCAACCTTGAGCCAGTAATATCCCCTTCTGCTCTGTGGCTCTGCAAAACAGAGGGTGCTAGTTTTCCGTCGGCTGATTGGGAGCCACATTCTGTGGCGGGCGAGGCTGCACACGAGGCTGATGGTGCAGAGCCTGCAAAACACGCTCATTATCACAACTACTAGTGAAATGGCCCGGCTGCTGACAACGTCTACATATTATTGGGGCATTACGTGACAATGAAGTGTGTGTACGAGGTTGCTGCAAAGACATAAATCGTTCAGAAAGTTCATTAAGCTGTTGCTGTTGTTTCAACATCATCTCTTTCAATTCTGCTAATTCAGATATCTGGATAGAGGGCTGCTGCTGTCCACTATTATCCTTAGAAGTCTGTATGGCACAAATGGATGGAACAGAATGACTCCTAGCCCTATCAATAATAGGTCTACCTTCCCGTTCCCATCGAATTGCTTCAGCCCTTACATCAAGTAGTGTGCAACCTGGTTTCGCTCGGACCATCTGCTTCAAAGTCCTGCGAAGATTAGGATCATTAACATGTTCAACAAACTGATCTCTAAGTAAAACAGCAGAATTAGGCAGTCCATTAGGTGCACACTTAACCACTCTTTCCATTAAACTAAACAGGGCATGTGAATACTCTTTTAAGGACTCTCCCTCTAGCTGCTTCCTAGAGAAAAAGTCCTCCTGTAAGGCAACATAAGATTGAGAACAACCATATAGTTCTTGCAAAATGGACAAAATCTTTTCAGGATCTTCCCGCTCTTCCTTAGATCTATACCTTATTTCATTTTTAGCTTCTCCCTCCAAATGATCATAAATAAAATAAGCTTGATCTATTGGGGCTAAATGTCGAGCCCGAATACTTGCACGTACCTCTTCAATCCATTCAACAATATTGAGCCCTACATTACCACGGAACAAGGGACATTTTCTCTCTCGTGGCACATATAAAAGACGTTCAGCGCCCGTTGTTGGGGTAACATTATTATGTGAACCAGGGTTGTTGGAACCCGAGGCCCCTGATGAAGGTACTAATGTCACCTCAGTCCGTTCATGTACAAGTCTCTCATTTTCTGCTCCTAATTGGATCACCAAGTCTCGAAGCTCCTGCAGCTCGTTGTCCATCTTAATGAAGACCAGAAAATCGTGTCCACCAAAAGCCTCTTACAATGCTTGTTGAATAGCGAAGATTGATACATATTGTCCTTCTAAACAAAAAAAAAAAAAGAAAAGAAAAAGAAAACACAACAACCAAAAAGAACTACAGGGGGACAAAAATAAAGAAAAATGTCTCTGTTTATACACGCCCTGCCGACTAAGCCAGATTGTAGCGCAAGGGGCTCAAAAGACCCCAATATGTACTTATTACTCGACTACGCCACCCTGGGATCTACCCATGGGAAATACTAATTTAAATTATACAGGTTCAGTGTGTACCAAATAAAAAGGAACAGAGACAGATTTCTTATTTTAGTGTTGAATTTTATTAACCTCCTCAACACATCCAGAATCAGTTAAAATATAAACCTTTATTATTGGTACCTTATTTTATTTAAAACTGCAACATGAATCATTAAAAGGATACCAACTGTTACAATTACCAATTAACACCAAACATTCCAGTGGATACAAAGGAAGACTGACGGGCCACGGGTGCAGGCCCACTTTAACCCCAAAAGGTTCACCCAAAATGGTGCCTGTAAAGAAAAACACAACACACACACACGCACACGCACACACACAAACGCAAAGTGCCACACACCGTAAATTCACAAAATTCACACAGCATGCAGTGTAAACCGTAGCACAGATTCCACCATCAAAGGACCAACACCCACAATCCAACCAGTGCTCCCAGATGATCCACTGGAAAGGAACAGATACACAAAATCAGTTGGTTATCATACAGTAAAATATCTGCAAACAATCCCCCTATAGTCTTTTTAACAATCAGCTAAACACAGCATCCATACAACGTGATGGGTGCCTTAAATAAAAAAAACCAAACACACATTAAATCACAAAACCCAAAAATAAAGGGTAAAGGACAGCAGTGACCAAATGCAGTTCCTAAAAAATAAACAAAATAAAACATTAGAACTGCATAATCACATATTACTAAAAACACACGTTTAGCATTATTTATTAAATAAAACCCTACGAACCCCTCCGTTTAACCAGGCCTGCACAATACCATACTCAAATGGCAAACAAACAGCACATCCACAGTCCAGCTGCCAAAGAGCAAATCTGATCACCCTAAAACCAAACTATTACAGATTAAAAAAGCAGGATAGCAACCAAACACCACACGGGGAAAATTATCCTCCCTTACCTCTTATTAAATGCACAACACTTGCACATGAAGGATAAACACAGCCTATGGAAGAGAAAAGCCTCATAAAACAATACTTCTTTCTACCTGAACACAAAAGAAAACAACATCGATTGCTCACCTTATTAGAAAAGAACTCTGACGATGAAACAAACAAGCAATCAAGCAGCAACCATTCCTCTTCTTCTTCTTCTTCTTCTTTGAGGTTTTACGGCAGCCAGCATCCAAAAAAGTTGCATTGCTGCCATCTACGGGACTAACACCTTACTGCACATTACAACCATTCCTCACAGCGGCTCAGACACTTTATAAGAGTACGGAATCTGAAGCGTTTGTTCATTTGCTCACGCTAATCGGGACACTTCCTCTTAAAGGGGCAATGCACTTAAAGGGGCAATGCACTCACTGGGGCCTACCTCTTAAAGGGGCTACGGTTTTTATGCTTTTAGAAAAAGGTACATTTTAAAATAAAAGGACCCATAAAAGGACCTCATTACATATAGTTCCTAGTTAGTATAACATGTAGACTTGGGTAGATCATGCTTTTAAACAAAATAAGAAAGCAGCATGCAGTGCCTTCTATAACCGTAATCTAAATATATACAAAGTCTGTTTCATGTCTTTTAGCTTGTAAACAAAATTGAAGCGCTGTTTTTGGAAAACTGCGTAGAATTACGAGCTTTAAGACCCTGGGGAATCCCTGGAATAAGTGACGTAGAAGGAAACTTGCGAATGAAAGACGAATCTTGGATTTAAACAACAGAGAACTAAAACAAAAGCAGTCTTTAGATGTGATGTAAGTAGTTTACAGCAATAAGATGAAATTAAATTGATCTGAACGGATTAATTTGTCTTGACATCATTTACTTTATTGCTGAGCCAACATAGTTCAGCGACGGATGTGCGACAAAGTTGCTTTTTAGAAATTAGACGGAAAGGTTTGTGAAGGCAGGGCTATAACATGCTTGAGCTGGATGGGAAACCTGTATTGCTGGGATATGTTGCATTGTGCAGTGCATGGCAGGCGATCTTCGGAGCGAAAAGATGATTGAGGATTGGTGGCAGAATCTGGATCACAACCTGGACAGGCTGAAGGCCTGCTGGTGCGGTCTGACGAAACCGCTCTTGCGAGGATAGAAAACCTTTGGTGAGTAGAGATGTAGCTTTGTGATCTTTCCTTGTTTAGTTTCTGGCTTTGCGGCGGGGTGTGGATTTTGTAGATGGAAGAGTTGGTTGGAGAGAGATGTGAAGATTGTGGAACTTTTTAGAGAAGATGTTGCCATTGGTCAGTGGCGGAGTGGCAATCGGGAGAGTCGGGACTTTTCCCGGTGGGCCGGTAGTGTTTTAAGGCCGCGAAGGATGGTCTGATAATAGCCGTGCTTTCAGTCTTTAGTCATGCACTCCGGCCACACTAAAAACTATTTATCATATATTTAATATGCTTCAGCGCTCAAAATGTATCTGGCCGCACCGCTCTCTCTATCAAGCCCGTCTCCCCTGGAGTTCTATCAGCCAATCAAAAAAAAAAGAAAGAGGCTACACAATAGCCAATCAGAAAATAGCACTGTTGTATCTGGGTAAGATTTAACGCAACAACCAATAAAAAAGCATAGCCTCACACACCCTCAGGGGAATGGAGCTGCAGTCCGAGCATCACTTTGAGCAGCTCAGAGTAGCCTAAGTCTGATCTTCTGTTTTAATGTTACAACAAATGCACAACTTTGACACAATGACACAAACAATGACAACTTGACTGCTGTTAGAGAATGTTTCCCAGATAATCAGCATCAGTTATTCATGAGTGTCTGTAACTTAGCCAACAGTTTACAGCCTGTTCACTGACAACACCTGCTCAGAACATGTAAGTTAGTCTAATGCTGCGTTCCAGGCAACCGGTAACCCGTGAATCACGACTTCAAAACCACGACTCACGACTCTGAACTGGGAGTACATCGATCTAGTACGAGTTCACGGGTGGGAAGTCACGAGTTTGACTGCCGTTCCAGTGCACTTTCACAGGTAGAAGGATATAAAAACACGGGTTACAGGCTGCCTGGAACGCATAGAGTCGTGGTTTTGAAGTCGTAATTCACGGGTTTACAAACCTGCCTGGAACGCAGCATAAGCCTCTTTATATTTTCATTATCACACGATGACTGACATTTTGTCACATAAAACATCTCTCTCCAAACAGGCTTAATAATTTTATAAGCAACTGCTTTGCAACCATAGTAAGCTTAAGCTTACCTAAAACTAGGGAACTGTTGTTGACTTTAAGATCTTTTAAATAATAATTATTACACATGGTATTTCATGTTGTTGTGCAGTCATTTTATTGTAATTTTAAATTTCAGCATTTGCTTATTTACAGGGAACCATTTTCTTTTTCTTTTTTTGACCACGGAGGGCTGGTGGTCTATGAAATTTCCCGGTAGATTTTTGGGTCCCACTCCGCCCCTGCCATTGGTTGATGTTTGTCTTAAAGCAATGTCCAATTCATGCTGAAACTATCAAGGAATGAGGGTGAGTTGATTTCCAGTCTATATAGGTTTCTGTTGATGCCGATCAGGTGAACACTTGATTGCTGATTGTTGACAGCTGGTCATAGTTACAAGGTAATTAGGTTGATTATTTGAACGTGCTCCTCCCGAACTTTGTTAATAAAACATTATTTCATCAATAACTCTCTAGAAAAACATTATACATTTCCAATAATTTGTGGGAGATTGTCTTTTGGCAGCATGAAAAAATAGCGGAAAACCAAAATGCTCAACCTTGTGCAACAATGTAAACAGTCCTTGTAACAACTAATCCCACGTTATTTTTTGCCCCACGCACCCCTACACAAAATGTAAGATAAATGGGAGACTGAGTCCAGTATTCGAAACTCTATCATTCAAAGAAAACAGCCCTTCCTGTAATGCCTGGCTCACACTTCAGGATAATCGGGCCGAATTTACCCCGATTTTCCCCTTCCGAGAATCCGAGGGAAAATCAGGCAATGGACCTTGTTTGGCTCCCGTAATGTGAGACGTTTAAAAATCTAAACTTACACCTTCCGATATGCTCTCAAGCAAATCAGGGCTGCCCCGTTTGATATTAAGGATTTTAAATCCGGAAAATTACGTCAGTACTTTCACAATAATCATTGAGAGATGGAGATGATTGACAGCTTTCGGGACCACGAATTAAGCTGCTGTACGGGTAGACAGCGCAGCCAGAGAAACAGTTTGTGAAATCCTGTTTTCATTCTACTTTCATTCCGCCACAACTGCAGCTCGTTGGGGCAGACAGACTATTTAAAATATCGAAATTAATTCCTTGCTTGATTCACGTTGTTCACTGTTTTATAAACATTATCTTAAATATCTTAAAAACAACAGAACATTATGATGGTCAGTCACATCACGCACCTACAGCTATTCTGTATAGAGGAAATTTAATAAATAAATAGGCATACACGAAATATGTTGCACTTAAATAATTAACATATTAACAAAACGAATTTAAAATGATTAGACGATTTTCAGTTCTTTTTTTGTGACGCGCTCCACCAACGCACAGAAACTGATTGCTGAAACACCACTCACTTGTGAATCTGATCCGCCTCATATCCCTACCCGTTCTCACCAAGATGCGTACAAATGACACGCAGTGTGATTATCGTGCAATAGATACGCCAAATTACGATTTTGCGTGCATATGATACGCCAGTCCTTCCCATTCACTTATATGGCGAATCGTTTCGTGACGTTTTATTTATTGTTTTCTCATTTGTTTTCTGTTTTTTAAACCATTTTCGCTTGGGTTTAGGGTTAGATTTCACATTTGTTTAAGCAGGTTATTTAATATACAGATTTCTCTAAGTTTTTATCTATATTTAAGCCATGGTCGCTTGGAGTTGGGGTTAGAGTTGGGGTTTGGGTTAGGATGTCATTTTTATATAACAAAAAGTTGTTCTAACCCTAAACCCAAGCGAAAATGGTAAAAAAAAAACAGAAAACAAATGTACGCTACAACGTTTCACGTTAAATTACATATTTGTCCAAAAACATTGTTAATGTAAATACTGAATTTAACACTAGACTGCAAGATAGAATAGAATAGAATTGAATAGAATAGAATAGAATAGAAACGTTACTGTCATTATAAAAATATAATTACATTTGTTTAGAAGCTCTCAAAGACCAGCAGCCTCAGAAGAATAAACAACAAAAATAGAATCCACATAGTATATA
Source organism: Paramisgurnus dabryanus (assembly GCF_030506205.2). Taxonomy (NCBI): domain Eukaryota; kingdom Metazoa; phylum Chordata; class Actinopteri; order Cypriniformes; family Cobitidae; genus Paramisgurnus; species Paramisgurnus dabryanus. Next base: position 35,009,583 of record NC_133350.1, on the reverse strand, counting down.
GCTACAAAATAATATCATTGCAGAGTAGTATATATACAGTGGAATTAAATAATGTAAACAACAAAATCTAGTTTAACCAAGCATCAGTCATTTAGCAGCAACACTTATAACCTACAATAATATTCCTGTTACAGGAAAACAGAGCATTAATAGAAATAGCCTAGATCACTTAATAATAACTCTTAAATGTGCAAAAAATTGTGATATATAGGCTAGCCAATTATATTTAAAATATTTTTTTAAATGTATTTAAATTTAAATAAATCTTGCATGAGGATTAGATTTGAGTTGGTGCTAGATTGTGCACACAGCTACTACAGTATGCATTCAAACACTGCCTGCATAACACATCCTTAAAACGTATTATGATGATCGTTGCCATAAACAAGAGCTGAGGAGGAGAAATCACCTAGGTTTCACATAGAAAGCTGCTAGCAAATGTAAATATTTAAAAAGAAATCATAATAAATGTGTCAACATTCCTTTATATTCTCTTCGCCTGAGGTGACGTGAAGTTCTTGCTCTGGCAAGAGTATCCTAATAATATCCTGTAGTGTGATGCACTAGGATTTTTAAATCCTGTAGTGTGATCATGTTTAAGATTTGAGAGAAGAATATCTGACAAGATTCTCCTTATGTGTGTGCTGCAACCAGATTTCATAATCTGCCAGGATTTTTAAAATCCTGTAGTGTGAGCCAGGCATTAGGAGGACACAAGGCTAATTGTTGTGTGTTATCAGTACAATATGTGCTTGCATGCCAAAATATAAGTGACAGTGAGTGATCTGCCCTGATTCGATGTAGCTTATTGTATCATTTGTATTGCTTTAGTAAGGTAAGTCTATGTAAATTAGCAAATATTTGTACACTGTATTTTTATTCTATTTTATTTGACTTTATTCACTGTTAAAATATGAAAATGAAAAACTATTTAAACATGAAGTATTTGTACCATTGTACTTTACATTCGGAGAGAGAGAGAGAGGGGGGGAGGAGAGAGAGAGAGGAGGGGAGGGCTACTGTGCTATCAGGTGTATTTAGAGTTGGAGTCTTCAGTCCTTTTGTAGGTGCTGCTGATGCTGTTGCTGATGGAGAGACTGATGTGAAAATGACATGTTACATTCAGTGAGCATCATATACTCACTTCAGCTGAGTCTGTTCATCTATCACTTTCTCACTCCTATGTGGATAACGCGCAAGAGTTCATATCCAAGCGGATTTACTGTTTTCGGCTGAACCAGTTTCACATCGCGGACTTTTAGGTAAGTGTTGCGCGCTTTCTGTTCCGGACACAATGGTCACATAATTTAATGAAGACGATATATATTGCTGTAGTAACCGTTTATGGTTTCACGTAAGAGAAATGCGCTTTTATTCACGTGACATTAACGCGAAAATACAGCAGCCTCATTGAATTGATCTTATAATTGTATTTCCCTTTCTTTCTTTCTTTCTTTCTTTCTTTCTTTCTTTCTTTCTTTCTGGTTTTGTTTTTTGTTCAGAAGCATCTATTATTTTACCTCAGTAAGACTTCATCACTTGTATGGCAGAAAATTGTTTAATATTGCGGAATAAACCTGATTACGTGAATTAAACCGTTGCATTAGTTTTAAAGGTTACCTCAGGTAGATTTTGCTCTTTAAGGTAACAAGTGCACATTTTCACTTTTTATAGCGCACGACTCAACAGGTACTGTATCTCATTCAGTTACAGCACTCCAGGGTTTTACAAATAAACATCATGCAAGTTGTGCTTGATAGCTTAATAACTAGTTTCGTTCATTTTATGCATAGCGTTACAGTAATTCACTACATTAAACATTAATTACATTGCAATAATAATATACTACATTTAATTCACAATACACCACGTTTATAAATAATAGATGTTTTAATCCATTTACACTTTTCTGACAACCATCCAACATACATTTATTATTATTTACAGTAGATTATTTTTTTTATCACATAACAAAAAAATGTGCCCTTTATGTGATATTATATAAATTGTTTTATTATTTAACATGATCAAATTGATCTGACTGTTAAGTCATTTAAAAGGCTCTGATGAGGGAGTTATCACCTGCACTTTTTACTGTGTAAAAATATTGTAACTGTGGTAGAATTACTTAATATATCACAAAAGACTGCAATGACATGGCTGGCATGTATTGAAACAGATTTAATAAGATATACTATTACTTTCTGGCCCACTTAAATTGAATCCAGAATATGTGACCTTGCCTGTGGAAACCCAGATAAAGCATACTTTTTGTAATTTACTGTTTTCTATATAAAATCATCCTACATAATAAAGAACATTCTGTGAAAATATAACCTTGATATTGTAAATATTAAGTAAGATCATGTCAAAGATTAAAATCAATGAGGGAAACCCAACTTTGATGCTTAAATATGAAACTTTAGAATGGATGTCACAGACAGGATCACAAACTGTATATTTGTTTAAGTACAACATCATTGTGCATCTTAGTGATGAAGTGTGTAATTTCTGTGCTACTTCTGGCACCAAAAGTAATAGCTAAATTAGCGAATGTTCTCCCATTATTTGAACAATCAGGTAGGCCCACCACAGATACATTAAACTGGTTAAGCCAGTGTTCTTATGTATCCAGTTGGGTCACTTAAACAAACAGATTGCCATGCCATAAGTGGGTATGGTAGTCACACAGTTCACCTCTAGTGTGTTTAAATAGCTCCCAGACATCCAGCAGTTTGACCTCTCTTTATATGATTTCTCTCTCCCAGATGATGGCTGATTTTAGAGCGAGGAACATTTGAAGGTGGCACACCTGACCAGAGCTCTTGGGTTTGAGTCACCATGGCAGCTGGAGTTGCGGCATGGCTTCCCTTTGCCCGAGCAGCTGCCATTGGCTGGATGCCAGTGGCAAACTGCCCTATGCCTCTGGCACCCAGGGATCACAGCAAGAGGCAAGATGAGCTTATCGTATTGAACGTCAGTGGGCGCCGTTTTCAAACCTGGAGAACGACACTGGACCGCTACCCAGACACACTTCTTGGCAGTACAGAGAAAGAGTTCTTTTATAACGAAGAGACTAAGGAGTACTTCTTTGACAGGGACCCGGACGCCTTTCGAAGCGTCCTTAACTTTTACCGCACCGGGAAGCTCCACTATCCTCGATATGAGTGCATCTCAGCCTACGACGAGGAACTCGCTTTCTTTGGCATCATTCCTGAGATTATCGGCGACTGCTGCTACGAAGAATACAAGGATCGTAAGCGGGAAAACGCAGAGAGACTCATGGACGACCAGGAGGAGAACAAAGATATCAAACTGCCCAACATGAACTTTCGTGAGACCATGTGGCGAGCCTTCGAGAACCCTCACACTAGCACCATGGCCTTGGTGTTCTACTACGTGACCGGGTTCTTCATCGCAATCTCGGTCATAACCAATGTAGTGGAGACGGTCCCTTGCGGTTCCATGCCCAACCAAAAAGACGTGCCGTGCGGCGAACGTTACACCGTGGCATTTTTCTGCATGGACACAGCCTGTGTGATGATCTTCACCGTGGAGTACCTCATGCGCCTCTTCGCAGCCCCCAGTCGTTACCGCTTCATGCGAAGCGTGATGAGCATCATTGACGTGGTGGCCATCTTGCCCTACTACATCGGCCTGGTAATGACCAACAACGAAGACGTGAGCGGAGCGTTCGTCACCCTGCGAGTCTTTCGGGTCTTTCGCATTTTCAAGTTTTCACGTCACTCTCAGGGGCTGAGGATTCTGGGATACACGCTAAAGAGCTGTGCCTCTGAGCTCGGCTTTCTTCTCTTCTCCCTTACCATGGCCATCATCATCTTCGCCACGGTCATGTTTTATGCAGAAAAGGGATCCAGCTCCAGCAAATTCACTAGCATTCCAGCCTCTTTCTGGTATACCATTGTCACCATGACTACACTTGGGTAAGTCTGGTTCTTATTGCTTCAACTGTGCCAATTTGTAACCTGTAGCAGGGCTATTGTAGGGGGTGACAATGTTGTCTTGGGCATTTAAATAAGGTGCACTAAGTTCCCCTTTGTACAGCCTAGTCTTTTGGCATGGGGGAGAAAAAAGTTGGGCTACATTCATTTTTAGCATGACATTGAACAGGGTAATGTAAGGAAACTTCTGTTGAAATGTTTGTAAAAATTTGTCAAAAAATCTATACGGTGTCTACCTTGACTAAGCTGTATTGTATTGCAAATATAATATTCATATAATACAGCAAAACACTGAATTACAGTGAACAGACTGGTAGCTTTTTGGCAAGACGTACTAATGCGTACGCCTCCACAGTCACCAATCTTATTCATCAGATATTCATTATTTATGCATAATGATGTTTTTAATAACATCACATTACTAGCCCAAGAAAAACGTCATATTATGTTTCCACGACTAAAATACTATATTAAGAAAATCCAGTGCCTGCTTTCTCTGTGTTAACCCCACACTGCTCCATGATAAGAAACAAAGTTAGGTTTAATTGAAGTGATGTCACAATGGCATGACACAGATTTCACCCACTACGAGCAGTGATTCACATCCTCGTTTTATTGCATGTTTATTGTTCTGTGGTGAATAAGCGGAAAATGGACCGGAGCCATAGTGAGCGTGTAGCACTGGCGTAAAGGCAAACGCTGCGTCTCCTCAATAGCCCTGAAGGCATAAGTAGCTGTCACGGTGAGTAATAACCTGTGAAGCTACATCTGCTAACAAATATAAACCTTTCTGATATCCATCGTTTACTGCACGGAGAACAGGCCGAATAAGGACAAAAGTGAGGTGGGGTGGACGTTGCTGACGTGGCTTGTATGTCCTTAACATAAGCTCAAAAGACCTTACAAAGTCCAGAGAAAATTTACAAAACAACACTGACCTGACCCAGGTGACAGAGTTTAAAGTGACAGAGGTCTTTTGACAGAGGCTTTTTGCTCAGGCAAGTTATTTGACGTCAGTGATACAATTTTCTATAGCTTTACATTTATGTTCATTTTTGTGCGTTTTTCCTACAGAATGAAAGATAAATGCAATTTGCTAAAAGATTAAGGGATTACTATTGCAGGTGGATGATAATGTGGTTGCTTCATCAGAAATGCGTTGTTTGTCTTAAGATGAGCGTGTTTACAAATGTTTATGAAACCGTGTCTCATGGAAATCCTAAATACACTCGATTTTCCCTATCCGGCCAGAGAAATACTTTTATGTTGTAATCTGAGTGTTTACTGTAAGCCATAATGTTTATTAATCTCACTGCACAACGAAAACTGTTAACTATTGCATACACTACAACAAACTAAAAAAACACCACAACACATAAAAAATACTACAGCAAATTTAAAAAACACTACAGCAAATTAAAAAACACTATAACAAATTAAAAAACACCACAACAAATAAAAAAACACTACATCAAATTAAAAAACACTACAACAAATTAAAAAACACCACAACAAATTAAAAAACACTGCAACAAATTAAAAAACAACAACAAATTAAAAAAACACTACAGCAAATGAAAAATCACTACAGCAAATTAAAAAACACTACAACAAAATAAAAAACAAATACAAAATAAAAAACACAACAGCAAGTTAAAAAAACACTACAGCAAACTAAAAAACACAACTACAAATTAAAAAACACTACAACAAATTAAAAACACAACTACAAATTAAAAAACACTACAACAAAATAAAAAACAAATACAAAATAAAAAACACAACAGCAAGTTAAAAAAACACTACAGCAAATTAAAAAACACAACTACAAATTAAAAAACACTACAACAAATTAAAAACACAACTACAAATTAAAAAACACTACAACAAAATAAAAAACCATAACAAAATAAAAAACACAACAGCAAGTTAAAAAAACACTACAACAAATTAAAAAACACTACAACAAAATAAAAAACAACTACAAAATAAAAAGCACTACAACAAATTAAAAACACAACTACAAATTAAAAAACACAACTCCATTAACCTACCGGAAGAGGTAGGTACCAGTGGGCAACATGAGACATCGCTGATTGGACGACACTGCAGTTCGGCTTTTAAACCGGAAGTTATTCTTACTGTAGCGCATTTTTTTCAAACATGAATGTTACAGATGACCCAAATGTAGCAGCTGCTGGGGCCGGCTAAGGGTACGGTCAGGAAACCGCTAACGATAGTAGTAAGCTAACGTTACATCCACAAGCAACGTAAGCATTACACTATTCTTATTAACTTACTCGAAGGTTGTTGGGTGTCTCCGATGGTAGATATTTCTTTAAGCCTTTTGCCACAGCCGCTGAAAAAGTTCGGGGACGGCTCAACCAGTTCTTTTCCGCAGTTTGGGCAAAACATTTTGCTGTCCTTCCTCCTCTCCAAACCACGCGCTACAGGAAGAATAACGTCCGGTTCAATAGCCGAACTGCAGTGTCGTCCAATCAGCGATGTCTCATGGTGCCCACTGGGACCTACCTCTTCCGGTAGGTTAATGTAGTTGTGTTTTTTATTTGTAGTTGTGTTTTTAATTTGTTGTTGTGTTTTTTAATTTGTTGTAGTGTTTTTTATTTTGTTATGGTTTTTTAATTTGTTGTAGTGTTTTTTTAACTTGCTGTTGTGTTTTTTATTTTTTTATGGTTTTTATTTTGTTGTAGTGTTTTTTTATTTTTTGTTGTGTTTTTTAATTTGCTGTAGTGTTTTTTTTAACTTGCTGTTGTGTTTTTTATTTTGTATTTGTTTTTTATTTTGTTGTAGTGTTTTTTAGTTTGCTGTTGTGGTTTTTAATTTGCTGTAGTGTTTTTTAATTTGTTGTTGTTTTTTAATTTGTTGCAGTGTTTTTTTATTTGTTGTAGTGTTTTTTAATTTGTTGTAGTGTTTTTTTATTTGCTGTAGTGTTTTTTAATTTGTTGTGGTGTTTTTTAATTTGTTGTAGTGTTTTTTCATTTGCTGTAGTGTTTTTTTATTTGTTGTAGTGTTTTTTTAATTTGTTATAGTGTTTTTTAATTTGCTGTAGTGTTTTTAATGTATTGTGGTGTTTTTTAATTTGTTGTAGTGTTTTTTAAATTTGTTGTTGTTTTTTAATTTGTTGTTGTTGTTTAGTAATTTGTTGTTGTGGTTTGCACTTCAGGGCCACCGTACAATCCTTTTATGAGTTCATTAAATGAGTTCATTAAAAGTTTAAGAACCACTGAGACTGTGTAAATGTGCTTTCCTTATGGCTAACTGAAGTACGACAGTTCAGCACAATAGCACAGGCGGATCATATGCACAAATCTGTGATATAAATAAAACGTATCAGACCCGTTTACACATCATGATGTATTCTAAAACACTGTGGAGATCAAAGATTTCAAACGGTTAGACAGCATCAACATTATAAACAACACTGACGAGTAGAAAAGATGACAAACATCACTGCCTTACACACATAAACATAAACATAAATTATACATTACTATTATCACTGTGATTATGCTGTAGTACCAGTTTCAAATGAAAGGTGCACTGTGTAACTTTTAGGAGGATCTCTTGACAGAAATGCAATTTAATATACATAACTATATTATCAGTGGTGTTTAAAGACTTCTCATAATGAACTGCATTATTAAATTATAAATTATTACCTTAGAATGAGCCGTTTTTATCTACATACACCACGGGTCCCCTTAAATGGAAGTCGCCGTCATGTTTCTACAGTAACCCTTAGAGGACAAACTGTTCTATAGAGTGCGTTTTGTCACTTCAGTGTCTAAGATGATGACATGTTTGTCCTGTGGCGGCTGGCTAACATAGCTTTGTGTGTGTTTCGAAAGGGATGGGTGAGCAAATGGCAGTGCTGTGGTTGGATAGTGCAGATTAAAAGACATTATAATTATAATAAGATTCCTTTTCTGATGTGGACCCAATTATAACACTTAAACATGGAAAAAGTCAGATTTTCATGATATGTTGCATTTAAAGATTTTTATTGAAGGGGAGGGGCTAGGACTGGACGATATGGCCAAAATGCCTCTTTGCCGGTATAGGCCTACTTCTAAATTTCGGTCGATATGGTATAAATCTGATAACGGTATGAATGTTAAAAAAGCCTTGGGATAAAATGCAAAGAATGCCCACAATAAATGTACAAACTTCTGAACAAATGATTTTGCCAAGTCTATGAAGCCTCCTCCTATAAAACTATATCATATTTAATAACAATAATAATAATACTGGTATAAATAATTTGAGGTTAATTTTTTATTTGTATTTAGCCTTCATATAAAATTAAATGTAAACGCAGTGTCACATAAACATAAAACTTTAAGGCTCACCTTTAATATTAGGTTCACCTGAACATCAGTCAGTTAGTGAGTTTATATGCACAGAATAAGCGGATAACTATCAAAAATCTGCTTATTATAGAAAAATTTTTCATGAGTTCATGCAAATCATTAAGTATGTAGACAACTGCGTTTACATGGGACTTAATAAATTGACAGGTTTCTCACAAGCAATGACATCACTGCCTATAGTACATAATAGTTGTTCAAAAAGTGGACAGCATATCTGTCTTAAGCTATACTTTACCACGCACTCTGGAAGGAAGAAGCGCCTTGACCTGCATTTAACACGTTTCTAGAGGTGCATGCGAACAAATATCATTTTGATAGGTATAGTTTAATATTACACAAAATTAAATATATGTTATTAAAAGACATTTTTATATTACATTATATTTTCAGATGATTAAACCAAATTGTGTGTTTGTGACATTTGAACGTCTTGCTGAAACCGAAATTAAATGGGTTTTACTCGCTAAAGTTTTGCATTCGTTACAAATAAGCAAATTAAATATTTCAAATCAAAATGTACTGTTCCTTAGATTACTAATGAGGTAAAGAGCTGTAAAATATGCAAGATAATGTACAGTGTACGCGAGATAAGCCCCTTCCGTGTTATACAAGACCAGAGCCGGTCCTCTCTATACGCAGAGTACACATGGTGCGTAGTCCCCGAACCACTAGGGGGCCCCCTTGCTCTTAACATCATCTGGCGCTGCACAAACCAGATGGCGAGTGACATCATTGTGCCAAGAGAGCCATTCAAAAGCATAACAAGCAGTAAAATCTCACGATACTTTAATTCAAGTTGTCAGTCGATCTTTATTTTATGGATTTGGGTTAAAGATATCCGTCCGGAGCAGAAAAAAAACTGTCATAAAGGTAAAGTAAAAAGATCCAAGAACACATTTTAAATTCCTATTTAGTTTTGACTAACCATGCAATAATTTATTACACTCAGTCCAAATCCCCACATTCAACATTAGTCCTGTGTGTTCTGTTATGTACACATGTACACATAAATAATCTAAATCTTTCATAACTTGCGTGTAAAAACAATAAACACATTCATTCATGCCAGCTGTTTTGTGACTCGTGACAGCATTTTAAAACAATGCACATTACATTTAAAGTATATTTAGACATATTTAAAGCATATTTAGACAAATATCTATGTATTTTGGTTTGTTTACCTCTGGAGTCTGATCATGCCTTAGTTTTTAAGCAAATTGGAAAATCTGTTGAGTTGTTTGTTATAGATTTTCAAAAAGCTGTTTTGGTTTTATTTTATCCATAATTTTTCATTTGCTTGCCTGATGTTCTTGCATATTTTAAAGAATATATTTGGCAGTAGACCTTGTTTTGTAAATACCAATGTAACAGATTAACCGTTACGAAAATTAACCATGTTTTTGTGGTAAAACTGTAGGAACCATTGTTTAGTGTGATTACTATTAGCAAAACCCTGGTTTTACTACAGTATGGTTTTACTAAGGTTTTGTTTACGGTTTATTTTTGTGGTAACCATGGTTTTACTACAGTAACCATGGTTTTTTTAAACTGTGGTAAAACTATGTATAATTTTTGTAAGGGTAGGGCTTTTCAGAAAACACGTGTCACTGTCATACTTAGGAAGTATTTTGATGAGTGTCCCAGTAAAGTCCATCTGGCAAAACTGTACAGCTATAAGATAATACAACATGGTTTTAGTTAACATTTTGTTTATATCTACATTTAAGCAGAGACAGTAAATGGGTTTTATAAAGGCACTGACAGGGCCCCCTCACAAAGTTGCTTAGGGCCCCCCAGCATCTAGGACCGGCACTGTATAAGACCATATGCTTTGCGTCAGTGCCCCCAAATACTGCACACATAACTCGTGAGTGTCCCCACCTGTTATGAAACGAGAACAGACGAACACACACTTTCTGAACTGCTCACTAGCCATTAAAACTATTTCTTGAGTAGTATAGTAATAGTTCTGACTAAGACACAGTTTTTACACACAATTTTGACAGACAATTTACGTAGAGTGCTTGCTCCGTTTTATACCTCCAGTGTAAATTTTTTTTATAGTTACACAATTTTTTTCTCAGCACCCCCTGCTAAAAATACGTTCCCACGGCTATCGTCAATTTTATTCACTTTAAAGATAAGATGAAGTTATTATTTTCACTTTAATACAGATGATGCTGAGTCATTATTAAATTAATCATGAAAAAGTGATGATAATTGATGTATTTTCCATATCTGCGCTGAAATCGATTATAACGTTACCTAGCTAACAGTATTTAAAATTAAGTTCAAATTTTAGTGGTGGCTTAATTGTAAACAACTTCAAAAACATTGCAATAAATAAATAGTTATGAAGAAGAATATTGGACTTTTCAAGTATTTGTGTCCCTTGCTATAGAGAAATTTTATGTTTATCGTTTGTTAGATGAAATTTACATCCATGGTGAAGAATCCTCTAAACTGTGGCCCACATTGACCTTCATAATTGTAAGGAGTGTTTGTGAATAAACTGGGTCACACAAGGATCTTCAAAAGCAACAAGTACTGACTACCCTGAAGCACGCGGGTCTCTCAGTCTGAGTGTTGACCTCATTTGCTGTACGCAGCAGGGGCTGCATGGGTGAAGCAAGCTGATTTAAACACCGTCTGACCCAAAGTGCTTCAACATGGTTGTTGACCCAGAGCTTTCAAACCCCTGCTTGTCGGTTTAACCCTCTGGGGTCCGACCATTTTGGGACACTGTCAGAGGTTTTAACATGCTCTTACATTTGGTCTTTTTTCAGTTGCTTTAAAACATAATAATGGCAAGTGTCTCATACCACTGTGTTCAGCACAAACTGGGCTAAAATATTATATGAGCTACATGTAGGTACATGTTTGTATTTTTGAGAGAAAAATGTTTATGCGTGGTTTTTAAAAAAGCAACATTTTTAAGTCACTGATATAAGTCCACAAAAACCATACTAAACATGTTTTAACAAGACTTTCCTAAACAGAATCTAGTAGTCTATAGTTTTTTCTTTAAAATGATGTGAAATTCATCCTGCCTACTCATTCACATAAAACAATATATTGATTTAGAAATTGTAAGACACTTTTAGTTTAGAGGGGCCGTATATGGGGGTAATTTGATGCCAATATTATTGAAAATGGACAGATTAAAAGTCACAAATAGATATTACAACTTGTAAACACAAAACGCAATCTACAAATAGATTAAAAATCTACAAACACAGTCCTCGTGATCCGCAAATGTAAAACAAGATCTACGAATCGTCTTTGTGATCCACAAATATAAAGCATGATTTACAAAAAGAAATCAGTGACTTGTACTTGAAAACCAGAATTTGAATGAATGTAAAGAGACTTCTTTGCAGATGAATATCATTTTCTATTTGTAGATTGTGTCACATTTGTTTTCAGAATTCTGACACTATTGTTTCGCTTTGGTGACAAAATAATGCCATAATCGTTGAAAATGAAGAGACTACAATTTGAAAACACGAAACAAATCTGCAAATAGGTTCCAAATCTGCAAACAAACTCCTCATGATCCGCAAATGTAAAACGAGATCTACAAATATATAAAAATCCACGAACAGACTCTTCATGACATACAAATATAAATTGCGATTTACAAATAGATTTAAAATCCGCAAACCAACTCTTTATGATTCACAAATAGAAATCATCGACTTGTACTTGACAAACAGAATTTAAATGAATGCAAAGTGATTTGTCTGCGCATGAGGGTCATTATTTGTTTGTAGATTGTGTTGCATTTGTTTTCAGAATTTTGGCACAACTGTTTCGCTGTTTTCCATTTAAAAAATCTACAAATGCCCTCCTCACAATTTGCAAACAAACACAGTCTAACTTGTATTTTCCAACCATTGTAAAAAGACATTCTTACACATTCTGTGCAAAGTTCAGCATGCAAGTGTTGAATCTGTGTTTGCAAATCACAGGGCATTCACGAATCCTTCTGCACAAGTCTACAGATCTTTTTGGCACTATCTTTCCGCAGAGTTTGTCACTACGATCCATGCGTGTAGTCAGCCAATCAGGGGTATTGCTTCAAAGTAATGCCACGCCCCCTCAATAAGCTCTTTTCAAAATAAAAGCTGGGCTCACTGCCATTTACCGTTGCCGGTGTTACAGCGCTGAAAGGCGGCCAGACCGCGTTATCGATATTATATTAATGATATTAAAGCATTTATGTATAGCATGGCAAATATGTAGCATTAATGTGAACTAGAACAACCCCTCATTTAAGTTATTATCAGTAACTGACAATTCAGCCGAGGTCATTAACACTCTGGGGTCGACGGTGGCGCGGGCGCCGCAAACTCTTTATTTTTCAATCACTCCGCAAAGAGACTTAAATTACTCTGCTGATTTTTGACATACAGATATGATTTATACATCATTTCAAACGTTAAAGTGTCTAGTTTTTTTTCTGTCCACTCCCAATAAAAACAGAATGTTGTGCTTTTCGAAAAATTAAGAAAATAAACATGATGCACGTTCTGTTCTCTCTCCCTCAGTGAAGTCCTTTCAGAAACGCGTCAGAAAAATAAACTGTAACTTAACGAATACTTGGTGTAGAAACAAAAGATAAATGTCTACATAATGCTTGGAATGTCTCCTTTTAAATGATATAAGTGAAATTGAAAACAGATATTGTCATTCAGTGTAAACTGTATGAAAAGGAGAAGTACCGTATTTCTCTAGTTACCTCATTATCTGTAATGAGATCGGATCGCCACACCCCCGCGCCATTGAAGTGAATGAGCAGAAACATCCATATGCATGACTCGTGCCTCCTGCAGTCAATGGATATGCAATCCACAATCCAGTCTCTCCATTCCTTGTTGTTCCATCCGATTGCACCAAACATGACATAAATCCTTATTTCCTTGCGTATGTGTGTCAGTATCTCCAGACGCGAGTGTTTTCTTTGTTCTTCCGTCAAACAGTTCACGCGATTGGAACACACATACACAAACACGCGAGTCAGGAAACTCGACGCGCTTTTTGGTATTCTTATATAATGCGCGATTCCAAACAGTACAATCCTTATTTAGTTGCGTCTAAGCGCATATCTCCGCACAGCAAGTTTATTAAACACAGGATCACTCGCGTGTGCACACATTCACTGCTTTCATGATCAACACGTGAGGTAATGGCGGCGGTTGTAAACAAACATTGATACGTTTACCACGCGTGTCCCTTGTTGTGTTTCTACTATAATGATTACAAATACACAAATAAGAGTCCAGACAACGATAGGCAGTTGTTCTTTTGAGCTTTTTACTGCACAAAAGTAAACCTCTCGCTGGCCAACCAAACACTAACCCTGGGTTGAAGTGTGTTCATGTTAAGATGGCCAAACAGTATCTTTACCATGATTAAGCTACTATGGTTTTAAAAGGTAACTTATACTTGTGAAATTAATAGAAAATATTTCAATATAAATATATATAAATATATATAATGTGTGTGTGTGTGTGTGTATTTACATTATATTGAAAAGTAAACCTTTTACTACAGAGAAAGTTATTCCTGTTGAACATCCACACAAGGCTCATTAGTGGCTCATTATTCAACTCTTTTGTCTCTCAGCTGTCAATCACTGATTATTCAGGAGCTTTCCCGCCTCTATGCATACAGCCTTTCCCAAGCAAAAGTGTCTTAGAAATTGTAAATCAATATCTTGCTTTATGTGATTGAGTAGGCCATATGATTTTCACATCATTTTGAAGAAAAAACTCTAGACTACTAGATCCAGTTTGGAAAGTCTTGGGAAAACATGTTTAGAATGAGTTTTGTGGAGTTATATCAGTGACTTAAAAATTTTGCTTTTTCAAAAACCACGCATAAACATTTTTCTCTCAAAAATACAAACATGTACATACATGTTGATTATATGATATTGTAGCCCAGTTTGTGATGAACACAGTGTTATGAGACTTTTGCCATTAATATGTTTTTAAGCAACTGAAAAAAGCACAAATGTCAGTGCATGTCAAAACTTCCCAAGGGCCCTAAAAACCCCTTAGACCCCAGAGGGTTAAATCGTTAAAAACACAGCATGAAGCGGTTTTATCCTTAAAACATCAGTGTCTCTTCAACGAACATTTGCCGAGCATCAGCGAGCCAGCTGGATGGAGTGGAGCTGCTAAGGTGACGCAGCTAAAATAAAGCAAGCGGGTGCAACGATAATATTGGATGTAACTTGCCGTAATTAACAAAAACATGAGCCTTATTTGACAGCAGCACTAATTGAACTATTTGACCATATGCATTTGATATACATACCGTATATATATATACCGGAATGCACTTACAAATCGCGCTGTTATTAGAAACATTTAACTGTTTCCAGACTGAGCATGGAGACAAACAAGCACAAGCCGTTTATAGAAGCAGCTGCCTTTCAGCGTGTACGGAATGAAGTCAAAACGGTCTCGGTTTTTAGACCGGCAGTCTGCCTGTGCCATTCCACCCTAATCCGGACTGCAAATTACATGTTAATATTATATCCACCATTTACAATCCTTCCTTTAAGGTCTGTTCTGCTTTTAACAGCTCAAAGCTATTACTCTCTGTAGCTTTCGAGTCCGTTGTAGGCTACAGGTAAATTTTGCAGTTGTTTTAGTTAACTTTGCAGCACATTTTATTGTCGGAAATGGTCCTGGGCTGGGTTTTCCTATAACGATTGAACTTAGCACTCAAGAGCGCTTTCTACAAGGTAAAACGATCGCTCGCAGCTGGGTTTTAAGTGCTACTAACGAGTCGCTATCCCTTTGTCAAGTGCTGAAATGTCACTTACTGAATGACTCGTAATTGTAGCAGAAGCTTGTTTAGGCTAATGATCTTCAGCCGATGTGCACTAATATTTTTTAAAATATTATTAATTATTTTTCAATGACTTATTAAATGTTTTAATAATTTGTGCATCATGAAATATTCTTTTTTCATATTTAGTTAGGACTCGTCCCACTGCGCAATGCCTTCTGCATTTTATAATATAGTTTAGATTTTTCTTTTTATTTGTTGTTTATTATCTATGTTTATTTATTATTAAGGATTATTGCATTACCCAGTTGCGAGCGATCGTTATACGTGCATCTTTGGGAAACGCACGTAAATGAACAACGAATGTTCGTTAAGCTCGTAGAAAGCGCTCTTAAGTGCTAAGTTTAATCGTTATCGGGAAACCCAGCCCTAGGGGTGGGCGATAAACCGGTAGACAAAATTAACCGGTAGAAATTTGTCAACCGGTAGAGATTTTGGACTATCGTTTCTATCGAGGTTACGTGCCCACGTCACGCTCCTGTGCGTGTGGTCGCGAAAACGTAACGTTTGTACACGTATTTAAGCACTGCAGTTTTAAAACAAGTTACTTTAAGCCATTGAAACACAGACAACAGATCTGTATGCGTGCGTTCTTTCTGTGTGTCAGGAGCGGACAAGTCGCGCAACCGCTGCTCTTTCTGTCTGTGAGGAGCGCGCAAGTCGCGCTAAAATATTATTAATTATTTTTCAATGACTTATTAAATGTTTTAATAATTTGTGCATCATGAAATATTCTTTTTTCATATTTAGTTAGGACTCGTCCCACTGCGCAATGCCTTCTGCATTATTATCTATGTTTATTTATTATTAAGGATTATTGCATTGTACCGTAAATATTTATTTGGTTTCTTTAATCAGATGCCATACCCTTCAAAAAAATATTTTTTTACTGTAGCCTAGATGAATTATAGCAGCAATTGGTAGGAACCATTTATCAATTTGCTAGTACCAACTTTTACCAAAATTGTACCAAATACGTTTTCCTTCTTAATTAATTTATGTTTAGTCATTTAAATTTCATTTCTCGTTTGAATTTTAAATATATTATATTAAAGTAATTTAAACAAATAAACAAAGAAAAAAAACCCAATAAATAAATATAGCCTACATTTAAAACATTACATTATCGTTGTTGCAGGAGTGCAATTTGCTGGTTGTCCTGCAGGTGACCTTGTAAAACTGCTGTCTTACGATGCACTTATAAATTAACGATTACTCCAGAGCACTCGTAGATCTACGATGATTTTCGAGTGCTACTTAAGCTACAAAGCTTTTGGGAAACGGCCCATAATTCTAAGATGAATTTTAAGATTGTTTTTACGATCTACTTAGCGATGCTTTTGGGAAACCCGGCCCTGCTCGTTTGGAATTTGCCTGGCGCACAGCTCTAGTCAGAAAGATTAAAAGGCGGGCTTTGTTTTTAAAAAATGTAATGCATTTCTTTATATTACAATAATGAACAAGTCACCCATTTATCAAGTATCGATTCATTATTTTCACTTAATCCTTTTTGCTTTTTACAAAAAGTAGAATAGGCACGCATATTCTGCATTTAGCCAAAATTATGACTGTGGCATGAAGAAACTTTCCTATTTTAGTGAAAAATAAATAAGTTATTTTGCTATTATTACGTAGCATATATTGATGATTTTTAATAACAAATATGACCGTTTTAAACAAACTAAGTACACTGATAAAAATAATATGAAAAAAATTATACGCTGGATTTACTAAAAAAAAATACAGTGCATAATTTTTACATACACTTTTTTAAATTAAGTTTTACATTGAATTTAAGCCTTTGCAATTTAAGCAATTGCAATGTTTAAGTAAGTTTTACATGGAGAAGCAATTAGGCCTACTAAAAATTCCATGTAAAATTTACTTTAAAAAGTGGATGCAAAAATGATGCACTATATTTTTAAGTTAATACAGCCTATTATTTTTTTATAATTATTTAATTTCCTTCTTACAAATTTTACATGATAAAATTTAGGAATTAACTAAATAATGTGTTAATCTAGAATTACTCACATTTTTGCATTATTTGTACTCAAAAATAGTTTTTGTTTTAACCTATTTTTTTATATAATTGACTAATTTTATTTAGTTAAATTTACTAAGCCACAAAACATTTTTTACAGTGTAAAATAAGAAAAACAAAGTAGGTAAAACCACATACCCAGCTAGACACTCAAATCGAGCTAGGCACTCAAATCGAGTCAAAACAGTCTTGGCTTTTAGACCCGCAGTCTGCAATCCACCCTAACCCGGACTGCAGGTGACATGTTAAAATTATTCCACCCGTTACATCAAATCAGTAGTGGTTCAAGCATATGTGCTGAACCCCCCCCACTCCCCTTCATTGTCCCCCAACCCTACCACCAGTGAATAAATAAATACATTAAATAAAAACAAGCACTTTAAACAAAAAGCACACAGAATTCTTTTTTTGGTTTTTAACTGAATTCTAAACACTAAAGTTAATTCCTTAAAGTTAATTAAGGGTACATAGTCCTCCCCTCGCGAGTTGTTTTTTGTTCAGGGCCTAAATGTGCATTGAAATATAGTTGAATGTATTTCATAAAATTAATAAAAGATATACAATTATAAATTATTGTTGAATTATCCCTTTTTCCAAGTATGTCATTATGCACAATGTATCAAACTTTGAAAATGAAACAAAAACAATAACTTAAAAGTCCTTTTAAAAGCAGTAGTTATTAATGACATAACTGTATATACTGTACATTGTATATTTTGCACGTTTCTCATCCTCTTTTTAATCCTGCTTGACTGAAGGCTTCCGTTAGAACGTTTCTCGTTTGTCGTAAGGTTTTTGTACATTAAAGCTGTTGAGTTTCTCCCGCGGACTTTTCCCCCTCGCGCTGTATATGAACTTGAACGCACCGCCTAAAGTCGAGGTGGCAGGGCGCACACTTCTAATTCTAAACAGGTTAACTGAAAGCACAATGACATTAAATGAGCTGACGCCTATTTCGTTTTTTTTTTTTTTCGCAGACGCGCACAGCTCCAGTCAGGACATATTAGCCAGTTTTGTATATCAGTAGGTTCCAAACTATTGCAACCCCATACGTATTTACAAGACCTACATTTTTTTATAGAAATATAGGGGAAAACACATTTGTTCCCTTTTAGTAGTTTTTTAACAAGTTTACTTAAATAATATTAAAATATAGGGCTGCACAATTATGGCAAAATCATAATTGTTTAGGCTACTGTATTTGCACTGAATTGGAAATGATATATTAGAAAAATACAATGAATTTTCAAGGCTGCAGAGAACAGTATAGCAGATATGGCTACTGAGGATTTAATTATATTATTTGAATAGTCAGCGAGTCCATATACACAAATACATATATCAAATACTGCCTGACGAAATTTTGTGACCGAGCCAGCATAAATTTGACAAGCATAAACAGTCCGCTTTCGGTTTAAATTAGTTTTTAAATTAAATACATTTTAAAATTACATTTAGCTTATGTTCCCCATGATTAATCTTTTCATCGCAAGGTAGAGGCGTGTCGCCTATGTTCTACATGTTCCTTGTTGTTCTGCATTTGCCAATAAATAAATAAATAGGCTACTTAGTTTGTTTAAAACAGTCATATTTGCTAGATAATAATAGCAAAAGAACTTATTTATTTATCACTAAAGGAAGGTTCCTTCAACGCCACAGTCATAATTTTGATTAAATTCAGAATATGCCTGCCTATTCTACTTTTTGTAAAATGCAAAAGGGATTAAGTGAAAATAATTAATCAATACTTGATAAATGGATAGCCTAATCAGTCCTGACTAGAGCTTTGTGCCAGTCACATTCCAAACGAACAGGGCTGGGTAGGGGTGGGCGATATGAACAAAATCTTCTATCACGATAGGATTAATTTTATATCATGATAACGATATGTATCACGGTAGAGTTTTTTTATGTTTTAATAAGGTTTAAATCTTTAATACCATAGAAATGTTCATAATTCTCACAAAAAACATTACAAAGCATAGAAAGAAGATAAAAACAAACAAAACTCAAGCTCTCTGAAGATACACAGTCAATAAGAATGATAATAAATAATTATGCATGTATGTATAGGCCTATAAATATTTTTATTTAAGGTAGAAAAGTGATTTAATCAGGAGCAGTGAGAGATTTTTTTCTCAATGCTGTTTGATTAACACGAGTGACAGACAGGAGCAAAATTAGGTAACTTCCCCTTTAAGACCAAAGTCCGGATCCAATACACTGTAACACATGCGCTTTCTCTTTAAGCTGTTTACTTTCTCTTAAGACCTTACTGGTCGTGTTTATGATGATGCTTGCAAAGACGGGAATTTTGACGCATATGTGTATTTAAGGCCAATAAAGCGGGAAAAATGCTCACGAGCTTAATAAGCAGAGGTCGCGCGACTTGCGCGCTCCTCACAGACAGAAAGAGCAGCGGTTGCGCGACTTGTCCGCTCCTGACACACAGAAAGAACGCACGCATACAGATCTGTTGTCTGTGTTTCAATGGCTTAAAGTAACTTGTTTTAAAACTGCAGTGCTTAAATACGTGTACAAACGTTACGTTTTCGCGACCACACGCACAGGAGCGTGACGTGGGCACGTAACCTCGATAGAAACGATAGTCCAAAATCTCTACCGGTTGACAAATTTCTACCGGTTAATTTTGTCTACCGGTTTATCGCCCACCCCTAGGGCTGGGTTTCCCGATAACGATTAAACTTAGCACTTAAGAGCGCTTTCTACGAGCTTAACGAACATTCGTTGTTCATTTACGTGCGTTTCCCAAAGATGCACGTATAACGATCGCTCGCAACTGGGTAATGCAATAATCCTTAATAATAAATAAACATAGATAATAAACAACAAATAAAAAGAAAAATCTAAACTATATTATAAAATGCAGAAGGCATTGCGCAGTGGGACGAGTCCTAACTAAATATGAAAAAAGAATATTTCATGATGCACAAATTATTAAAACATTTAATAAGTCATTGAAAAATAATTAATAATATTTTAAAAAATATTAGTGCACATCGGCTGAAGATCATTAGCCTAAACAAGCTTCTGCTACAATTACGAGTCATTCAGTAAGTGACATTTCAGCACTTGACAAAGGGATAGCGACTCGTTAGTAGCACTTAAAACCCAGCTGCGAGCGATCGTTTTACCTTGTAGAAAGCGCTCTTGAGTGCTAAGTTCAATCGTTATAGGAAAACCCAGCCCAGGACCATTTCCGACAATAAAATGTGCTGCAAAGTTAACTAAAACAACTGCAAAATTTACCTGTAGCCTACAACGGACTCGAAAGCTACAGAGAGTAATAGCTTTGAGCTGTTAAAAGCAGAACAGACCTTAAAGGAAGGATTGTAAATGGTGGATATAATATTAACATGTAATTTGCAGTCCGGATTAGGTAGGAATGGCACAGGCAGACTGCCGGTCTAAAAACCGAGACCGTTTTGACTTCATTCCGTACACGCTGAAAGGCAGCTGCTTCTATAAACGGCTTGTGCTTGTTTGTCTCCATGCTCAGTCTGGAAACAGTTAAATGTTTCTAATAACAGCGCGATTTGTAAGTGCATTCCGGAATATATATATACGGTATGTATATCAAATGCATATGGTCAAATAGTTCAATTAGTGCTGCTGTCAAAAAAGGCTCATGTTTTTGTTAATTACGGCAAGTTACATCCAATATTATCGTTGCACCCGCTTGCTTTATTTTAGCTGCGTCACCTTAGCAGCTCCACTCCATCCAGCTGGCTCGCTGACGCTCGGCAAATGTTCGTTGAAGAGACACTGATGTTTTAAGGATAAAACCGCTTCATGCAGTGTTTTTAACGATTTAACGACCTCGGCTGAATTGTCAGGCACTGATAATAACTTAAACGAGGGGTTGTTCTAGTTCACGTTAATGCTACATATTTGCCATGCTATACATAAATGCTTTAATATCATTAATATAATATCGATAACGCGGTCTGGCCGCCTTTCAGCGCTGTAACACCGGCAACGTAAATGGCAGTGAGCCCAGCTTTTATTTTGAAAAGAGCTTATTGAGGGGGCGTGGCATTACTTTGAAGCAATACCCCTGATTGGCTGACTACACGCGTGGATCGTAGTGACAAACTCTGCGGAAAGATAGTGCCAAAAAGATCTGTAGACTTGTGCAGAAGGATTCGTGAATGCCCTGTGATTTGCAAACACAGATTCAACACTTGCATGCTGAACTTTGCACAGAATGTGTAAGAATGTCTTTTTACAATGGTTGGAAAATACAAGTTAGACTGGGTTTGTTTGCAAATTGTGAGGAGGGCATTTGTAGATTTTTTAAATGGAAAACAGCGAAACAGTTGTGCCAAAATTCTGAAAACAAATGCAACACAATCTACAAACAAATAATGACCCTCATGCGCAGACAAATCACTTTGCATTCATTTAAATTCTGTTTGTCAAGTACAAGTCGATGATTTCTATTTGTGAATCATAAAGAGTTGGTTTGCGGATTTTAAATCTATTTGTAAATCGCATTTTATATTTGTATGTCATGAAGAGTCTGTTCGTGGATTTTTATATATTTGTAGATCTCGTTTTACATTTGCGGATCATGAGGAGTTTGTTTGCAGATTTGGAACCTATTTGCAGATTTGTTTCGTGTTTACAAATTGTAGTCTCTTCATTTTCAACGATTATGGCATTATTTTGTCACCAAAGCGAAACAATAGTGTCAGAATTCTGAAAACAAATGTGACACAATCTACAAATAGAAAATGATATTCATCTGCAAAGAAGTCACTTTACATTCATTCAAATTCTGGTTTTCAAGTACAAGTCACTGATTTCTTTTTGTAAATCATGTTTTATATTTGTGGATCACAAAGACGATTCGTAGATCTTGTTTTACATTTGCGGATTACGAGGACTGTGTTTGTGGATTTTTAATCTATTTGTAGATTGCGTTTTGTGTTTACAGGTTGTAATATCCATTTGTGACTTTTAGTCTGTCCATTTTCAATAATATTGGCATCATATTACCCCCATAGCCGTATGCGAGAAGGATTGATTGACAGCTAGCAAACAAAGCCTCGCATAATGAGCTGCATAATGAGGCAGTAATGTGAGAGGGAACTACAGTAAAGAATGTGAGGACAAATCTATACATGTTTGTTTGAGGTTTATTAAGGAGTTAACAATATAATCAAAATAGAAATGAAGGTCAGTAGGACATTTTCAGTTTATTTGGAAACAAACTCTATTCAAAAACTTAACTTGTAGAAGAAACTGATAAACAACAGAGCTGTAAACTTCATGTGGCTCATGTTACCATATAACTTTATGTCCAAAAAGTGTGAATGTTTTTCCACTTCATAGTTTTGTACTGATGAGACCTGTAAGAGAGTTATAAACAGCTGTTAGCATAAATTGTCCACAGAAATACCCTTACATACATAACTGATGGGTAAATGATAGCACTACATCTAGATAAACTAAACTATCATGTAAATAAACTAAATTAGTATCTCAGATAAACATCTGCAGTGATTAGTTATATAAAAAGCTGTTTTCAGATGACTGTTTTCAGATGCCCATCCCCTTATCCTCTAGCTTCTGTTTTAAATGCGTTTCTGTAAGCGAGTATGAACTTTAAAAACACATCGCATGTAAACATGGAGTCATATTACAGCACACACTTAAAAGATACAGCAGTGCAGCATTACTCAAAGTTGCCATGAAGGATACGAAAGTGAATAATGGTGTCTAACACTGTACAGCATTTAACAATGAAATCCCCCATAACGTGATCGCGAGTCCTTGTTTGTAAACAATGCAAAAGTTTTTCAATCCGAAGCGTGCAGTCTGCTGAGGTCGCTTATGTAGGCTGAACTGCACAAGCCATAAGCATATTACAACATGATAGCAAATATAAATGAAGACAAATGACTTACAGTTTCTTCAGGAATATATCCTCCTCCAGTGCGTCCTCCATTGTTCTTCTTAGGTAACGTTAAAGATAAACACTTCTCTTCTTCAATGTTCAGACATAAATGAAGATATTCCTCACGTGTGTATAAAGTTTATAATCCAAACATGCGGTAAAGTCTTTAAATCTGATCAAACTTTACTTCGTCTGTTTGTTATTGTGTTGAGCTGCTCCTCATTACCATGTCACCAGCGTGTACCGCCTGTGGGCGTGACCGAATTAAAGATAATGAAGTCAGCCAGGAAAAACAGTACTATCTTTACTTCAATGCAGATTATATAAACAGTCAATATTTGTTTTTGATTATAATTAGCTTGTTTAAAAGTAGACATTTCAGGCTTTCTTTGGATATGTGTATCATGTTTGTGTGACGAGTATTCGCAGAGTTTCAACTGATTTTTGTACCGTGATTTGAGAGACAGCTGACGGAGACAGAAATGTCTGAATGCGCACCCTGTTTATTTTCTTTATTTGACAAAAACACAAAGATCTATTGTTATTGTGAATGTACACATATTAAAGAGGACCCTTCACAGTTTCAAATGATGTCAAACACATAAGTGTATGATTATTAATGATGGAGTATTTTAAGTTGATTCTGCTATGATAAGGAGAAAACACGTCAAAAAGCGTCAACGCGTTTTTGGACCCCTGGGGGTTAAGTGCCGTGTAGCTCCATTATTTTTCCCACTGCTAGGTTCGGGCCCGGCTCACCCAGCACAACAGACACAGGCACCCATGGGGAAAGAGTAGACGTAAGTGTCTTATGTGTTTGATTAGAGCATTTCTCATCTGTACCATGAAATGGCCCTCTAAACAAGCTGCTAACAAAATTCAAATTCAGCGGCTAATCAAGTCTAATAAGTTTTCAGTGATATTTAGGTTTTTTTTCTAAATCATGGGTAATAAGTGAGCTTTTTAATGGTCTTGACATTTATTTAGATTTTATTGATATTTATGTTACCCACAAGCAGGATATTTCTCACCTAATGTGGAAGAGAGGCTCAAACCATTTAGAAATCTAAGGACACATTTTTGGCATACAAGTTTGTACTTTGCATACAGTACATAGAGATTAATTTGTGTATGAAAGAGGGCGCACTTAAATGCA
This sequence comes from Paramisgurnus dabryanus, assembly GCF_030506205.2. Lineage (NCBI taxonomy): Eukaryota > Metazoa > Chordata > Actinopteri > Cypriniformes > Cobitidae > Paramisgurnus > Paramisgurnus dabryanus. Next base: position 34,985,243 of record NC_133350.1, on the reverse strand, counting down.
TGATAAATGGAAAAGAATATTTGTGACCCTGATGCGAAAACCCAGCTGAAGTCCTTTCTACTTGTTAGATAGATTGTTGTTAGATATGTGTACCTTTTTAGTAAACTTCCTGTAAGTGATGTTGGCACAAAGTGTAGATTTCCATTTGCATGTGTGCTGAGACTCTGCTATGTATTTGCTATTTTTATATTATTTAGAATATTACCATGGATTTTATCAAGTGAGAAATCCGCGTGTTTCCTCATGCCATCTGCAGTAGGCAGGTTTTCCTGCAGTCTCAGTCTAAGATGGTTTCAGATCTAACCCTAAATTGACAGTGGGGTGAGTCGAGACGTCATGGGGGTGTTTTTATTTTTCTCTAAGCAGCTGTGGAGATCAGAGAGAAGCCATCCGCAGAGACCATAACAGCGTAACACAATTCAAACAATTATGAATTCATATTTTATTCATCTTCTTGCCGCTGCACTTGTTATTCCAGTCACCCACAAATCATGGTAAGGTTTTGTATCTCAGCTGATGTTCATTAAAACAGCAGTGCAGTGTTTTAGAAATGTGCTGTCTTCGAATCCTAATTTTAAAAAAAATAAAATAAGAAGTAACAAAAAGGTAAAAGTGGTCCATATGACTTGTGCGTTGAAGTCATCTGAAGCTGTGAGATAACTTAATATTAAAATTAGATTGCTATTTAGAATCAAGTCATTAATTCAAAACAACATACAGTTCTCATATTATGATGCTCTTGATGAAAAGTCTGTTGAGTCAAATCTCTGGAGTTTATCTGTGATCTTTTAAGGATAAAACTATTGTCTGGATATCCTAATTTTAGCTGAGTGGCTTTTAGAATATATTTTAGCTATTTTTGGTAACTGCAAAGCATATTTACTTTATCAATTATATTTATGGCTTTTATTGGTTTTATTTTAACCTTGCTATTAGTTCTTGGATGTCTTGTGATTAAAGCATCACAACATCCAAGCTATTTGTGTACATTGTCCAATGATTTTCCATTTTCATGGTTGTATGAAATATTCAGATAATGAGTAACTGAGAAAATATCAGGTACTTATATCAAAGTGCACTGTAAGAAAAACAAAATGGTCAAAATTTGTACATATCAGCTGTCACTGGGGCAGTACCCTTTAAAGGTCTTAATATTCACCATTAGGTGCAGAACATTTGGTACTGTACCAATTTGTATCTTTGAGATACTAATATGAACTCTTTGGGAGCAAAGATGTATTTTTTAAAGGGTACAATCCCAGTGACAGCTAGTGTATTTTTATGGTATTTTTGACCATTTTTTTGTGTGTGTGTTATGCTTTACACCCTGAAATATGGCTGAATGCTGTAGTATAGTAGTTAATGGCTGTGTTTGATTATAGGGGCATCTAAAATGTGCAATGTTTGTGTGCCTTGAAGAACAAGGCTAGAAAAAACACTGTCTTAGAGATTTTACCCCTCGGAGTGAATCTGGATCAGGTGAAATTGAATCAGAATCTGATTTGCTTACTTGATTTTTCCTTGTTCAGCTTCAGGCCACAGTCTACATTACAGCAAAACATGGCCAAATGTGAGGTGGGCATCTTTTTCTTTTTGAAACAGTCAAAGACTTTTATTTGACAGATGATGCTAAGACTTCCCTTAAAGGTACCATTTTTAATCTTTATTTTCCTCCAATGAGATATTTGGAAATTGATGAATGGGTTGCTTTTCTGCAATTGTATGTTTAAAGGTGCAATATGTACGATTTTTTGCAGTAAAACATCCAAAAAATCCAAACAACAAAAAAAACCTACTAGCAAGTGTTATAGTATTTCCACATGTGTATTTACATTATCCCAAATGTTTTCAAATGTTTTAATTCAGAGTTAACAGTTTTATAAAGCATTCTTCCCCTCTTCATAGGGTCTCTTGTCAATGGTGTCATGTCTGGGTTATTCTCAGTTTATTCTTTTACTGCGCAGTAGTTGCTTGCGAAATGCAGAAGTAGTGACACCTAGCACATGTTGCTCATTGTGGCTTCTATAAAGTCCCAGTTAGGGCTGCACGATTAATCGTTTTTAAATCGAAAGAGCTGCGATTATTTCGATTCAAAACTATCAAATATAACAATCATCTAGTACGCAGTTTTTGACAGTTCGCTTCATACGCATTTTACGTTTGATGCAGTTTAAACCAATAGAGTGCATTAACACTTGAGGTGCTGATAACGTCAGATAACACCATTAGGAAAACATGAGCGCGAGCAGCAGTTCAACTCCTCAACAAAGTGTACGGCCATATGATTTCCGCGATTGCGGAAAACACGGACAGAATCGCGAAATGGATACAAATGGAATTAACAGTCATTTTAAAAACCCATTATAACTCATTTAGCGGCAAATGAAAGGACAGAAATGCGCGAAAACATTTCCCTTTTGTGTAATGTTGGACTTAAAGAAAGGTGTGTATATACGTCCGTTTCTCGTCATGCATCGCAAACAATGACAAGCGCCTTATCAGACTATAAGCAGGTTTCATTAAAGCCCGGAACACAGCCGACGAAAGAGGTACAGTATAGTTTCTTGCACGCGCACATCTGCACCGCTTTGAATATTTACAGGCACAAGGGTTCATGAAGCGCACACACATAGAGCAGTCAGCACACGCGTGATCACTAAACTTAAGTTTTCTTTCTTGTCTAAGTGAACATAAACAGCTGGATGTTTATCAGTACATTAAAGCAGAGAAGTTTTAATGCTGTCTTGTGTCTTAAAGTGACAGTAACCTGGTGCTTTCTGTGTCAGAAATGTTTATTACACACCAACAATTAAAATCACTCCTTACTCTTAACTGAACAAGCTTCTGCAGCTCCACATTTAAAATCCTACAGTGAGGACTGTGTGCAGTGTTTTATTTGTATTTTTTTGCTTATGTTAAATCATAGATTCTAATAACTAATATATTTACATTTATTACAGATGCCTGAAAAGTAAAACAAGATGAGTATAGTCTTATGATTAAAAGAAAATTTGCTTGTCAGAAGCATTGTTGTAGTGACAGCCAAAATATATTGGCCTATATATTATTTTAAATAAAACTTTCAATACATTTTTGTTAAATTGTATTTTAATGTTCTTAGATAAAAAAAAAGTTTGTCTGCAGAAGAGCAAAGTCCTGCAGACAACTTGGTACAATGTTTAAGAGGTTTTAAATAAACAGTAGCACAGCATCTTTCTTTGGTGCTATTAAAACCACCACAACAAACCTGGATGTAGCTCTTTTATTATATACTAATGAATCGCACTTTAAATCGCGAATCGCAATTTTGATCAGAAAAATCGTAATTAGATTTTTTTCTCCAAATCGTGCAGCCCTATTCCCAGTTCATCAAGTCAACACTTATAAAAGTTTACTTCCACACATCATCCATGAACATGATTTGTGAGTCCTGTCAGATTGATTCCTATTGACACTGAAGGTAAAGACTACAAGCACTAACGGCGCATTCACACGGGGCGTAAGCGTTGACGCTTCCCATTCACTTTTAATGGGTGACGTCAAGCGTTGGCGAACTGAATTGTGGATCCGTTGGCGCCGTGTCAGTGCCGTTGCTCGCGGCAGAAGTTGAACATTTCTCAACTTTTCAAGCGGCAACGCGTGCGTCAGCCAATCATAACGCCTTATGCAAATAACCTAGGCAAAGCCAGCCAATTACGTTTATGGAAGACCGGAGCTTGTGTTGCGGCCACAGTGATTGGCTGTTGGCCACGCTTCAGACAAGCCTTCCGTTAAGCGTTAACGCTTACGCCCCGTGTGAATGTACCGTAAGACTTTACTAGCAGTAAAAATGACTTATTATGCATTTAAGACATGTATATTTGAATGACCTCAATAATTGACATTCTCTTTTGAATATAAAATAACTAACACTGAATGTGCTTACATGCACAGTCTTTTGCCAATTATGCTTAATAAACTGATAAAGTGTGGGGTCTTGTAAACGCTTAAAACGATTTTCTTTTATTGGGGAAAGCCCATGAACGTCATAAGCAAAAACCGATCGGCACAGGTAGTTTTTTGCTCATTATCTTGGTTTCACTTTGCATGTAAAGTGAAAGTGCATCGCTGCGACACTTGATTAGCATTTAGCTTAACCCCATTCATTCAATGGTACCAAACAGAGATAAAGTTAGAAGTGACCAAACACATCAACGTTTTTCCTATTTAAGACGAGTAGTTATACGAGCAAGTTTGGGGGCACAAAATAAAACGTAGCACTTTTCGGAGCGGATTTAAAAGGGTAACTATATTGTATGGCGTAATAGCACTGTTGGGAGTACTTCGACTCGCCTGAAAAATCCGCTCCCCTTCTCCCTCTCATAATGGGAGAGGGAGAGTGTTACTGCGCCGAGTCGAAGTACTCCCAAAAGTGCTATTACGCCATAAAATATAGTTACCCTTTTAAATCAGCTCATTTTATATTAAGTACAAAACTAGTGTGCGAACATAAAGCACCTTAAGTACACTATGGAAGTGTACTACTTTTTCACCTGGGGACTTACGACTAGTTTTGTGGTCCAGGGTCACATATGTTGCGTTGTATGCTTATAGTTTTCTTTTACATATGTAATGAATTTCATTGTAATTATTGACTTAATGCGCTGCTGTGGTGCTTTGGCACTATTCGTTTAAGCTGGTGTTGCAGGGACAGTTATATGTGCAGTCGACATTGTTAAGGGTTTTATGCTGAGTATTTTTGTGTTGTTGACTGGCCTACGCTATGCCCATTTTTGATGCGCCGTTATTTAGTATTTTTCCCATACTGCTGTAATGTTTTTTCATCTGATCTTTTGTCCCCACCACTTTTAAACACAAACTGACGTCCCTGTATCAATCATACCCAGTATACACGAAAAATGATTGTGTATGCAGGAAATTTACTCTTTCACTAGCTGCTGAAATGGCAAGAGGAATCTTCAAGGGATCGCTGATTGAATGGTCAACACCAAAAGCCGCAGAGCAATTAGGATATTTTTTTTGGGCGAAACACATGTTAACATCGACTCCGAATAATAAAATCTGAATAAAATCGCTTACCGGCCTTTGTTTTATAGCCAGATTCCCGGATGGAGTCCCAGTATGCAAATTCCCTTCGCATTTTATTCGCTAATTTTCATTGGCTCTTTTAAGAGAGAATCAAAGCTATTGGACGTCGAGTGAATGACAGAAGGGTAAGCCGCTCTGCGCCCCGACTATATTTTGCACGCTCCGCTCCTCGCTTGCTCCCCGCTATGCTACGCTCACATGCTCTGGTCAGGTTTAGTTAGTTGGGACTAAACTATGTTATACAAACTTTGAAGGCCAGAATGAAATATTGTCATCAAAGACCTTAGTAAAATTAAAATGTGTGCTTTTTCCAAGTTATGAGATTCTTTAGATGTGACCTTTTTTATTAGTAACGTACATCTTGAATAAAAGTATCTCTAAAATAGTTTTTTGAAATGATATTACTTTCCTATTTTTTACTGTAGTAAAAATATAGTGCTTGGGTGCAGGCACGTGCACAGATAGGGCTCAACCTGCGCAGAACACATGCCCTTTTTGTCCTTACACTCCGAAGTGCCCTTTTTTGGAGGTATTTTATTATTATTATTTTATATATATAAATTAATGATATTGTTAAACATTTACCTCTGTCTGTGTGTTTTACAAATATATTTATCAAATAAAACTATTAAAAAACTAAATATTTTTGGATCCGCTCAAACTGTCTGTCAAACATCTTAACTCCGCCCCCTGAGTGCAGCGAGCTGAAGTTCAGCAGTCAGAGGCAGCTGAACGTCTTGCAACGGTAAATAAGTATCTTGTTGTTTGAGTACAATGCTGTCTCATTACGAAAGAAACACTAGTATATAACGGCGCATGTTTTATAAATTTGAGCAGAGCCGAATTATCCATAGACGGGATTGGTCGAGTGGGCAATCAGGGGGCACTAAGGGCTCCAAACTGCGACCAAATTGAGTTTTTGACAAAGCGCGAGCGGTTTTTAAACAAGTGTTCACCCATGTGAAGGGCACCCGTGACAACAATACGGAATGCACGGTCGGTTTTTTACCGCTTTTTTTGCATGACGCGTCTCAATCGTTAAACTAAAGTCAACACATCTCACGCGAGAAGACGCGCCCGCGCGGGTAAATGACTAGCCTACATTAACACCAAAAACATATCAGATTAGAAAGGTCTTAGATATCAGATGCCCAGTTGGGAAAACTGGATAGAGACGAAAAACGTGTAAAGGATACAAGTATGTACATTATATTGCCCTGTCACTCATTACAGTATGCAATCTGGATATAATTTATTGTATATGCATGTATCTTATGCATTGAATTAGTCAAGGGAGTTGTATGATTATTTGGTTCATAACTTTTTATTCTGAAATCAACTGCATAGAGTTAAGTCTACTTAGTATTTAGTATATTTTTTAGTAATGCAGTTATTTGCACCTTCAAAAGACCAAGGTTCCTGGTCCTCAGCACAGTTTTTGCCAGGTAGGCAGAGATACATGTTGAATATGCTAATGGTATGGCTATAGTATAGTATAATCTCCTATTTTGATCTTTAATCTCCTATTTCCCCTCTTCTCAATCACATATCAATCACACAAACATGTTAACCAAATAATAAAAATTAGCTTATAAAACAAACAGAATACCTTTTTTTTCTTCAAACATATTTTAATGTAACTTTATGTAAGCAGAGGAAAAAATTAAAATTAATATATTCTACAATTAAATAAGAGCGAGTTCACAAGAGCACTTCACAAACACATGACTACAAATAGGCCTAATACAGACAAACACCCAGGATGTAAATTGTTAAAGCCAACTTAAAAGGGCAGATATCGTTTGCACTGTATAATGCCAAGCTATCATAAAATGTCATTTTTCATTCATTAATAGTGATTTTTTTCAATCATTAATAGCGAATAAATATAAAGCTATTAAGATGATTATTAAGTGATATTTATTTGGAGGGGGTGCCCTTTTTCAGTTTCAGCACATGCCCCTGAAAAGGTCTGTGCACGGCCCTGCTTGGGTGGGCCAATGTATATAAGTCAACCAACATTGTATAATTTAGCTATTTATCTGTATGCTGTCTAAATGTTTTTGAAAGTTAGTTTTAACTTGAATTTCAGACTCAGAAGTAACCTACAGTATATAAACACATATTTATATACTAATCTCCTTCAAAATTGTCAAATTCAAGGTTTTCTTTTAATTGTCTTAGTTCAATTTACAGAAATGACAAAAAAATGAAATTTAAAGAAATGTCAGGGTTGAAAAGGTCTGAATTGAAAGTGGTGGAACAGTTTACAGTTAACAATGAGACAGAGTCATGGCCACAATCTAGCACTGTCATGGGTGTTGTGGAGCAGAAAGATTGATGGTCGGTGCTTATATCTTTTGAAGGTTGATTGATGTTTAGGCAACGACTTTCTCAAATGTCTCTCAAATTCCTGGAGACTATTTTATCTTCTGCCTGCCCTCACTCTAAATGTATTACTAAATGATTTTTTCCACATAAATCTCTCAATTCTTTTGAGGAAATATCTAGGAGGTAGATTTACACAATTAGACTGAACACATACAAAACCCTCAGGTCAGTTAAACGGCAATATTTTTATTTATTTAAGCATAGATTTAAAAGTTTTAAAGTGATTATGTGTGTAAAAAATCCAGGTTAAAGTCTCATAATCTGAAAATGAGATTTGAAGCATCAAAGGTTGATTTCACTCAATGATTTCAATCTTTGACATGATTTTACTTCAATATTACAAAATATCAAGGTTATATTTTCACAGAATTTTCTTTAAATGATGTAGGATCATATGTAGTAAATCACAAAAAAATATTTTTGCTTGGTTTTCACGGACTTGGGCACAAATGTCTTTATTTATAAATAATTTGATAAAGAATTCAATCAGTTTCAGCTTAAACTCAAATTACACCTGTACATCATTCCTATGTCTGGTTTTGTTTGTAAATATGTGCAATGCCAAAGGTAAAATTGGTTGTGAAAAGTGTTTGTTGACTTTTAAGAGATGAAATTCAATATCCAATTTGCATATGATAGACGATCTGTCAAAGAGTAAAGTCTGTCACACGATCCTCAATATATCAACACAACAATCTGATAACATTGTATAAACAGATCTGAATCCTACAGAGGTAGTTCAGACAGAGATTTGCAGCTGGACCTCGATCAAATGTGCATTTCAAATCTCAGCTGGCCGACGTTATTAAGACAAATCTAACCCAGGGCGATTTGCAAATGGAAGTAAGCATCCCTACTCCCTTCACAGGGTCCCTTTAGGGTAAAGACGGTTTCATTGGATGCACGTGCGGTGACGCGATTATGCGTCTGGTCAGAACTTTACCTCCGGTTTCAGTTTTTTTAATGGTCTGACTAGTTGCTAAACTATACTCTTGAACAAAAACCTTGTTGAAAATAACAAATGTTTTGGTTTCCTAGGTAATCTACATGTTGTTTATTTAGCTTGTTATATAAATGAACTACTTTAAAAGGACTTTGTTTACCAGAAGTAATGTGTTGACCACGAAGGCTGCTTATGTTGTTGAAACCGTCTATAGGGGATTTATGGTCCCATGTTTGCATTTGGATCTCCCTTGGCGAAGGGACTGACAGACCAATGTTACATTGAAAACGCTGCACGTGCTGCACTTTTGGAACTTCCCTACAAATGGCTCGCCCTCTACACGAAGGGCCCTTCAATGGTGCATAAATGTCATTTGGAAAATGCCCCCCAGTGAGGGAACACGCAACAAACCGACAGCATGGTCCAGGTGTGTCCTGAGGGCTAATGACTTTTATTAGCAGCAGCGACTTGATCTCTTATCTGCCGCTAGGAGAAAACCTGCCTGGTATTTTGAACCCTGTGTCTCAGCTTCATTGTGGTGAGCACTGTAAGGAAATAGTTTTTTACTGTGGCAGTCAACGGGTCAGAATTTACAATGGCTCAGGTGTATAAATCAGACCATATGTCGGCCGTTTAAATGGCACGTCGTCCAATCTACAATTGCTGCCTTCGTCCCAAGTCTGCTCTTTGAGACCTCTTACAGCTCACAAGTAAACTCTGATGAGATCCACCAGCTCACAAAAGAAGGGCGATATCACATTTATCAAGGCCTCAAACTGATGCGAACAAGGCTCCACTTCTAATTTTCAAGGTCGGCTGACCCTGAAAAGTAAGTAGAAAAGATGAAAGCAGTGTTAAGTGAATTCACTGCCTGTCTGATGTGTCCTGCACATCAAACTGGCAAGTGCTAGCAGAAAATAAACAATTTCAATCTGATTGGCTGGCAACATTTGAAATTAGCCTAACCGGAAGCACAGGTGTGTTTACGAGGTACAGAGCTGATAAAATTGTGTTTAATGGTTTGCCTAAGTTTGCTAGGCTGCAGACATCAAATATTGTAAAAATCCTAAAGATGAATTTCAAATATGCATATTTAAAAATGAAGAAAACAGATTCTGCATTCGGCACTAATTCTCTGGCCGTGTGCCGTGCGCTGTTATCTGATTTGCATAATTCATCTAGAAATGGAGTGGCAAAATATTTAAATGTTTTTACCTGGCAGATCCTTTCATCTAAAGCAACTGAAGACTGATCCATACATTATACAAATTCATTCAGTGAACAGGGTAGAATTTACAATATATTTATTTTACAGTATGTGAAAAAGTTAGGACTTATTACTGTTGGACAGACAGACATTTGTTAACACTAATTTCCAATTTATTAAAAACAAAAAGAACCTTGATTGCTCACTTAACATTTGTTCATACTGTGCTATCTCTTTTTGTGGAAGTGGGCAGTTCTTGGCCAAATAAAGATGCAAAGTTAACTAGACATTAAGCAAAAGTCATGCTTTGCGAAACTACTGTAAACATTTTAATGTGTTAATTTTGTGTTTGACCTTTTTGTAATTTTCTCTCTCTCAAATCGAGTGAACCTAAAGCAATGAGTAAGAGCTGGAAAGTCTGCACATTATTGAAAAGCAAAAGAAAGATTGAGGCTTGAGAATCTTTGACTTCTTAATGATACAACATAGCAGACAATGCTCATTAACTTTGTCCTTTCACTCGGTTGGAAAGCCCATTGTTCCCACGCCAGATTCTCTAAATGCGCCTTTATTTATCTGAATGAATGGAGAGTGAACTCAAACCAAAAAAGACAATGGTGAAAATGACATGCTGCCATGAAATGGCATTTTTAAATGAAGAAATAATTGTAATTACTTCATCTTACAGTACACTTGTGACATTGAAGAAGAATGCAGTCTTTTATTCTCAAGTCTACATTACTCCTGCAAAGACCTTAAAGGTAAAGCAGGGACGTTCACAAGATTCATGGCTTTAGGCAAGAATGTGCACATCTATGACGGTGAGACAGCCCCACAAGACATGCATGTCCTTGAGCCAATGAAAAGAGATGCTTTGTATAAAAGTTAAAGAACAGACTTATTTCAGGACAATCTTTTGTTTTCGTTTCAGATTAATTTGTTTAAAAATGTCCTGGAATGGTTTGCTGTTACCGTTTGATGGCAGACGAACGTACCCTAGCTTTGTTTAGATCGTGGAATGGCTCTGAGGATTTGTTGACGCAAGCACAGTGAAAAATTGTCATGTCGTCTGTCCACCGAGAAAACTCAGAAAGAACTTCAAAGGACTTCATTCATCACTGCCAGGTTCAATTAGCACAGGCTTCTTATCTTAACGCTATTCAGAGAAGCTTCCGGCTCACACTGCTTCCCTCTGCTCTGCATATAATTGGACAGATTGGAGCAGGAGGTTAGGATGAGCTGACAGATCCGCCTTTTCTGGCCAGTTACAAAGCACTGCCAAATTTTCCACCATAACGATTCTGTTCCTATTAGAAGTGGGAAATGTGTGCGAATGAGCCAATCATGGCATGTGAAGTTCATGCGAATAGTTCACCTAAAAATGAAATTCCTGTCATTATTTGTCACCCTTGTATCATTCTAAAGTCCTATACTGTTAAATATTTTGCAAAAAACACAAAAGTTGTTAAAGAATCTAAAGAATTTGCAGTTGTTAATGATGAACTATTATGCAAAGATATCATATGGCAAGACAAGTTTTAACGACTGCCTTTATTTTACTTTAATGACAGCAGCATTTTTGTCCTTTTTGAGGAAAAACTATAAACGGGTCACTATAACCTGATGTGATATGACTTCCAAATTTGCAAAAGCAGCAGAACGGTACTTTTATTTAAAGTTTTTCTAAGTGTTCCACAGATAAGCAGTTTGGGAAGACATGAGGTGAATAAATCATGTCAAAATCTTTTTTGTGTTTCAATGCTGAAGAATTGTTTTTGTTAAGAGAAGACAGGAGATTACGCAAAGAAGTAAGAAAATGACACAAGCTGGATTTAAACTTGAACAGTAGAGCTGTATTGTAAATAAGCCTTTTATTAAAAGATAACCCAAAACAATAGTACAACATTTATGCCACAAAAGTGGACAAAAATTTTGTTGATTGCTGACTGATTTTGTTCATTATTTGCATGTGCCATCTGTATAGACTTTCAGCAGCAACAACATAAACAAATGGCTTTTGTGGACTTAATGCAACTTCCGGTAGACTTCCACACAGAATCAATAACAACAGAGACCTTATGCCAGGGGTGTCCAAAGTCGGTCCTGTGTCCTGCAGAGTTTATCTAAAACTTCCCTCAACACACCTGCCTCAAAGTATCTAGTCTGCCTAGTAAGACCTTGATTATCTGGATCAGGTGTGTTTGATTAGGGTTGGAATAAAACTCTGCAGAGACACCGGCCCTCCAGGAGCAGGAGTGGACACCCCTGCCTTATGCAGTAGTTTATTTCTAATGACAAGGGAAATAAATGACTAGTAAATTACCTCCGTTTAAATACTGTATCCTATCTAACGCATTTTAACTATTACACCAAGCTAACATTACTGTGTAAAATTAATGTATACAATGTTAACTACAGGTCCTTGAATTCGTGCCGCACAGTTGTGATCCATGCTCGTGGTCTCCCCCCGTCTTCAGGGGCCGTTTCAAAAACGAGGTTCAACCAACTCTGAGTTCAAACTTGAACTCTGAGTTGACTTTCTCTGAGATGGGAAACTTTTAGTTCCCTTTCAATACGGTTCACTTTGCATTGCGTCAGTTAGCTGACGCTATGGGGGAAACTCCTGTTTACTCCGTGACTGAAGCCTATTGGTTAACGTCTGTACAAAGTACAGACCAATGACGTTTGAACCCGCGCGCGGGATGCACACGTCCTTATATAAGCGCGGTTCAATCGTCAGGAGCTCATTATTTTCTCCTTCAGCGCGAACCTCTCGCTGCTCCGAAGAAAAAGAAGAAGCCTTACATCGCCGTTGACAAAAGCCCTGCAGCGGAGTCCAGGCCTAGCGTCTTCCCCTGCCGTTTTCCGGCTGAGAACCGAAGATAGCAGAGTCCAGGTCTAGCGTCTTCCCCTGCCGCTTTCCGGCCGAGAACCGAAGATAGCCTTCGCTTGCCGTGGTACGAGCCCTGTGCAGCGGACACATGCCTGACGAGGTCTCCCCTGCGGCCGCCCGGTAAGATCAATATTTTTAATATAAAGCTATAAGCTAAAAGAGCAGGCGCTGTTGTAATAGCGTCCAGCACAGCGGCTCGGTGAGCCTCTCTGCTATGAATTTCCTCCGAGCGCGTTACCGGTCTGGCACCTTCCACGCCGGGACCACGTTTATATGCTTTGGTTGTCTTATCCATGTTTCGTGCTCCCCCTGCTGTTCCTCTCTCGCCGGGATGAACACACGGCGAGCCATAAGACTAGATGGATGCATAGACAAGCACACACGGACTAACCCCCCCTGTGTTCTGTCACACCGCAACCGTTCATGCTTACAGAGTCCTTTGCTCCTCTCACATTCAGTGGCGAGATCTCTGGCACATATATTAATCCCCCGAGTGCATCGGGTGATACCGTTCATACGACGCATGGCTGTTCTGTCTGTGTTGCTGCTCCCCTCTGCCGTTCCTCTCTTGTTGAGATGAACAAGCGGGGAACCGTAGAACTGGATAGATGCATACGACAAGCAAACACGGGCGGTCTGCCCCTGTTCTCTGTCATAGCACAGCCACTCGTGCTCCATGCTCGCGGAGTCTCTCGCTCCTTTCCCCACAGTGGTGAGGTCTCTTAACGGCTTAGTTAGCACGCGGTATTACGGCTCGCTGCCTCTAAATGCAGCTGTCTAGTGTTCAACGATTACAGAGCTTCATGCCCCTCCCCTCCTGGAGCAGCGCGATCTCATTCGTCTGCTCGATAGGGCGGATTCGCCGCTATTGGAGCACCAAGAACACTCATTATAAGAGAGCTTCATGCCCCTCCCCTCCTGGAGTGGCACGATCTCATTCGTCTGCTCGATAAGGCGGACACGCCTCTATTGGAGCGCTAAAACACTTATTATAGAGCTTTACTGGCCTGAGCCTGTCTCACTTCGGATAGCTCACTATTCGTCTGCCCGGTCATTTCTCTCTGGTTTAGACGGAATCAGAGGCAGAACGAATTTGTTTATAATATACTGAGGCCCGAATACCTCCCTTTATTTAGTCCCGTCCTATATCAGTGCGCTGAATATTGGTACATTCTTATATACCCGGTTTTTCTGCCCTTTTAATAAACGGCAAAACCGCGGGCCTCACAGCAGACTTCCTCTCTGCGATGGGTTCAGTCTGACATTAAACCACCTAGACATACTGCTCTGCTCCGTGAGCCGTTCGGTCCCCGTCACTACTGAGGCTTGTGCACCTGAACGGCTGATCTCTGGTCTCCGCTGCACAGATGCATCAACAGAGAACGAAACTGTCTGGGAATAAAGGGGTGAAGTCGCGCCTCGGCTAGACTGCCCTGAAATGTTTTCTGTGTGCTGTTTATACAAACATACTGTGTAATACTGTCGGTTATGTGACCTCACTATAGTGGCGAACGGTATTTAATTCCTCTAAAAAGAGTAATTTCCGTGCTTACTATACTGTGTATTGCTTGACACCCACGGTTGTACGGTGTCTCTAAACACTTTATCGCCTTACTGACAAGCAATCAGTAATACGCACACATGGCCCGCTGTCCATAATTCTATCGACGCTTGCCAAAAAAAAACCCGGTTTGGCCATATACTGTGTATTGACACCCCACGACTGTACGGTGTCTCTAACACCTTTCTGCCAAATTCGCTCGCAGCCCACCTCAGTTTCTCCGCTACGATGCGGTCAGAAGCGCGCGGCATCTTGTTTAAGACGGGCACACGTACCCCTCTAACGAGCCTCAGAAAGCTGAATATCATGGCATTCTGTTCATAAGTCCACTTCAGTTTGACTAAGCAAAGGTCCCGCCCCGAGCTGACGGCCGGGAAACTTATGCTTAAGTTACACACGGCTGCATGAAGTGCTGTCATTACGAGCTAGCCCAGCATCTGCTGTGGGTTGAACACGCTTTACGACGGCAATCAGCCTTCGGCGCGTGGAACGCCGTTTGTCTCATATCAATCACCTTGTACTGCGAATACGGTACATTAAGGGGATGATTTAGCACTGCAGCACTCTCGACCGTGTTATTGTGATAATGCGGTCGGGCAAACTACGGTGGTTTCATTATTTACCGAACCAGACTGAGATCTCGCACCCTGAACAAGCTGACGAGTCTTCTCCTTTATAAACTCATTGCATCGCTTTATAAGCTATGTTCAATCAGAGTGATACGCATCTCATGCTTAAACTACCAAGCTTCAAAATATTAACCCATTACGATGGGCATGCGGAGATGGCATCCGTGGGACACGACCTACATTACGTGCCTTATGACACATTGACTTAAGCTGCTAGGACCCCTTTCACGAGGCGTCCTTATGCAAAGTCTGATCCATTCTGTCTAGTGACATTGAAAGTCTAAACCCCCCCCGAATTGTGGGTGGAACACTTTTCTCCTCACTACAGAGGCACGGCGGCTTTCTCCCCTACCTATATCTATGTGGCCGTGATAACAGCGAACCACGCTTTTACGACCGACCATTCATTTAATTCACAAGCCTGTTATCTCTCAGATGCGGACGGCGGCGGTAACAGCGAACCATGCTTTTACGGCTGGCCATTCACTTTATTCATAAGCCTGTCATTTTTCAGATGCGGACGGTGCCCGAGGCACAGCGCTCTGGAACTGTCCAAGGTCCTGTATGACAGATACGTCTGACGTACATCAGACGATCAGCTGTTCATCTGCGCACTGGTCAATACAGGCTATTTATGGATCGTTGACGTTATCACCTCCCGTGACAATTATGCTCACTTGTCTTAGAGCATGGGCATGGTCTTAGAGGTTTCTCATTTGACAATTGTGACACGGCCGGCTGGTCCCCGCCGTCCACGTTGTCAGTTTACAGCTTCGACATCCCTGCTTCGCACACTACTGAGGTTTGTTGCATTAAAGGTGCGCCCATTAGCTCACCTGTATGCACGATATGGTTTTTAATTATATGCATCCACGGTGCGCTTAGAGAAGCTCACATGTGCACGCTATAACATTTTGGTATACAATAAGATGCGCTTGGAAAAGCTCACCTGTATACACAGCTGTGTTATGCTTTGTGACACATACATTGTTGTTCATCTGTGTACGTTCACGGTGCGTTGGGTGCCCACCGTTACGTTCATCAATCATATCTGTACACATTCACGGCGCGTTCTGTGCACTGATTTATCTATACGCATTCACGGTGCACTGAAGAGTTCGCACAATTTATTATCAGAACACATGACGGCGCGCTCGAGAATCTTGCCGGCCTGTGCATTATAACACTCTGATTCATCTATATGCATTCACGATGTATTCAAGTGTTCACCTGTGCCCGTGCAATTTATAGTCAATACACATTTACGGCGCGCTTGGAAATCTCACCGATCTGTGCACTATAATACTACCTATATGCATCCCGATGCGCTCGAGGGCGCACCTGGGTTCACACTCAGGGGCGTCGCACCCGTGGGGGATGTGGGTGTTTTAACACCCACACTTTTCCCGGTGAGAGGGTTCAACACCCACACTTTTTATGCAGTTTTGCAAGAACGCCTTATTAAAGTCGCTCCTCCGTTTCTCTGGCCGCTCTCTGTCTGCTGCGCTGCGCTGCATTCTCTCCCCCTCCCCTCTCAAACATGACGCCGGCTTTGAGTGTTACCGGCTGATGATTGGCTGTTCTGCCTTAAGTCCCGCCTCTCTTGGTGGGTTAGATTGATCGGTCAGCTCGCGCTGAGGAGGCGGGAACTTTGTTTATTTACATCTCCCTTTTTCAGGTAGGCTACTTTGAATGAGTGTTTAAAAAACTTTATTAAACACTTTAATCAACTCTATGCTTTTGAGGTTTTTGAATAAGCTTGATATGTGTTTGGGACTAATGCTTATTGGGTTATTGTTCAGCAGCTGGCTAAATTCGGCCATGTAGACAATGTGGCATGCAATGTATAACCTGTGATGAAGAAGGCAGGAAATTGACGAGGATGAGGGACAAATTGCAATCGATTTGATATTTTGAGCATTGTTTGTTGATTAGCTGAATACTTTGTTAATACTACCTGTTGTGTATGATTGTACTTGTTGAGGAGAAAAAAATGAGAAATGATAACATAGTTCTTCAACAGGTAACTTGAAACAATGAAAGAAAAGTGTAGCCTATATTATTTAAATGTAAAAACGGTAAATTGTTACATCATTTAGACCACCAGAGAAAAAGCTTTTCAGGGCACAAGTAGCAAAATTTAGCAGTAACAGTCCTGTCAGACCCATGTCACTATCGAGCTTACCATTATCTTTTTGTCACGCAGTATCAATAAGATACAGAAAAGAAAGAGGCAGGAGAAGATTGACACCTTTTTCAAGAGAAATCCTGTAAGTGAAGTTGAAAGCTGGACGTTGATAAATGTTGACATTAAACAACAGTAGCCTATTACCATTATATATTTTTGCATTAATTTAATATATTACTTTTCAAGTTTCAATAAGGTTTGCTAGTACCACAGCCTTATTCCTTTATCACCTTGTTTAGGAGATGAGGTTGCTGAAGGCATCAGTTTAAAGAGAGAGAGAGACACAGAAAGTTTCACAGGTGAGCAATGAAAAATGAATGTTACAGTTTGTGAAAGAGGTCTATGAAGGAAGAGAGGGTGTGTTTGTGTCATGGGTGGTGCTTAATTCCATCCCAGGTGCACATACGCGTGTTTCTGGTGCGTTTATATCAAATTTAAAATGATATACATCCATCCCCCACACTTTTAAAAAGCTTGCTACGCCCCTGTTCACACTATTGTGGTATCTGTATAATCCCACGCTACGAACCGTTCTGCCGCATATTATAGTCAGATCGGCCGTTCGTGAGCTTCGCAGATCACTCACTACACGTATGTCTGTTGCTAACAATGGTTATTTAGATGGATCGTTGAAACCATCGCACTGGCTCACGCCCCTCTATGAGCTATGTCCTATACAGAGCCCACTCTGTGCGAGTTTGGCTTCTTCATGAACTTGGTCTACAGGAGTATCTATATTTGATATCTGCTACGCGGCCGGCTGGTCTTCGCCGTCTACGTTGTCAGATTGTACAGCTTAAACGTCCCTGCCCTACGAGCGCAGGTTCTCTCGGCTCAATCATGCACGCTCATGCGTTTTATGTGTACACCACGGTGCATTCAGCGAGCTCACCAACGTGACTCTGAATTTACTTATCTCGCACAGCCGCGGCGCGCTCGGTACCTCGGTACCTACTTTGTACAGACGTTAACCAATAGGCTTCAGTCACGGAGTAAACAGGAGTTTCCCCCATAGCGTCAGCTAACTGACGCAATGCTTCGTTCCCGTTATTTCAGGGAACCAGGGTTACGTGAGTAACCTAAGTGGTTTTTTGTTACAGAACAGCTGAAATTAGTAAGTTCAATTGACTTTAAGTAGGTTGACTCTAAGTTAAGCGTCTGATCAAAAGCCATCATCAGTTGAGCTCCGATATTACAATTCACCATGGCAACAGCACGTGACATAGAGGACAGGATACTTTTCACTACAAAACTGAAAGCAGGTGTACAGCAACTACGAGCATATATTTAAAAGTAAAGAGTTGCTGTGGGAAATTGCTATTCGAGTTAATACTTACATTTAATTTGTCATCACAGTTCAAATATCAGATGTAAATAAACTGAGGACTGTAAGCTATTGAACCTTATATTAATGTCCATACATTCAGTTATTTCCTGTCTTGCATGCCGATTTTGAGTGCTATGATTAAACCTTGCATTAAACCTCTACAGTCCAAACATCAGACCTGGCTGTATAGGGCATTTTCATTTGAGCTAAAAAAAATAATAAAAGAAAAAAATAACATTTTCATAAGGTGAATAGAAAAACAGTAACTTTTTTAAATGCATAAACAATAGAAGTATGAAAGTACATATATTTTTTTACTTTTATGCATTTTTTGCATAACCTGCCCGTGATGGATCCTGCCTAATTCTACATTAATTCTGGACAAAAAATCATAATTTTATTGGGTGTATGGTTTTTTATGTCAGGAACAAATATGGGAAGCACAACCAACCATTTAAACCCCACTGCACCAGGCTATGACTTCAATGACACAAACAAAATGGTTATACTTTGCTCTTTTCTGTTTTTTTGCTTGATTCAATTATCGCCTAATGCTCTTTTCGAGCATAAAGATCAAATGCTCTTCACAAATCCGCCAAGACGATTGTTTTTATCATGCATCAGCCAGATTCTCCTTCATCACAGGTCATGCAAAATCAGATCAGGATATTTTTTTAATTGCATTTGGGCGAACAAGTCATTCATTTTGAAGGCGACTTCAGCCTCGGTAACCGAGTGATTTGTCCTTGGATAAATAAATTCGCTCTCACTTTTCTATGAACAGAAGAGCGATTTAGCTCTGCTAAATGTACCATATTGATCTCAATCTCCTACATTCCTCCATTTGGAGTGCAATTGTGAGACAACAAGAATTCATTCTGACATGACAGGGGGCCATATGGGACCACTGCATTTTGTATAGTGAGGGCATAACAAATGAATGCTTTTTTCTCATAGGCCCTCCACAGGCTTTGAGGAAGTATTGATATGCAGGTCTCATTTTAGAAGTATCAGGAGATGCGATTGCTTTATGCAGACAAGCCGCGCTCAGGAATACACAAATCAATGCATTTTTATTTCACTTCCACCTCTTAGTAACCCAGCTTTGGGCAAAAGTGAAAATCACTCATTACAACACGCTTAAGTTCACAGGCTTTAGAAGAAACTAAGTGTTTGAAGCGTTTAGTTCACTTTCTCAATGCTGTTTACTTGACCCCTATGGTAAACATCTTAGCAGAGCCATTTAGAAGACCCAGACTCAATGTCGTCTCAACAATTTGAACAGAAAAGTGTGTGTAAACATATATGTGTAAAAGCAACATCAGTGTATAAAGTTGAATTGCATATAATATTCTACAGGCAAATAGTATTGCACCATGTTAAGAGTACATTCACATCTGCACAGGCATATCCTCACATGTAAAACTTAATTATAATTAGAAAATTTCAATATTGGGGGGTATTACAACATTTAGGTTTTATTATAAAGGTGGGGTGTGTAGATTTTATGGACATTCAGCTCTGTCCACAGCTCACCCCTCCCTTTTGAAATGCATAGAGAAGCTACGTTAGCCATCACAGGACAAACATACCAGCGTCTGAGACAACATAGTGACAAAACATGCTATGTAGAACAGTTTTATTATTTTAGAAGACCATCCTACACCAGAGTATTGTGTGTATTGTTTGTTTTGTATAAAAGACAGAAGCAACAATGCCCATTGGTGCTCTGATATCGATCTTTCAGATGGTGAGTTTTCCATTCCTGCCGGTTTAAAAAAGTTTTTTGTGTGTGTGCAGAGAGGGTGTAGCAGAAGCTGCCTTCTCCTCACCTGCTGAACAGTCATATGCTCAGGTGATGAGGTCACCAGCTTCCATCTGTTCCCATTATGTAAATGTCAACATTTGAGCAACGCCCTGTCAATATAAAATCACTTTGACACTTTTAATTGATATAGATTTGAAGCAGAAACTTTATTAAAAAAAAAAAAGTTTTAAAAGAATGTGTCTGTGTGAAACTCATTTGGAAAGACTGTTTGCTATGCAGTTGTTAAGATGTTTTGAATAGCCTTTAGTGGTGCATTTATTGCTGAGGTATTCTGTGTGGTTGCATACTGACTCAAGCTAAAAGGGGCCATTTCAAGATGCTCGGGTGTTGTGGGTGGCTGTTAAGGTGTTGCTTTGCTGTTGCCAAAAGTGTTCAAAGTGATTTGTAGCACAATGCACTCAGGCTTTCACTAGGCGGTTGCTAGGGTTTTGTGGTTGCTAGGTGGTTACTTATTGGCCCAACTTATAAAAGCCCATTTCCAAATCTCTATGATATCTGGTTACTGTATGTGGCTTGGATTCTTCCTTTGATGTTCGTCTGTGGGATTTTCTTTCCCTTTTATCATCTGACAAATGGAAATCAATCCTATAGCTTTAAAAAAGTAAATGTCCCCTTAGAAAGCCACGTATATGTGAAGTATGATTGATGTCTGTAGCACAAAAAAGTGTTGGACAGGTTTAAATTTAGGGTCAGGAGTTTACATTTCTTACCCCAAATATGTATATACGTAAGCAATAAGGTACGAGAGGCTGTGCTGTATCGTGAATAAGTAACCGTTACTTATTCACGATACAGCACTTGCCTCGAGTAAAAAATAGTCCCTGACCATGAACAAAAAAGTGTTCCAATGTGTAATATGCATGAAAGCTGAAATAAAAACAACAAACCGATACTTGTGGCTGCTAAGGGCGCATTGATAAACAAAACCGTTGGGTAAAGCGGTCATAGTCATGTTTTATCGTGAATAAAGCACACCTATTGACCAATCAGAATGAAGGATTGGAACTAACCGTTTTATAAAGTACATTATATATTTAATTCCAATAGTGATGCTTGCCATAGCAAATATCTACACCTTTACACAATCCAGCTTCAACAAATCAGATAGGACTGATGTTGGTTATAGATATTTACAGTCACGGATTGTGAAGCACAAACATTGCAAGCTAGAAACAGTTGCTTACATTGTTATCTATGATTTGGGAGTTTGTGAGGCGTCTTCTAATACTGTGATTGATAGCATATATTGATTACATCACAGGGACTAACATGTCCTCACAGATAGAAAGCAGAACAGCAGTACATCATTTTTTGATGATGTTTTATTGATGGACCAGAGGGGCAAGGGCTTAACTTTGGGTCTACCATTGGGGGGGTTAAACTCACAGCATATTTATTTATTTATTGAATCATTTTCTTGTGTAAAGGGTAACATGCTAATTTGCCTTTCCTGTATTAGAAATACATTAGTGATACTTTTAGTCCAGGATAAGAAATAGCAGATAAGAAACTGTTCACACATTATAATTAGACTATTCTTTCACCTTGCACATAGTCTGGTCTAGTAGTTTTTCTTGTAAACTATCTTTTGGAACAGCTGATTTGCAACAGAAAGTGTAGGCCAGAATATGCTAACATTATATATTTTGGGGGACATTTTACAAATATTGCAGGTAGGCCTAATACATTAATAAAAAATATATTAATACTATATTCTAAAACATAAAAGATGAGGGAAGCATGATGTTTTAAGAGATTAGTTCATAGTTATTAGTTATAGTTTATTCGTTTTTTTAACAAACTTTAATATTCTGTATATTTTGTAATGCACTGTAAGTCGCTTTGGATAAAAGCCTTAATATTTTCACAAAAATATAAAAATAACAGTATTTAATCTGTATTTAAATACATTTTACAACATATGACACTCTTAACCTAATACAGGGTTTCTAAATTGATGCTTATATATTTTAGTCAAGGAACCTAATGTCAAGTACTGTAGTTGGGTAGTGCAGCTCTAAATATGACATAACAAATAACTGATTTAATGATTTTAAACAGATTCATTGTCAGTGCAGTTTTGACATACAACGATGGCCGGGCAAATTGTAATTTCGAGCCCTGCGATAAGTTATTAACATAATTTACAAGTTCCTGTTACTTAACAGTGCTCACTTTGTTTAATGTCTTTGCTGGAAACTGTAGCGGGACGGGCTGGATCTCTGTCGGCATCCTCGCTGACTTGGGGTGTGGGAGGCAGATGGAGCGGACAAGGGCGCTTGGCAGTCGTTAGCTGAGCTGCTGGTTAACAACACTGATGTTGATTACTATCGTTAGCTTGAACTGTTAGATAAAAACGGGGATGTAGCATTGCGATGTTGTTTGTAAATCTGAAAAAAAAAAGGTTTCATTAGTTCGCTTCATCTTTCCTATGAATGATGGCAGGCAGTGAACCAGGTAGTGATTGACAGTTCTCTAATCCAATTGCTTGGACATTGTCAGAATGACGGCAACCTAGCCCAATGGCATTTTGGCTAATCATATTTCAATGGAATCTGGTGCCTCGGTCCTCCTCTCGCATAGTAACTTATTTTACTGAGTGTTTTAGGGTATATTTGTAAAAGTGGAAATACGCCGTATACCTGCGTATACCCTGCACTAAATCACTGTTTAGAAGTGGGTATACGCAAATCCGACTGAAAACGAAGTGAGAATACGCCGTATTACCTGCGTATACCCTGGACTACAGCACTGGGTCATACCAAGTTGTCGGGGCGGGGGGTACAATACAGATTATTTAAAATATAATACTATCTTTCTTGCTGGCAAATGAAATTAATAAAGAAAACAAACAAAAGTGTTCATTTGGAACATTTCATATTTATTTTCTGAATCTGAATGATGTGATTATATTGGGGGGGTTATATTAGCTGGATTTGATTTTTGAGGGGGTCATGACCCCCGTAACCCCCGTGCAAATTACGTGCATGCAGAGGGGTATGCATGTGTTTTGAGTTTTATGCTGTGCGTGTTGCTGTTAATGTTAATAATTTCCATTTCACAGGATTTTAAAGCCTGATCAGATGTAAAAAGATGATTACACTAAAATACTTTTAGGTATCCATTTAGGTTCATTACCAACATATAAATTCAAAGCACGGAAGCAATTAATTTCCCAAACAATTTTATGTGGTTATTGGAAATTGCCTCTCATGTTTTGACTATGGCTTTTAATATACTTCAGAAAAGCCAATAAACTTGTCAATCATTTATGTAGGCAAAATTTGCATGTACATTTATTAATCTATTTATTGATTCCTTTGAACCTTTTCTTAAATGATTTGTTTAGTCCTGTTGCATATGTGACACTTAAAGGGACACTTCACCCATTTGCATTAAGCTTTGAATAGTTAGAAACATGTTTTTGAATGGTCATGCATCATTCCCTCTGTTTCCCCTGAGACGGGAGAAATACAGATTTCAGTGTTGCACTTCCTTCTTTCAATGATGTAAAAATCATCATTTTGCATCATTGAAAGAAGGAAGTCCTATATCTTTGTAGAGGGGGTGAGACTACAAACACTCCTTTTCTCAGTCAAATAGGCACCAAATTCTAAATTAATGTTACATTTTGACTACAAATATGATCCGCTTTTAACAGAGATTAATGTTTCCACGGGTGAAATGCTCCTTTAAAATCAAACACACAGAAAATTATTTTTTCCCACTGGTAACAAGTGCAAAAAATAAAAAAGCCAGAGCAGCCACAGCAATGCTGTCAAATACAGCATTTATTTGTACACATGGCTTTGAAGAGCGACCATGGAAACTAAAATACACATATGTTATAGTCCACTTAGGTCCTCTCTAGTGCAATCCATAAGTATTTTAAGCTTTCATTAGTTAAACAGTGACAAGACTGGTGCAGAACTTAGTGGCATATCAGTATTTTAATTAAAGCAACAAAAGCATTGCTCCAAACTTATAGCACACTATTTAAAGGGGACATATTTAGAAAATCTGACTTTTTCCATGTCTAAGTGCTATAATTGGGTCCCCAGTGCTTCTATCAACTTAGAAAATGTGAAAAATAACAACCCAGTAACTTAGTTTCAGCAAACCATTCTCTGCAAACATGTGAAAAAATACCTCATTGAAATTTGGATCTACTTGTGATGTCAGAAGGGGATAACACCGCCCATTAATCTTCACTAACCAACCACGGCACTTCCAGTTATTGCAGAGATCAACACATTTGCATTTTAAAGGACACACCCCAAAACAGCACATTTTTGCTCACACCTACAAAGTGTTAATTTTACCATGCTATAATAATATAATCTATATGGTATTTTGAGCTAGAAATGCACATACTTACTCTGGGGACACCAAAGATTTATTTGACATCTTAAAAAATGTCCCATTTAAAGCACATCTACCATTTAATCTTTCCCAAGACAGTTTAAGACTCAAAAAATCTCACCATAAAATGACAGAATCCAGTAAAACCTGTATATCTGGATTTTAAAACTGTACACAAATAGTTAGACCTGAACTTTTGTCCATAGTATTTTTTTAAACTAAGAGATCCACCTGCTGTGTCATGATCAGATTTTTTTTGGTATTTTGTGGTGGGCTACTTTCTGACACATAATCCCAGGAGAAAAGGTTAACCTCTTATGAAACGGCTGCAATTCCACAGAGGTTGCACAATAAATGTGATACTCAAATGTAGCCTTATAAGTCTTGAATGAGAAGTGAGAGTCGAACGAATGTCCGGTAGTGAACAATTGTTTTACAGTATTTATATCGTGATTCGGTCAGAAACGTCAAGATTGTGAGACAAACAAATGTGACCAGTCACGGAAAGTAGGGACACAAGTCGGATCTGGGCATTTTGAGTTATTCACAGATTCTGAAAGTGCAGTTTCTAAGCTTTCCAACGATGTGTAACACATGGAAATCTGATAAGATTTGGAGAAGTTGTGGCCATTTGAATATAGGAACTCAGAAATACTCAAACCGAGAAAATCGAGACGAAAGGGACTCTTCTTTTCAGCTGGGGGAGACAATAGGGCTCATTTACATCTCATTTAGCTAAGCCATGCCCCCTGTAAAACCCTTTTTGAGATGTTCTAGCATCATATGTAGTATTTTATGACCAAATGACAACCCGCAAAAATAAACATGACTCTTTTACCTTTGTGGGGATCACAAGTCGAATCCAGTCTGTTTCAGATTATCCAATGACCATATTTGTCCACAAATGCGTACAATCCGTGAAATATAGATTGTTTACATCAGATTTCGCATGAATGTCTGGTAATACAATATAATATATAATCTGAAGACTATTTAAATCGTAACATGTAAGGGTATATGAGATTACACTCCGTTAAACACATGAACCGGCCTTCAAAGTTTGTATTTAAAATAGGGAAGTAGTATAATAGATCATCCAAACAGCGCCGTCGAAAACGTGACATCCTTTAGAGATGTTACCAATGGCTCGCTCGTTCCTCCATCAGCCAATGACTTCATGGAAAATATTGATAGACAAAACATGTAGCCAATTACATGAAGAATACAACGATATCTGTGTAACTTCTGTGTGTTTGGACTCATGCTGCGCTGCAAGAACTGACATACAGATGACGTCAAAGTACCGCGAGAGCGAGTCGAAATTAAACTACTCCGTAAGATTTCTTGAAGAGCTCTCGCGGTACTTTGACGTCTTCCGACTGCGGCGCCGCATAAAGTCAGTGACGCGGCTGACGTACGATGCGGCTGACTGTTATTTGTTCCGCCCCAGCTTCTTTTATTTTTCTTTTGTTTTGTGTGCCCGAGCTTTACAGTCTGGGGAGACGCAGGCTATAAGTTTGAAAAAAAAAAAACTTAGCAATCATATCTGAGGAACAGGGCAGCGCGTCACTACAGTCACGTGACTTCACGCTCGAGCCGGAAGAGAAGACAATGCTGAATAAAATCGTAATTCTGCTATTTTTGGACCAAACTGTATTTTCGATGCATCAACACAATCTTACTGACCCACTGATGTCACATGGACTACTTTGATGATGTTTTTATTAACTTTCTGGACATGGAAACCATACATAGATTTTCAATGAAGGGGAAAGCTCTCGGACTAAATCTAACGATAAAACATCTTAAACTGTGTTCCGAAGATGAACGGAGGTCTTCCGAGTTTAGAACGACATAAGGGTGAGTCATTACTTACATTATTTTCATTTTTGGGCGAACTATCCTTATTTAGTAGTCACGCTGTTCCCTTTGGGGGCGGAGGCGAAAACACAAGCTTATCCAGTATGTAAATATACACACAGACAATGACGCCCCCCGCTGCACGCTAGAATCTCCGGAAAAACAAGCCTATTTTAACCGCAAAATGTACGCTTTTAAATATACAAAAACTGCTATCTCAAACATGGAGAGGCTTCTTCGTGATCTCAACTAACAGATTCTGCAATAAAACGAAAATCACAAATTTCGAAAAAAAAAACTTTGTTTCTCATTTTCTCGAAACTTGTGCTGCCGACTTGAGTCCCTGGTTTCCGTGACGGGTCACAAATGGTTTTGGATTAAAAGGCTTGGATATTACATTTCAAGATTTTGAAGGTAAGTAAATAACCTAAAAAGTAAAAAACCTAAGGTGGTAGGGTTGGGCAGGCGGGTGGGTGGGGCCGGGGGCAATGCAATCAAAGGGACGGGGCGTACGCATCATGATGAAAATATTTGTATTAAAAACACTCAAATAAAACTTAATTTTGAAGAAACTATGACAGAAAATGAACACATACTAGATTATTAATGAATTAAATGTTTTTAACAGATACCTCTAATGGGAATAGCAGCTTGATGAAGTGAAACTAAAGGGTTAATAAGCACAAACTGAAGCAGATGTTGTAGAATGTTTTGTGAACGATGATAGATAGCACAAAGATAGATAGATAGTCTTTCTCATTTCGGCCATGTGTCCCGCGTGCCCGCTCGCAGTGTGAAGCGCGTCCACGCTATTCTCCGAGATGCACTTGACTGCCTTATGTGCAGTGAATTTATATATTTTTTGGACGACCTAGTTAAGGCGGTAGGGTTTCCCAGCTTAGGTGGGCCGTGCGAACTGCAAAGTGCTGCGGGAAACCCTGATGCTTTGTTTGTGGGCTTAAAGGAATCCTGAAAGTCTAAGCTTTCAAACGATGTGCCGCATGACCGTATATTTTGAAGATTTTATACTTCAAAGTTACAATGACGTTTATGCAGCCTCACGTCCGAGGGAGGCGTTGTGCCGTGTACGGCACAGTGATCCATATCATATTAAACATAGACCTTAAGATGTTTATTTGTTGTTGCTGCTGTTGTCCAAGAGACAGATAACAATTTATTTGTACGTTTTGGATATTTTATATTTAGATAATTCTGTTTATATTTATATAAAATTATTGTATGGTCGGCCACCCGTACACACATGATTGTCTACTTTCCGCACCTATCAAATATTGTCCTGTGCCGTGCTCTGTTGCATCTGGTTCAGCTAGAGTACAGCGCTCTAGCTGAAGTCTGTCCAAATGTTACTAGAATTACTACATGATTTTTTATGTCTAGCATTAAGACTGGGTCCGAAAGCTTAAACAGCTGACTGTTTGCCTCAGTGCTCATGAGGGCATGACTACGGCGCTTTTAGGGCAGCTCCAGAAAACACATTTGGATAGCCTTCATAGACAGTGTAACGGAATTAATAAAAAATATAAACAGAAATATATAAACAGAGAGCACCACTGTGGTAATAAATCGCATATTAAAAAACGACAATACCAATGTCTTGCTAGAAATGCAATTAAAAGGTGTACAAAGTAAAACATAACTTTATTTACACAAAATATGGGCTCCAGACACTTTTTCAAACCAATCACATTCCCTACGCACAAACAACATGCAGTACATAGAATTATGGGACAAGAAGATGAAGGTTTCTCAGGAGACATTGAGTAAACCAAACATTGTATCCGGACGTGCCTTGATTCCTTCCTGGCAGCATTTTAAAGCTTTCGGAGGCAGCGTATATCTAGCACCAAGGTCATTAAGTTGACACCACACCTGTTGACTTTGAATTGATTATTTGAACTTCCTGTGGGGTGTGGCCACTTCACCTCCATGCTCTTAAATTCTGACTTTTGCACAACCCAGCCGTCATTATATCCCTATCATCTGAGACCAACATAAATAGCAGGTTTGAAAAGAAACACAGTCCTCAGAACACAAACTGTTGCGTTGTTAACCTTCAGATCTCCTCACAGAGCATTTCTCAGTGCAGTCTATCATCCATAATCGACCTGTTTGCTGACTTGTCTGAGCTCTCCCAGCCAAAAATGATTGTACTTAACCCCCGCATCTCTCGACGTTTGGTCTATCTGCCCTCTCCTCCACCTCTGAGGAACTGCAGACACTGCACACGACTGGAGGTAATAGGAAGTACAGAGGTTGGAAAGGGTCTGTAATCACAAGTGCACTCCCAGGGAACAAAGCATTAAATCAAGGTCAGGAGGCTGATGAAGGGATTGTGATTGTCGGCTAGATATGTTTTTTGTTGCCGGATGTCCAGTCACTGGGATGTCAGCTACATGATGGATGAGCAGGTGGATGCACCTCATTCCCTTGCAAGACCCCCCTCCCAGCCGGATAACTAAACAATTTGTGTATGAATTGCAATTAGGCAGCTGGGACTACGTACTCTTAACTTCAGTTTCGATACTGTAACTTTCCGTTCTGTCACCTACAGATGGCACAAATCATCTCACCAACGCCTTGGTGCTTTCTCCGCACAATGAAGTATGACATTGCGTTATAATTAGAGCAATTTTCCCAGCTGTAAAGCCCCGAACGCATTCAGTAACAGACCATAACGCCAGAGAAATGTTATGCATGTGGGTCATGTTCTTGTCTGACTTAATCAGTGGCTATATATAATCTGCTTCAAAGCAGCGTTTAGCACTCTCTCCTGTGTGCTAATCATTTATTCGGAGATGGAAAGTGAGGTGAAGATATTCAGAAGGCGCTTCAGTGGCACAAATGTAGGCCTGGGCTGTTAGCCAGGGTCATGTAATTGTGAGGAGTGTGAACCTAAAGAAACACTTATGTGCCAACTGGGAGCTTTACATCTGGTTAAAGTTGAATGTATGTTTGTGTCTATTAAGGCTAGTTCACAATGAGCCGGCAAAAACCAACAGACGGCAACAGTTCACTTAATGTGAGGTTCGCTGTTGGATGTAACTGTTATTGCACAATGCCCCCACAAACACCAACTGGGTTAACTGATCCAATGAAACCCAACAACTGAAGAAGATGATCTTTGTTAATGCACATGAAGAGACATGCAAAGGGTAATATACGTAATTGCTTTGTTAAGTGGTATCATCTCAAAATGACATATTCAATGGCACACACACTCCCACACCCCTGAAAAAAATGACATGTTCCTCATCGGATATCTTAAGTGGTAGGTCACAAGGTGATGCCGGCTCTTTTTGACACCCTACTTCTCCATTTTAAAAATTCAGAATGGAAATGAGGTTAATATGTGGGCTCTGTGTGAGTGCGTCTGAAAGCTGAGCTGATTGGATGCTAGAGCTGTCAATCATTGGTAAAGCCATCAGGTGTAGCGAAAAGACATGACTATTGATTCTAATTTGTAGGGTTGTTTATATTCATTTATTATCAACATTACTTTTGCATCAGCCAACAACTTTACATGGATTGTTTTGTTGGAGTTGCTGAAGTGCATTCTGGGATTTAATCCCCTGTGGATATATGTCCCGCTTAGTATTTATCCTAAAATAAATTATCCCGCTGTCTTTTTGTCACTGCATTTTCATGAAGAGTGCTCTTATGTTGTTTGAAAATGCTACCCACAAAGAGCATCTCACCAGCTTTCAGAACAGAGCTCTTGTGCTTGTTGGAGTTTTGAGTTTGGATTAAATCTGTTTGTAGAGATTCATTATAAATCTCAGTCGTGCATTTATCAACTGAACTTGTCTTTCATGTTGAACAAAGGTATATAGCACATAGGCTTGAATTATAAGCAATTGTACCTTGACAGGAAACAACTTCTCTATAAGCATCTATCATTCTGTAAATGTTTTAAAAGGACAAGTCGTCTTGTTTGAATTAATTGAAGAGCGATAGCACCCACTAATCCTTGATGACATAACCTTGTCTCAGATTAAATTAATGCAGCATTTTTACACCCTACAGACCTGTAGATCAAAATGAGAAGGCAAATTAAAAATATCTCTTCTATCAGTGCGAGAACTTGCAGGCAATTTTCCAACGCAGACCCCATTAATGGGACCCTTTAATGATAGCTGCAAAATTAAATTTAGCTGTGCCAGAGCTTCATTTATGGTGTAAACTCATTGAAAAGGAATTACTGACAGTGTCAGAAATGCTTGGTTTCTTTTAGTACCAGTCTTGGAATGGCATCTTGCAACCACAATTAACAATTGTGTCATGCAGGACAAAATAAACTTAATAAACTTAAACTTAAAGGGGCGGTTTCCCGGACAGGGATTAGACTAGTCCTAGACTAAAATAAATGTAAGGGCTGTAAGTAATGTTTTTAGTAAGGCATATTTGTTAAAACTAGTTATATTTCTTAATTAAACTAAGGCCTAGTCCTGTCTTAAGCTAATCCCTGTCCAGGAAACCACCCAAAAATAAACTGTCTTATTTACTAACAATGTCATTTATTCAACATCTGTTGAGCTGCTGAGGTGCCACACCACGTGTATTTCAATTAAGTCATTGTCGTTCTGTTTCAGCTCAGACGTCCCTACTTTCTAAAGCAGGCTTTTTAAATATTTAAGATTTACAACGAGAATGTTGTGTTATTACTCATTTTATTTTAAAATAATCTTTGTTTACAAATTGTTATTGATCATTGCGGCACTAATTCATGAAATGATGATCTAATGATGGAAAAAGCATTATGACCGGGCATACATCCAGATGCACTGTATAATCGAGCATGCTTTCCGCATTTTAAAAAAGACTGCTGCTGCGGCAGGGTGATGCTGTACCGTTCCAGTAGCATATGCCAGGTCTAGTTGCGTAGACAATAGCTTGTTCAAATAAACAATTATATGGGTGCAACTCATTTGGAGTGTATTCACCCCTTTCATTTTAGAGACTGAAAAGGTGAAGGATTGTTTATCTACACAATATTGCATGTTTTATGAGGATTATTATACTGTAGGTACAGTCTTCCCGTAAAGATGTTTGAGCGTGTTTACTACTGTAATAAAAATTATTTTGTAGTTGTTCTGTCAAGGAAGCACATACAGTACCTGCTGTGGTCTGATTCCCTGGCATCTCTCTTGATTTCTGCAAGGTTACTCACAGAAATGATTATTTATCACATCTGCACAATTGTGTTGCTCAGTTGAATCTGTCTGACAGCAAATGTTGCATTGAAAAGCCTTATACTGGGAGTTAGACACATTTTGTATTATGTGTCCTTAAAGGAACAGTATGTAAGAAATGTAAATCAATTAATCATAAAATGGCCCTGATTTGTCACTAGACATTAAGAAATCATTTTCATTTCAAATACTTATATCACTGCCAACAGTGGTCCGGCAGGATATTGTCATTTAAAAAGTGGAGTTGCAGCCCTCAACTGATGTTTATGTTGTCATTTTGTGTATTGGCCACCAGTTGTGTGATTGCAGTACCAGTTTTAGCCACAAGCTTTGTGATTGCAATACCAGTTTTGGCAACAATCCTACACACTGTTCCTTTAAATACTGTATACATAAAAAAAATGCATTTGTTTAGGGTTAGGGTGGGTTTAGGGTTAGAGTTTGGAACAGGTGTGTATTGTAATTACATGAAGATACCTTAAATGTACACAATATTGTATACTTTTCCCCAAGTACATATCAGTTAACTCTTTCCCCGCCAGCATTTAAAAAAAAGTTGCCAGCCAGCGGCAACATTTTTCATGATTTTCACAAAAGTTTAATGCCTTCCAGAAAACGTTCTTCTTTAAATATATAAACAAACAATATATCAGATGAAAGAACAGACCCTCTGCTTTCAAACAAAAAAAAACGTTTCATCCTACCTTCATTAGTTCTCTTGTAATCACCTCTCAAACATGGGTAGGTTTCTTCAAAAACACTCAATTTTGGTAATGGAGATAATTCCATTTTTGCGAAGGACTTTTCATAGAGATCAGATGCAGAGTGATCTTTAAAACATACACGGAGTTCTTCCTCTTTCACGTGAGGCGCTACTTCCGGGTTGTATAAGTTGCGGAAGTGCGCCACCTGGAAGGGCTGTGCAATTAATCGTTTTTCGATTTCAATTTCGATTTTTGCACATTTCAATTGCAAAAATAAGATAATCGAGGGAGATCGATTAGTGTGCAGCATTTCTGTTATTTCGTTTTGAGTTATTAATCCAGCGCGTCATAAGCAGCTGCGCCTCGCACACAAAGTAGAAATCCTCATGTTTTATGCTTTTCAAGCGAGCTGAGGCAAACTATCCCTCACGTTTAAAATATTATCAGCCGGATCGTGGGCCGCTCTCTGTCTCTCTCTCTCTCTCTCTCTCTATCTCTCTCACACACGTGCAGAGAGCTGCGCGCTCAGGCATCTGTTTAAAGTCAGGTCACTAGGTAATAATCCTGTTTATGTTTGTAAAGTTATATGCATTTCAAGCGATCCTGTTTAAAATGTGAATCGCGTTCTGCTGGCACTCAAACAATACTGCTTTGACACGTGTAGCCTTCTGCAGCAACACTAAACAATGCATTGAACTGAGTAAAGTGTGTGTGTGTGTGTGTGTGTGTGTGTGTGTGTGTGTGTGTGTGTGTGTGTGTGTGTGTGTGTGTGTGTGTGTGTGTGTGTGTGTGTGTGTGTGTGTGTGTGTGTGTGTGTGTGTGTGTGT
The DNA here is from genome assembly GCF_030506205.2 of Paramisgurnus dabryanus. NCBI lineage: Eukaryota > Metazoa > Chordata > Actinopteri > Cypriniformes > Cobitidae > Paramisgurnus > Paramisgurnus dabryanus. The sequence goes on along the minus strand of NC_133350.1, from coordinate 34,952,225 downwards.
GTGTGTGGTGTATGTATGCAGGGCTTGACATTAACACCCGCCAAATGCGGGTAGATTTCGGCTGTGGCGGGTAAGACAGCCAATCTCACTAGCCACTTTGGCTGGTTGAATATACATTTTTTATTGTAGTTTTCTTAAAAGTTATGCAAAATGATAACCAATGCGCAATTCGTCACTGGGAAACTACAACTCTCATGAGCACTCCCTGCACCGAGTGCAACACACAGAGACCGTTTGTGGAGACGCGCGCGCGATCAGCGGAGTGTTGCGGACCAAAGCGCCACCTCCCAGAGAGCGCGCGAGAGGTGATGGATTTGCGAATGCACAAGAGGACGCAGTCTGAGCTTATACACACTTCGGAAAAGATAAAACAATTGCATGGAAGTGATTGGAGAGATATATATTGCGTGCACATTCTCAGGGCAAGAGCGGAGAGAAATTTAGCGCATACCTGAATGCACACGAAATCAAAGGAAACCCGCCAGCTGAGAGGTTTGCGCATCATTTTAATGTAGGCTACTTTGGACAACAATAATGCCCTCTCGACAATTGTCATTAAAAGTCTTGAATCACTTTTAACAGAAACCATGATCAAGCTTAGAAAATACAATCTGCAAAAACAAGTTGAAAGTAAAATTCATGTACATTTCTTGACTGCTGTTGTTGATAATTTAAAGTGGTTGTCGAGGGGTTTTGTGTTTATCTTTTCAGTTAATCTTCTACACCCCTGCTCCACTTTTAATATATTCATTCAATGTAAAACTATTTATGCCTTACTAGGATGTTTTTCATGCACCTAAATATATGATATGATCTATACTGATATACCTGGTATATACCAGCTAATAAATGTTGTCCTAATTTGGGTGGTCAGACTGCATTTGAAATTCAATCTGCATCTAATTTAGCTAAACCAAGTAAATTTGCTTGAATTAAAGTCATTTTAGGATGCTAAAGTCAAGTTTAATCATATAAAATTTATTTTACCAGCAACAAAATTGTAGCCTGTGAAAATGATGAGTGGCTAGTAACTTTGGAAAACAACTAGCCACTTTGGCTGTTGAGCAAAAAAGTAAATGTCAAGCCCATGTATAAATTCATGTTTTTACAGTCATTTAAGTAATCGTGTTAAATAATCGAGATTAAGACTTTTATCAAAACAACCGGGATTATGATTTTTCCCATAATCGAGCAGCCCTACCACCTGGTGGATAATAGCGGTATTGCAGAAAGACGGAAAATCTCGTCATTGGCGGGGAAGCGTTTTCTCTCAATTGACGAGATATCTCGTAGGTGGCGGTGAAAGAGTTAAAGACACCTGATATATAATGTGTCTAAATCTTTGAAACTGCTGCTTATTAAACTACATGTTACTAATAATTCAGGCAGTTAAACTACAGTCAGCTCCACTAAAAGCATGTAAAGTATATTTTTAAATATGTAATTATCCAGCTTGGTCTTGTAAATAGTATTAAAATTCAAATAGATACTGAAGTGTACAATGTAGATGTCTATGCAACATTTTATCCTAGCATTATTATGTTTTTACAGTTAACATTTTTTTTAAACCTAGCTTATATACCATAAAGATTGCTGTATAATTTCCATTTAACCATTTGATCAATAATGTTACCACCCTAACCCTACCCCAAACCTAACCCTCTATTTTTATCAAAAAAATAACTATTCATTTTATATGAATGCACCGTAACAGACAGAAATGTGTAGAACATTTTAGTAACAATACAACATTGAAAATATATATTTAACCTGTTAATACAGTACTACCCCTAACCTACCTAAAACAGTTTACTAAATCATGTACTGTTAGAAATAAAAAGCATAACAGACATACAAGTGTAAGCACAATAACTTATTTATTGTGAAATTTCAAAAGCAGTACCAAAAGTAGTTAAAATGTTGATGTGCTGCAGTCGTGGTCCTCTCTGGAGTTTATGAACTACAGAGAAGTATTAACGTTATTAATCCACCAGAGCATTAATCCAGCTTCTCCCTGTCAAGGTTCACATTTCAAAAGTACATTGACTAAAAGACTTCAATGTCGCAAATCTGATGTAGCAAGGAAGACCCAATGGCTGTTGCTCATTTGGAAGATGCAGCCTCCGGAGGTGCAATATTTGAATTCAAATTTATAACGATCGCAATATTTGCCGTTTACGGTCACTGATGAGAAATGGAATCAAGATCGCTGGATAAAGGGCTTAAATACTCTGAATCAAGTGCATAACTTTGGGTCGACCATTGGGGGGGTTAAACTCACGGCATATTTATTTATTTATTGAATCATTTTCTTTTGTAAAAAGTAACATGCTAATTTGCCGTTCCTGTATTAGAAATACATTGTGATACCTTTACTGATGTAAGATTTTCTGTAATATCCTGACCAAAAGGCACCACCTCCTGGGAGACACAGCGGGGCCACAGGTGTTTGAGACAACAAGTACTTTCAAAGAGATATCTTTATATTACTACCGGTTTCCTCCCGAACTCACAGCAAGGGAGTCGAGATCCTGCAACACCTCCCTCGAGAACCAGAACCCAGGGGACTCCCCACAGGGTAACATTTGGTTTTCAAACAACACATCCTGAGGCAAACTTTGACTCTGCGGCCAAAAAGCCTAACCCCCTCTGCCCCTCCTTTCTCTCTCTACACTCTTGACACAGGACATTCTAAGGTTTCATTAAATGATAATGTGAAAAGTCATATCCCATGCAAATAACAATTTAAAGTGTTCATGTTTCCTATCTTTGCAAAGGTTCGGTTGCGACTGGTATAAGGGTCTCATTCATATATTTATACAATAATAAAAAACAAAGGATAAACGAGGTTTAACAGAATTAAGAAAAACATGACTCAATACAAGGGGGTGTACCCCATCTCAGCAGTATACAGGTGAGGTGCCTCCCACAGGTTTGTAGGATCCAAATCCCACTTCAAATCCCAATTGTTAAAAAGTATTTACATAAATGTTTATTTGATCTGGGTATTTAAGGATAGTTGGCAAATTACTCTAGGAGTCTGTAGACAGAGTTCCCACACGAGCACTGTGTGTAGTTTTCATCTCCAAGTAACATTTTCAAACTTTCTCATTTCGTACCATTAAGGGTTTTGAATGATTGGTCAATGTATTACATTAATTTGAATGATTTCATAATATTGATATGTCTTATGATTGAGTAATGTACTATTATTGGTTGAATTGACCTTTGAATAATTGTATTGTTACCTGGTTAATAAATTGTTACGTTTTGCATTCGCTGGGGGTAAGTGTTCTCACTGCGAGAACATGTCCCTTGTGGATTTGCGCAGACGGTTGTCTTTCCTCCGGGAAAAACGCAACCCTCGTCATGCGAGTGCTGAACGTCGCCACGGTGCGGCTGTGAAGCTCTCAAAGGACGACCTGCGCATCACTGTGCTGAGCCGAGCGGGGGATTCGTCCTCAGGCTCTCAGCCTCCTCATCCACAGCCGGTTGATGTGCCGATGGAGACTTCAGCGTCGTGTTCTACGATGTCTCTAGAATCCATCGTGCCGCCCTCCGGGTCCACCGACGCCGCAGCATCCGAGGGTGGGCCTCCTCCCCCTGACGTGGACCCCGACGCCCTTCCTCCCTCTGGTCGGGTTGGGACGCCGGAGTTCGATCCAGAGATGGTGGCCGTGCTCGCTCGAGCGGCGGAGACCGTAGGGTTAGAGTGGGTTCCCCCCCTCAGCCCGAACCGTCCCGCCTGGATGATTGGTTCTTTGGAGCTGCCCGGGTTTCTCAACCCTCTCCACCGGTGCCTTTCTTCCCCGAGGTGCACGAGGAGCTGACTAGAACCTGGAAGTCGCCGTTTTCCATGAGATTACGGCCGTTTCAGCCCTCCCCCCTCACCTCCCTCACCAGCGGAGCCGCTAAGGGTTATACGGGGATCCCTCCTGTGGAGCGTGCGGTCGCGATGCAGCTGTGTCCGGCCAACGCTCCCTCTTGGAAGGACCGCCCAACCCTCCCCTCTCGTGCCTGCAGACAGTCCTCCGGTTTAACGGGCGCTGCCCACCAGGCATGTGGAGAGGCGGCTTCAGCCCTGCACGCTATGGCGTTGCTGCAGGTTCACCAAGCGAAGGCCTTGAGGGATCTGCACGAGGGAGGACACGACTCGCCTGTCCTTTCGGAGCTCCGGGCTGCCACTGATCTGGCTCTTCGCGCTACGAAGGTGACAGCGCAGGCAATTGGTCGTGCCATGTCCACGATGGTGGTCCAGGAACGCCACTTATGGCTATGTCTGGCGGACATGTCGGATGCGGAGAAGAACAAGTTCTTGGACGCTCCAGTGTCCCAGGCTGGCCTTTTCGGTGAGTCGGTGGAGTCCTTCGCCCAGCAGTTCTCCGCCGCCCAGAAGCAGACAGAGGCGATCGCTCAGATCATGCCCTGGCGCAAGCGACCTGCATCTCGCCCTCCAGCGCCGGCGGGCCCGTCTGCTCCTCGCCGAGGGCGCCCTGCGGCGGCTGCCTCCGCCCCCCCCACTAGAACATCTTCCAGGCCACGGAGGGGGAACAGCCGTCGACAGCCCGCCCCGCCCGCCCCACCCGCTTCCCGTGGTAAACGGAAATCGAAGCGGCCCTGAGACGGGCGACCTGGATTTGGATGGGATCACTCTACGGGAGACGGTGATGGCATCGCTCCCTCCACCGGTAGAGGGCCGGGTGGAGAATCTTTGGTTTCGTTTTGTTTCTGTTCCGCCGGCTTCTCAGCCGGCACCCACAAAACCACAAAAAGAGTGCATTCCTATTCCTTCTCCAGGTCTCCAGAGGATCGAGAGAGATGTGAGCGGGCATTTACATGCTCTTCCTCCCTCTCCTCTATCGCCAGCGAGTGTTCTGAGGAGTTCCAGCTCTCCGCTGAGGAGACGGGACCACCAGCACCCTCCTCGGAGTCTGTGCTCTCCGCTGAGGAGACCAGACGACCGTCACCCTCAGCGGGCTCAGGTCAGTGTCACACACACACATACTGTAGATACTTATGCTGTCCCAGCAGACGTACCGGCAGTACCACCTGTCCCGCTCAGCCGCCCCACCGCGGGTACCCCGACAGTGCCGTTAATTCCCCTCGTACGGTCCCTGGGGGCGTGGCTTCAGCTTCCCAGCCCGTCTCGTTGGGTTTTACGCACTGTTCGCCTCGGTTACGAAATTCAATTCATCCGGCACACACCCAAATTCTCGGGCATTCGTTTCACTACGGTGAAAGCGTCCGATGCACACGTACTGCGTGCAGAGGTCGAAGTCCTGCTGGCGAAGGACGCGATCGAGCCGGTCCCTCCAACCGAGATGAGATCGGGTTTCTACAGCCCGTATTTTATAGTACCCAAAAAAGGCGGTGGGTTGCGACCGATCTTGGATTTGCGCGTTCTGAACAAATCTCTGCAGAAGAGGTCCTTCAGGGTGATAACACCGAAGCAAATATTCAATTCAATTCGCCCCCAAGATTGGTTTGCGGCAATAGACCTGAAAGACGCGTACTTTCATGTGTCCATTATCCCTCGTCACAGACCGTTTCTCCGGTTTGCATTCGAGGGACGGGCATACCAGTACAAAGTTTTACCGTTCGGGCTATCCCTCTCTCCCCGTGTGTTCACGAAAGTAGTGGAGGCGGCGTTAAAACCCCTCAGAAAGAGCGGCGTTCGCATATTGGCTTACCTCGACGATTGGCTTATAATAGCGCATTCTCGACGGACGCTGTGCGAGCACAGAGATTTAACGCTTCGGCATCTCACCCGTTTGGGTCTTCGGGTCAACTGGGAAAAGAGCAAACTCTGCCCCACGCAGAGGATCTCTTTTCTCGGGATGGAACTGGACTCGATCGATTTATCGGCGCGTTTGACAGAAGAGCGCGTCCAGTCAATTCTGACTTGCCTCGGTTCATACCGAGGGAAGAATGCGGTCCCGCTGAAACAATTTCAAAAGCTCCTGGGGCATATGGCAGCAGCAGCGGCCGTGACACCGCTCGGACTGCTCCATATGAGACCGCTTCAGCGTTGGCTTCACGATCGAGTCCCGAGGAGAGCGTGGCGCGCCGGCATCCATCTTGTAACTATTACACCTGCGTGTCGCCTAACATTCCCCCCGTGGTCGGACCCCGCGTTTCTCAGGTCCGGTGTGTCCATGAGACAGATCGCTCAGCATGCTGTTGTACACACAGATGCGTCCGACACGGGCACATCAATTGCCGAGAGTTGTGGGCAGTATATCTGGGACTTGTACGCTTCGCTACGGAGCTGCGAGGGAAGGATGTACTAGTACGCACCGACAACACTGCGACCGTTGCGTATATCAACCGTCAAGGCGGTTTGCGCTCCCGTCACCTGTCGCATCTCGCTCGTCATCTCCTCCTTTGGAGTCAGAAGCATCTGAGGTCCCTTCGTGCCATTCACATTCCGGGCTCGCTCAATACAGCGGCGGACGCGCTTTCTCGAGCTGCGCGCCCCGGCGAATGGCGACTCCACCCCCAGACGGTCCAGCTAATTTGGAAGAAGTTCGGTCGTGCGCAGATAGACCTGTTTGCGTCGCCGGACGATACCCACTGTCGCCTATTTTATTCACTAACCGAGGGCAGCCTCGGCGTGGACGCATTGGCACACAGCTGGCCTCGGGGGATGCGCAAATACGCATTCCCCCCAGTGAGCTTAATCGCGCAGACACTGTGCAAAGTCAGGCAGGACGAGGAGAGCCTTTTACTGATCGCCCCATATTGGACGAGCAAGAATTGGTTTCCAGAGTTAATGCTCCTCGCGACAGCCCCTCCCTGGCGGATTCCCCTGAGGAAGGACCTTCTTTCTCAAGGAGGGGGCACATTATGGCACCCGCGCCCCGACCTGTGGGATCTCCATGTGTGGTCGTTGAGCGCGCAAGGTTTAGGTGATTTACCGCAAGCGGTATCTAACAAAATCGACGCGGCTCGAGCTCCGTCCACAAGATGGGCTTACGCGTTTAAATGGAACCTTTTCGTCACCTGGTGCTCTTTGCAACGCGAGGACCCCAGAGAATGCCCTATTAACATCGTGCTTTTATATCTTCAACATAGGTTAGACGGTAGGCTGTCACCCTCCACCATTAAAGTTGATATCGCTGCTATTTCTGCTCATCACTCACTTATCAACGGCAGATCAGTTGGCCAGCATGATTTAGTTATTAGATTTTTAAGAGGCGCTCGTAGGCTAAACCCCTCGCGCTCTCCTTCTATTCCTCCCTGGGACCTGTCCATGGTGCTGAAAGCCCTTCAGGCCCCCCCGTTCGAGCCTTTGCAGTCTGCGAGTCTGAAGCTTTTATCAATGAAAGCTCTGACCCTGCTAGCATTGGCTTCAGTAAAGAGAGTAGGAGATTTACATGCATTCTCTGTTGACGACTCGTGCCTTCAGTTTGGTCCTGCTGCCTCAAGCGTAACATTGAGGCCCAGACCAGGCTACGTGCCCAAAGTTCCCACTACTCCTTTCAGAGACCAAGTGGTGAGCTTGCAAGCGCTGCCTCCGGAGGACGCAGACCCAGCCATGGCTTTGCTGTGCCCCGTACGCGCACTGCGACTCTGCGTGGATCGCACGCAAAGCCTCAGGACCTCAGACCAGCTCTTTGTTTGTTATGGTGGCCAGCAGAAAGGGAAAGCTGTCACTAAGCAGAGGATGTCTCATTGGATAGTTGATACTATCACCCTGGCTTATAATCTTCAGGGTATTCCTTGCCCCTTTAATTTGAGAGCGCACTCCACACGGAGTGTTGCCTCATCTTGGGCTCTAGCTCGTGGTTCCTCGCTAACAGACATCTGTAGAGCTGCTGGTTGGGCGACACCTAATACGTTCATTTGATTTTACAGTGTTCGTATCGAGCCTGTATCCTCTCGTGTTCTTTCCTCACCAGGGAGGGCACGGAGAGCAGACTCGCAGGTCGGCTTGCAGCCTCCAACTGATGCTTCATAACTGTGTCAGTATGGAAGGCCTTCAGAACAAAAATGCGTAATGGTTTGAATTGTTCTTCCTCCGCTGCCTTGGCAGCCTTTGTTGCGGAGCATTGGCTGTCAGCCTTCACTAGCTGCATCCTCGCGAACCTACGTGTTGGCTCGGGCTCCACATTGTGTCCCACCAGGTTCCTTTGTGAGTATTTTCCGTGGGGTTAATCCTACCAGCCCACGTTTCCCTTAGCAGAGCACTGCTTTGCTTACACAGCCACGGCTGTCTTTATTCTTATCGTCCACCATTAGCCCTTAAGAGGGGCGGTGGCTTCCGCAGCGTTCCTATCCCGCTCAGGTAGGGCGCTTCCCAGTCGCTGGCACTTCTGTGGGTTAAAGGAACATCTAGTGCCCGGCCTTTCTGCCCTATCTTATTTCTCCATGTCCCCGAGGGGATTTTGGAGGATTCTCTGCAGACACTGGAAGAGGTCAGCCCCTAGTGGCGTTTTGGTAGGGATTCCCAATTCGTCGGTCACGACGTGACGTCGTAGTGACCGACTGAAAGGGAACGTCTCGGTTACGGATGTAACCCTCGTTCCCTGAAGGAGGGAACGGAGACGTCACGTCCCGTCGCCACAGGTGCTGCCACCTGCTGTTACGGCCGGTCACACTTTCCGGCTTTCTCAGCGAAAAAGAAGCTAATTTCCCTATTTGCACCTGCTGCTTATATACGCACCTGGCGGGGCGGCGCCAGCATTATGCAAATATCTCAATGCCAAGTTCATTGGCGTTTTAGTAGTATTCGAAGCAGATTGGTCCTCTAAGCGAGTTCCCAATTCGTCGGTCACGACGTGACGTCTCCGTTCCCTCCTTCAGGGAACGAGGGTTACATCCGTAACCGAGACGTTATCCTCTGTTCAGGCAGGGAAGATTAGCATCACATGCTATTATTTGTTATCCTCTGCTATAGTAGGGAAGTATTGGTTATCCTCTGTTTAGGCAGGGAAGATTAGCATTACATGCTAATATCTGTTATCCTCTGTTATAGCAGGGAAGAATTTGTTATCCTCTGTTTAGGCAGGGAAGATTAGCATTACATGCTAATATTTGTTATCCTCTGCTATAACAGGGAAGAATGTGTGTATGTGACTATAGGAGCTACACAGTGATGATCTAATGAACGAGTTCAATGTAAACATGAGTAAATAGAATGATCAAACGTTTATCCAAATTCCATCATTTTATCTAAATTTAATAATCACCAATAAATTCTTAAACTGTTTCATTAAGGAGTCACATGAAATAACGAGGTAATGTATATTAATTCATATTTGTTTGTAAACAAATATCTTTAAACCAATTCTGTTATGTTGCGAAAAGGAAAGACAGCAACGTGCAAATATACTTCTGCCGCGCCATTGGCTACCGTCGTTGGACCTGTGGGCGGACCCGGAAAAGGGACCGTACACTGATTTAGACTACTTAACATAAATGCAGCTGTTCACTTTACTAATTATGCCATAATGACATAGTAGTTAAATTAAGTGTTTAAGCACCAGTGTTGGGAGTAACGCATTACAAAATATAATATTTTACAGTAATATATTATTTTTTGCTGTAACGCAGTAATATAACGCATTACTAATAAAATTTTGGTAATATTTTACTCGTTACAGTCTTAGTAACGAGCGCGTTACAACAATGCATTTCAAAAATAGACGTTTTATTTTAATTTTTTTTATTTTTGGCCAATGCGCGCGACCAGCATCCACACAGGAAAAACCTGCGGGTAAAATAGTAATAGCTGCGCCCCAAACAGCATACTTCCATACTATATAGTAGGCGAAAAGCACTACTTCTCGTACTCTTTGCCTACTATATAGTATGGAAGTTGGCGGTTTGGGACGCAGCGTATGTCTGTTTCCAGGTGCTGTATGCAGCATGTTCATTTTTTCTTTAATTTTGTATTTGACGCGTTTCTTAAAGAGCCGAATCTGGAAAGTCCGCGGCTGTATAAGCATTGACTAAAGTGGTCGCAATCAGGTCCGGTAGCGCCGCACACGCATAATTCTGCGAATGAGAGCACTAAGTAAAAGCAACAGAAAGTTTCTATCGTTCTCCTGTGCTGCTTGAACTTCAGAAGTAAAGACTTTTAGAAATCTTGCCAGTAAAATCCATTTCACCACACCAGCAATGACAAGGTAAGCTAACGTTGCTATGGTTACAGTCCATATACATAATAGATTGCTAGGCTATTCCTATGCTATCTACAGTTTTATTACAAACAGCAACCTAAACTACAACATAACATTAATGTAGACTTAAACATGGTTATTTAAATAGTACATTTAAACATCACTGTTTAAAGTTTTTAAGCCTATATTCATTGTTTGGCAAAAAGCAGTGTTCCTCTGTTTGTCTGTGTTTTATTAAGCAATTATATGTTAACCTACATATAATCCTTATATTGTACTGAAATGAGCTGTATTCCTTGAGGCCTGATCCTCCAATAGCACTTTTTGATAAGTTGTGTCAACCCAGTGCATGCCAGGTTTGTGCTGTGAATCTGAATTAAAAGTGAATTAAAGAATAGAAATGAAAAGAGGTTGTGTGTCTTGCCATGTTATTAGTCTATAGGTTGCATTATAGTGGGCTCTAGCTTTATTGTGTTTGGTATGTCTACCATCATTTACCAGACTTTTACCAGATTATTTGTCCATGTTTATGACTCTGACAGTCATTGTTACTGTTTTTTGCCATAACTCTTCACTGTGCCTATTCAAAGCTCGAGGGCCAACACATAACTTCTAGATTTATAAGCATCAATAAACTACATTTTAACATTTTATAATGCCTAGTCATACTTCTGTTATTTTGATGAAAGTAACTCAAAAGTAACGCAAAAGTAGTGTATCTCATTACAGTTCAGAGTCAGTAATATTGTAATGTAACTAATTACTTTCGAATGACAGTAATTTGTAATATATAATGTATTACACTTTGGAAGTAACTTGCCCAACACTGTTAAGCACTAGCAGTGGCAGCTTCCACTTAATTGATTTTTTGTGTGTGTTTAATATTTTATCAATATATATTTATAAATATTTAAGAAACAAGAACTTAAAGATTAATCAATTGAATCACTGTATTGGCACCTACATGCAGCAAATGTCTTATGAACAATTCAACTCTCAATACATTGCACAATACAGGGTGGCACACTGGAGTGCAGCTTGCACCTTTATTCAGAAAGGATTTCACATATTGGTGGGCATCACCAAAACTCACTATCCACTAACAAAATCTAAACAAAAGCATGTAAATACAAAAGAAGGCCTATCTGTAAATCACAACATGTTACAACATATTAGGCTGCAACTTAACACACATACCATTCAGATAAAAGCTGACTTCTTAGTTAAGAGGTCCAATTTGTCCTGATGGATGTGACACACTGCAACATGGTTCAGCCTCTGCTGTGTCATAGCTGTGCGTAACCTGGGGGCTATTACACTTGGTATTAAGATGAGTTTTCATCGATCGGATCACAAGTGGACGAGAGAAACACATTATGTTTACATCTGATTATTCAGGAGCTTTCCTGCCTCACGCATACAGCCTTAACCAAGCAAAAGTGTCTTAGAAATTGAAAAATCAATATCTTGCTTTATGTGAATGAGTAGGCCATATGATTTTCACATCATTTTGAAGAAAAAACTCTAGACTACTAGATCCTGTTTTGAAAAGTCTTTGGGAAACCCTCGTGTGGTGTTCATATTTCTGTTACTAAGACAATGTTTGTGGGTCTAGTGGACCCACTGTATTATTCGTATCTTAAACCAATGCAGTCATACAAATTTATGTATAACTGTTTACAGATGATTACTTTAGCCTTATTGCAAGTAATATAGACAGAATTTATGGTTAATACTTGTAATTTACCACTGGTAGAGAACTATTTATAGATTAAAGTGCTATTCGTTTTTGTGATAAAATGAAATAATAGAAGAAAATTCTATTCTCCCCAGATTTTTTTCTTAAATAAGTATTTTCATCACTTTTTCATCTCAAAAATGTTTTTCATCACTTTGATGTTTAATTCTTTGAACTTAGTTTGAAATTGTACACATTTGTGTCCGTCTACACAGCACAAGCCCCATCTGAAAAGATGCGGTATCATAACACATTATCCACACTGAACACATAACCTGTTCATGCGGGCCTACATAACACATAAGAAGCAGATTTTTACTGACGTATACTGTAGCTGTGTCCCAATTCAAGGGCTGCGACCTTCTAAGGTCGTATTTTAAGACCGATTGCGTCACAGCAGCGCGACTTGAGGCTGGTAAGGACGTCCCAATTCAAAGGATGCTTAGAATGAAGCCTCAAAATGCGTCCTCATTTCTCCGCGATGTTAAGGATAGAACGAATGGATCCTTAACAGCCGAGGATATCCCAAGATTCATTGCGCGCCTGCAACGGCTGCATATAACGGCTGGATATTCTAAAATAAACAATTAAAACCTTTATTAAAAAAGTGTATTTTTCAGAAAACATTTTTTCTTGTCACTGTTTTAGTATTATAAGTTATGTTTTGTGTTAATATTATTATTTTTATGATGCATATATTTCTAATGTTGATTAATTTAATATACTGTTGAATAGTTTAATCTACATCAACGTGTCATATTTTCTAAACTAAATTAATATTTTTCTGATTTCATATTTATTTTAATAAGTCAGAAACGTTTCCGCTATGTCCTGCTGAGAGGCGCGTGCAGCAGGTGACCCCAATTATGGGTCGTCCGAAGGTTAGACCGTCTCATTTCAGTTCTCTACGCGAACTTCTGAGGCTGCCACCTTGAAAGACCGAGTGCTCATCTTTAAGGTCCCATGCTTATAAGGTCGCAGCCCTTGAATTGGGACACAGCTTGTGTCTTCCTGTCCATCATATGTCCACACACTGCAGTAAAATGTGTTGCTATTGGCTATAACCTAAAATGAGGAAAATGCTTTGGATATGAAATTTTACTTTCTCTATTTCTCTCTCTCACACACTCATACACACACACACACACACACACACACACACACACACACACACACACACACACACACACACACACACACACACACCATAGGTTTTGTGGTAAACTCATGGTTTTACAAATGGTAATCAAGACACCAATTTACCATGATTACTACACTTTTACTATAATACAACCATGATTAAAATAGTAAAATGTAGAATGGTTCCTGTTAGACAAAAGGTAAAGTGTTTGGGACAGTGGGGGCAGACAAGTGTTCATGCTTGATATATAACATGTTGTATCCTTGCGCTGTTACAGCAAGTGCAGAAGGACAAAACTTTGACATCCATCACATATGTATAGTAGGGGTGGCACGGTTCACAAAACCCTCGGTTCGGTTCGTATCACGGTTCTATGGTCATGGTTCTCGGTTCAGTACGGTTCTTGTTGTTATTTTTTCTTTAAATTTTTAACACTCCAGAAATGTATTATCTTATTAATGTATTAATTATCCATAATTTAGGATACAGTATTAAAAAAAAGTTATATCATGTTATCATGCACAAACTGAATTTGACTTTAAGCACATTATTGGGACCATCTCTGAGGAAAGCCAGATGAGATTTTGATAGAGCAAGAGGGAAGACATTGATGATTTCAACATGCTTTTCATTTATTTGGCAAAAAAGAGAAAGTGTATTGCCATCTACATGAACTTTGTGTGCCTTTTTAGCACACCAAGATAACTTGCATTTATTAAAATGCCAACTTCAGTGTAGCTCTTAGATTTATCACTGAGAGGCTGCTTTAATACTGAGAGTATATGTGGACGAGAGAGAAACATAACCTTTACACCTGTAATATTTAAATCCGTCTCTTTTGTCCACTTTTGACCACTTCTGTCCTGATTACTTTGAGGGGCAATTTCTGAAATAAGATTGCACAACTTTCACACGCTAGCAAAATGAAACTACGCAGAAATCAGCCGCTTTAATTTTATCAATGAAAGGCTAAAAATAGCCCTAAAGACGTAAAAGACCTCAGATTAGATAAATGGTCGGAGAGAAGGCGGTCTCCTGTGGCTGTTCCAGCACATTCAACCCATAGGCTGCAGTTCAATCTATTGTTTTATTTCCGCTGTCATCATAGGTAACATGAAATAAAAATATGTTTCCCCACACCAAACTTATACAACGCTGGCGCATCCTTCAACTGCGGGCAGACTTCCTTTTCTATCTCACTTGCCATTTCTACACGTAACATAACCTGCAGTACTTATACTCCAAACCAGCAGTGTTAATTTTGGCAGCAAATTCTGATGTAGTCTTAGTCTTAGTCTTTTGAATAACACACCATTTAGTTTTAGTCTTATTTTAGTCATCTGAAATATTTTAGTCTTAGTCGACGAAATATCATAAGAGTTTTAGTCTTAGTCTAGTCTTAAGTTTTTTTGTCTGTTATGGAATGGTATTAAGGTTTGAATATGCAATACAGAGACAGATTTAATGGTTGTTAAAGAAAACACGTATTTTATTTTATTCTTAATGTCAAAAAAACTGACCGTGGCTTTTTCACAAAAGATAATATCACATAAAATAAGCATAAGGCCCGCTCTACCTAAAAAATATACATGGTCCCTGAAAAAGATATGCCTTCTCCCTAAATGACATGCACACACAGATACACACGCGGGCAGACACACAGACAGAGACACACACACGCACTTACGCACTTTGTCCAGTCATGTAAAACCACAACATATACTATAATAGTAACGTTACACATTTCATTCAATTTGAGGACACTGAATATTTATACTCAGTATTAATTCAGACAATCCAATACAATCAATACAGTTCAGATGTGTATTCCATTTGTTTCTATGTTATTCCAAGATTAGCGAAAACACGGTGGTTTATCTTATAAAATAACCTTAGCGTGCATGTTTACCTTTGCATGTATTTCTGGATGAGTCATTTTTACAGGCTGTCGTCTTGTCATATTTGAAGTGTAACCAGATTAGACGCTAGCTCTGACATTGTTGTTGTTAATGAGACATGTCTTCAGACCTGGTGCACCGCAACACGTTAGCGTGTTGCTAATGAGCGAAGTCAACTGAAATCAGCCAAAGCTGGGTAACGAAGACTGTACAACTAAATGTAATGTAAACAACCTGTTGTGAAAACGAACTTTGCCTCGGGTTTTTAAAATGCCTCTACTGCCTGCTGCCTGCGTAGATCAACATACCCTCAAAGATTCGCTCTGATAGGATCCCACAAAACTTTCCCCACAAAATGAGTAGCTCTGATTGGATCTCTTCTCCATTCGTCCCTCCCTAACATTTTCGTCTTATTTTTATTTGTTGACTAAAGTGTCAGTTATATTTCGTTACAGTCTTCGTCACCATATCTGACTTTTATTTAGTTTTTATTTAGTCTTCGTCCGTGAAAAAAGGTTCGTTGACGAATATTTTTCGTCATCGTCTTCGTCAACAAAATTAACACTGCAAACCAGTCACCTCTACTTTCACGCGAAAGGGAAACACGCTATCTGAGGTCACATACAGGGCATGAGACTACATTGCGCATGCCATGAACCGTTAAACCGTGCGGCACACACGCGCTCCGAACAGAGACAAGCGAACCGAACGGTTCGGATTTTTTTCATGGATCGTGCCACCCCTAATGTATAGACATATATACAAACACACTCATGCCCTCACAGGAGTCCCAGATAAGTGAAGTTACTTAGCACATTAAATTTTTACTCTCTTATTACCCCCGGGTCCAGTGGACCCGAACACCACATATGTAATATAAATGTGTAGGGGGGTGTACAATAATTATAAAGATGTTTATTTTTATGTTCTTCATAAAAATGAGCCAAGGCCAATGAATCTGAGGTTAAAACAACAATGAATTGCATATTTTTTCTTTTAGTAAACATTAAAAACGGGTCCCACAGACCCGAACACCACACAAGGGTTAGAATGAGTTTTGTGGAGTTATATCAGTGACTTAAAAATTTAGCTTTTTCAAAAACCACGCATAAACATTTTTCTCTCAAAAATACAAGCATGTACATACATGTTGATTATATGATATTGTAGCCCAGTTTGTGATGAACACAGTGTTATGAGACTATTGCCATTAATATGTTTTTAAGCAACTGAAAAAAGCACAAATGTCAGTGCATCTCAAAACTTCCCCAGGGCCCTAAAAACCCCTTAGACCCCAGAGGGTTAAATCCGTCTCTTTTGTCCACTTTCGACCACTTCTGTCCTGATATACTGTGAGGGGGTGGTCTGTCAAGACAGTGGGCGAGTCTCTCTGCTGTCATTCAAATGCGAGCGGGAGTAATTATGAGTTTATATGGACGTGAACTAATATTATGTCAGAGCCCACTGCTTGTTTAGCAAGTAAACATGCTGCACATTGTTTTTAGGTGTATTTGTTAGAGCTTTCTCTGAATTTTCAACCCGATTGATGAAATAGGATCACGCAACTTTCACACGCTTTCAAAATGAAACTACGGAGATCAGCTGCTTTAGTTTTATCAATGAAAGGTTAAAAATAGCCTGCATCTCAATGGGAATCAATGCAATAAAGTGATCCTACGATCAATAACGGTCGCCTTAAAAAACTTTTAAAAAACTTTTTGACTTACGTGTGAAAAGGTTAAGTAAGGCTTACATTTACATGTGTCTATGTTTCGTTTTGAGCGTATGGTCAATAAATAAAGGAATTAAAAAGATGGGCACAAAACCTGTTTGTCGCGCCCCACTTGTCATGTCTCTATGCCACACACTGACTTTGAGAAACGCTGAGCTAACTAGCGTACCTCCGTTTGGTCAGGATTTTTCCTCTTTTTGGCTGGTGTCGACCAACAATGAAAATCGTTTGAAAAAAGTGTACATACGAATATTTCATATTTATTTTAATCTGAATGATGTGATGATTTTTGGGGGGTTATATTAGCTGGATTTGATTTTTGCGGGGGTCATGACCCCCGTAACCCCCGTGCAAATTACGCGCATGCTCTGAATGTTAAAGATGTTGATTACAGCGATTGAATAAATTTAACATCTATTGTAAATTTATGTTGTGTTTTGGTGTAATTAATGTAGGAGAAAACGCCTTTTGTGTGTCATGGCAAACAAACTAAATATTACAAAATGGTTAAATTATTACAGAAATGTTATTTATTTTAAGATTTTAAAGTGTAGTCTTGTTTAATAAGTCATTTTATGAAAGTCATGAACATTTCATTAGGTAAATGAGTCAATAAGTTATTGAAAACATGCCATTAATATGAGTAATAAATTATACATTTCAGTGTGTGTTAACACTTAAGTAAATGAACGTGTGGTATGTAAAAATACACACCAATTTTTATGATATTTTCAATTATCAGTAAATAAACTAATTACTGATCTGTCAAGACAATAAAGATAACATTGAAGATTAAATACAACCAATTATACAAGATGCATTCATTTATATAACCAAAAATTCAGGGGTGTATGCACTGGGACTTACCTATCTTTAAACCAGTGCAAGTTCATTATTGCCTTAACTTCCTCATCTGTAAAGTTGTCCATGCTACAATGCAAAGTATATTGCAACAATAACATTTAGAATAGTATCTTGTCACACAACAACACTAGTTTTAGAAAATTTGTTCTTGTTTATCGAATTCCAATTTATAAAGAGCTTATCTACTGTAATGCAAGAGGATAAAAATGTGCCTATGTTTGTAGCATTTTACTTAATGAAAATTTATGCAGAGATAGCATCTGGTTCTGGTTAATTTTTCACATTTAGAGCACAACAGAATGTAGTGTGATTGCCTTTATGTGAATGGAAAGAGCTCTTGACGTGTCAAATGTGCTGATCAAACGCTCTCAAACAGAGCAGCATCTGCAAAGGACTTGCAGCACATATCCTTAGATAAGTCTCCATCAGGACAGAGGACAAACTCACCATGCAGGTGTGTGACCAAATGGATGTAATGATTTGAGGCTGGCAGCTTATCTCAGCACGCAGCTGGGCGAGGTCAGGTCCTGGACAGATGTACGGTGAAACCAAATCAAACCACATCAAATAAAATCGTATACAAGTACTTCATTCACTTGTACTTCACACATATGGCTTACTTTAAAAGACTTACATTAAAATGTAAAGCTATAAGCCTTATGTGACTTTATGAGTAGAGATGGTGTGGTTTTGTCCCATCTTGCTTGAATATTTACTTTATCCAACATAATAATATGTCCAATTTCTTATTACCACCAGATGGATTTCTACTGACATTTGCATTCATGCATTGGCATGCATTTGGCCTAATGAGTCATAAATCTGGCTCAAATGGTTTTGGTTGTTACTGTGATTTGATGTAAGGGAAATTTTTATTTTGATTTAGAATGATATTCTGGCATCGAATCGCATGAGATATCAGCTGAATATAAAGAGACAACAACAAAAAGGTCCTTTAGTTGGCTCAGAAGGCAACCAGGCAAATTGCCATTATTTTGCTGTCTGACAGACTTAAGCTTTGTATTCACTCATTCAAATTTATAGACTCAGAAATAAATGAGTGCCACAAATTATGCCTTCTGTCAGCTGGCAGCGAACATGTTCCTCAAATTCTCAGCGTTGGCAACATTCAGTATTTCTTTTAGAGACCTGTCGCTCGCTGGAAAATTAACCCTGAGCCATTGCGATTTAAAGGTACACTTAAAGGGACACTTCACCCATTTGCATTAAGCTTTGTATAGTTAGAACCCCAGTCATGTTTTTGAATGGTCATGCATCATTTCCTCAGTTTCCACTGAGACAGGAGAAATACAGATTTCAGTGCTGCACCTCCTTCTTTCAATGATGTAAAAATCATCATTTTGCATCATTGAAAGAAGGAAGTGCAATGTCTTTGTTGAGGGAGTGAGACTACAAACAACCATTTTCTCTGTCAAATAGGCACCAAATTCTAAATGTATGTTACATTTCGACTACAAATATGAAACACTTTCAATAAAGATTAATTTTTCTAAGGGTGAAATGCTCCTTTAATCTTATCACTTGGAAAGATTGAAAGATATAAATCAAGAGTCTTTTGTTTGGCAAAATTCTGAAACCCAAAAGACCTTTCAGACCATATCCCACATCGTTATTAACGATTGATACATATCACTTTTTCATTTAGACCTTTTACACGAGTCACATTTTCTAAAATGTTTGTGTCAAAACATACAGTATGTGCTGAAGCAGCTAGGGGTTTTGATGGAGACCCTAGTCTTGGTGGTCTTGTTTTCGGTTCTTGCAAACTCGATTTGCTGTAGTTGGAAAGTCAATTGCAGGTGGTAATGTTTGATTTGCATCTTTATATGGCTCAGGTAATATGTTTCTTTGGAGAGCAGCTTTCTATGCATCCCATCATCTGCAAAAATAACATTAGTCCAAGTGGATGTTTACAGTATGTCTTTAATACAGGGAAATTGGTGTCAATACTTGTGGCAGTAGACTATCAGGCTGACCATGTGATGTGATGACGTAATCAAAACTATAAGTCCAGTGCATTGTTACTAGAATGATTTTCATGGTTGAAATATCACCGCTAGTGAATCTACAGTGAAAATGCAAAAAATATTAAGTATATTTGAATGTATAACACAGTTTGGAATCAACAATTCAAATGTAAATCCTATTAGGACA
This sequence comes from Paramisgurnus dabryanus, assembly GCF_030506205.2. Lineage (NCBI taxonomy): Eukaryota > Metazoa > Chordata > Actinopteri > Cypriniformes > Cobitidae > Paramisgurnus > Paramisgurnus dabryanus. The sequence goes on along the minus strand of NC_133350.1, from coordinate 34,932,553 downwards.
AACCAATAAGGTCAAATTTTCAAAGCAGATATCTAAGATCCAGAGAAAACAGAAATCTTTCTTAAATGTACACTTCATGATTTATGAATGCATTCATGACATACTGCAGATGTGAAAAGTTCAAAAGTATCAAGGAAAATGCCAAATGTTAAACTGATGATAGCAGTGATGTACAAACAAGGTGGTACACCTACAAAAATATGAATAATTCATTCAAACGTAAGGTTATATCAGACATCTGCCTCTTGTCCCTTTGGTGAATGCAGTATTATAGCCATCACTTCTAAAATCCCCTTACATATTCAATAACTAATACAATATTTATGTACAGTGGTTCACATTTTAACACGGATGGCCACACCTACAGTGAGATAATCTTATTGTGGTTAACATAATTTTGCAGTGACCAGAATGTTGGTCGTCTTGATTTGTTAATATTTTCTTCACCTTCACACAAACAAATGTAATTTGAGATTTGTATGTCTTCAGGTTTTTACTTGTGTACACTAAACTTTACGTGTACCTAAGTTTTTTAAAAGCCATGGGTGGTGTTGGTGTAGTTTCACCACCACTGATATTAAACAACCTTAAGAAACTCTGACTATAATAAAACACTATTACATTATATAAATCAATTGTTTAAAATATTCTCTCTGTAGCAAAAGAGTAAAATAAACTCACACATCTGTTTTTTTTTAAATCAGTCAGTCAATGTAAATCCACATCTGACTGTAATGGTTTTGTATTGTGTTCTTGTCTTGTTTATTGTTCATTGTCTTTTATGATATTTTATTTTATTATTTATTTTGAAACTGTTTACTGTCATGGTTGTCTCTAGTTTCCCTTTCCCTGATGTGTCATGTTCTGAATGGTTCCCTGTCTTCATATATGCCCTCATGTTCCATTGTCCTTGGTTAAGCTTTGTTCATATGTAATGTTCAGTCATTTGGTGATTCTCATGCCATGTCATGCCATTGTTTTGTTCATGTTAAGTTTAGTGTTTATGTTTGTTCCTGTTGTTTTTTAATGAAACTGCACAACTGGCTCACCTCAAAGTGGATTACACAATGAAGCAAGTCAATACATTAGACCTGAAAACTGTGTTGTGTTTAAATATTGGCATACTTTCTCGCTTTCAATATAATACTACTAAACTTAAAAATAATTCTAAACTTAAAAAAACTTTGTTTTGTTTAGTATATTGTATATTGAGCAGTTGATCTGCTAAGTAGTCATTAAAGGGATAGTTCACTTTAAAATGAAAATTCTGTCATCATTTACTCATCCGCATGTTGTTCTAAACCTGTATGAATTTCTTTTTTCTGATGAACACAAAAGAAGATATTTTGAGAAATGATGGTAAACACACAGCAGTAAGTGACCATAGACTCCCATAGTAGGAATAAAAAATATGATGGAATTTAATGGGTGCTTACCATCATTTATTAAATTATTTTCCTCATCGTTTATCACAATACTTCCAGAATAGTTTTTTCCTACTATGGAAGTCAATGGTCACTTACTGCTGTGTGTTTACCATCATTTCTCAAATTATCTTCTTTTGTGCTCATCAGAATAAAGAAATTCATACAGGTTTAAAACAACATGAGGATGAGTAAATGATGATAGAATTTTCATTTTAAAGTGAACTATCCCTTTAAGGATGTCTTTGTTCAAGGGATCGTTCTAACTTCTTGTTCACATTACATGTTATTTGTCAAGCTTTGTGACCTGAAGATGTCTTTTCGCCATTATACAGGGCCACTCTGGGAATGATGTAAAAGCAACGGGCTTGTTATGGCTGTCTAAGAATTGATTGAATCAGACTAGATAAGATGAGTGGAAAATTTAACATTGAGTTGTCCCTAATACATTCTTTATCTCTGCTGACATTTTTCTGTCTAATAAGATAAATACGCTTGAGGGATAAGGGGACTTTGAATTCAACACAGAATCAGTTTTTTATTAATTGTTTTGCTGCACCTGTTCCTTAAGGGCAGATATGCCCCTGTTATCTTTCATTGCTGATTTGAGTGCTAAAAACCAAAGCAGTTCAAATGTATCCTTCCCCATGGGCCATTAGGGATTTTCATTTTCCGAAATAACCTGGTAGGGGTTTCCTATTAACATGATTTCCCGCTTTCCCTGTAAGTGCATTAATACTGGTAATTTTACATGCACTATTACCGTAGATTGTTTTCGTTTTGCAGTGCAAATTGGGTTTTGTTGATGTTAAATGTGTAAGAGGCAAAAAAAATTGTGTTTGCGTCCATGACATATGTATATTTGTTTTACTTACTGTTTGTAACATGATTGTGTTACAAAAGTCTTCCGTAGACAATAAAGACGTCGTCAGTATCATCTTGTAAATAAAAAAGTTTAAAGCCGGGCTATAATTACTTTCAGGTCATTCGGCACACTGGAAATGGAAGGTCAAATTGAGAGCACCGTGCTTTGGCAAGAGTACTTGTTCATCTGCATAGGTGTTGCATATTGATAATTTGCATACTTTGCACAACACAAACAGTAAGAGTAGCATGTTAGCATGCTTTCCATAACAGCCGTAGCCTAAGTTAAGTAAATATTGCTAATAATGTGTTCCTGGGTCATAACCTTCGTAAATCTAATATAACCAACCACTCACATTGTTCTTGTAGTGCTGCAGGTCTACTGGACTGTAGACAGGAGTCATCCCTCTTAGCTAACGTGTCGTAATCAGGTGGAATGATCGGTAGCGTTGAAAAGAAAGTGATTGATGACAACTGCGACCCACAGAAACCAAGCTGACATTTGCGGGCAATTACGTTTGTTAATCACAGTCTGTTTATGTAGATGACTAAATTCAATCAAACCCTGCTCGCTCTGTCTGATGGCTGACAAGCAACAGTTAACACAATCCGAATCAAGCCATTTACGCCAGACTCTTTGCCTCTAGATGTATCGGGGTTTCGAGAATAATGCATGCTGTTGTCATAAGCATTTAAAGGTATGAAGATATTGTGCTTGGATTTCATTCGCATATCCCTCTTTGTTTGGCCAGTTTGACAGACATCGAGAAGTTCCTGAACGGCTGGCTACCTGTGTATGTTTTGACTCAGTGTATCTGATGCGATTTTATCAGTGGTGCAATTACAAAGCCCTGGCATGTAATCTAGTTACAGTAGGTTGGGCTGCTGGCTTTGAACAGAGATTGTAAAAAAAGGCCTGCAGTTATCATTTGCTGGGTAGATGCAGAACCCAGACCAACAATCCTTGTCTTAGATTCCTGGGCAGCCTTTGCAGAAATACCAGATGTCCATCTGTGAGCTGATCAGTCGCTTGTCCAGAATGCTCAATACACGTATGCTAAAATGTAATTGTGGGAGAATTAAGTTTAAGACCTATTCATTATGGAATAAAGGGCTAAGCACGGATCGGTCTTAAATAACCATTGGCATAGAATGCTTTTTGGATAAAATCCACCAAAAGCAGTGCGTCAGAAATGGCCTTTGTACAGGGAACATTCAGAAGTTCTGTTTTATGAACGGTCTGGGATATGAATTGGAAATCTGTCGTTGCATCAAGAACACAGCCATGTTCTGTTGGGTTTCTGTAATCTCAGAGGGAATTAATGCATGGCCAATGACAAATTGGAGGAACACATCCATAGCAACCACCATCTAAGATGCTTGGAGCCCCTATTGTACAGACAGCATGACAGCCTCACTGCCCACCCCAAAACTTTCTGTTAGTTCCCATCTAGACACTCCGCCAATGGGTGTTGTGATGTTAGTGGGCAAAGTTTTTACAACAACATTCTACCAAGACTAGATTACATATTATAACCTGTTTTATATACAATAAAGAGTCTTGTGAGATTCTTTGTCAGGCTGTATGGTTCCATAAAGTGTCTTCAACATTTACAGAACTATAGCATAGAAGGTAGAAAGAAGTGGAAAAAAGGTTATTTTTAGACTGTAAAAAGGCAAGAAAGACTTTGTACTTTTAAATGGTTAGTGGCAATTTTATCACAAATCACTTACCCCTGTTTGGTTCTAAACCACCATATCCTTCCGTTGTATTCAGAAGACTTTCTAGGCAGTAATCTTGCCATAGTAACAGAGGGTACACTTTATTTCGATACTCCAATGTATACAATTTACTGAATATAAATTATTTTACAATTACATGTCAACTAACTCTCATTAGAGAATTAGAAGCCTGTAATGCATAGGAAAGAGGTTAGGGTTAGTAGAATAAGACTGTGTTTACATTAGTGTGTTTTCATTTTTAAACGCATTACTTACGCCTGGCATCATATTACTTAGGAGTTTCCGACCCATGTAAACAGAGACTTCTGTAAATACTGCAGACCCTGCAAATATTCTAATTTTTAACCTGCATGAGGTGGGTTTGGGTAAACAGTTGACATATAATTCAGCATATATACACATTGTAATAACAGAAGATTACATAAAAGTAATAAAGTAATAAATAAATGTAATAAAGTAAATTAACAAAACTCACAGAGCACTTATTTTGGCTAGACAGAAAAAATTGCACACAATGTGAGTGGTGCCTGCTATTTAGTTATGCTATTTAGCCCACAATAAGCATGTCATCTGAGGCTGAGACAAGCCCCCAAAGAGCTTTCCAAAAACTAAAAACTAATTCAATTAAAGTCCTCACTTAGGGTATTTTTAAATTGAATAGGCCAAGGGTTTTCAGTCCCTTTTCTGGTAACCCATTGTTCTGAAATTAGCTCCAACCCTAAACAGACACACCTACTGCAGCTCATCATGTTTTGGATAAGATGTTTTAACAGCATTACAGTCATTTTTAGCAGGCCAGTGGGTCTCCAAGAGGAGGTTTGTAAAACCCCCATATAAAACGGTCTCACCTAATTTGCTATATAAATCAAGTGTCACCTTTCAGTAGTGTTTCATTGACTAATCTGATACAGAAGAAATATTTGTGGAAGCATCCGCTCAATCAACAGGTAAACTGGGCCGCTGTGGGGTGAGTCATGTTCACTGGACCACCGAGTGTAATACCAAGGAACCGTCTGTTTCTTCCCCATGATTCTGTTTCTCTGCCAATTTATTGTCACAGGCATCTTTCTGTGCTTCATCTGCTTTGTTAGAAGCAGAAACATTTCCAGAACACAAATGTGTGTCAACACTGTAGCCACTGCTGTCATAGATTGTTTAATTAAATCCAATTTTCCAAACGTTATGTTCATAGGCTCAATTCTCTCTCATTTCTTTGCAGAGCAGCATTATTTGCTTTCGATGAAAGTGTTTGTCTAAGCCATATTTAGCACATTTTAATTGTCACCGCATCTGTTCCCTCCTAAAATAGCAGCAGAAGTATTCACAGGGGAGACGGGCATTTGTGTTCATGCTCCACTGACTTACTTCTGAGATGGGCAACGTGCGCTCGGTAATAGTCACTCTAGCGTGTTGAAATGAACTCGGTTTCTGTTAAATGTCTGTTTTTAGAAGGATTTTCTATCAAGTCTGTGTTTTGTGGTGAATCAATAATTACATGTAAAAAATACATTCTGTTGATTGTGTCATTTTTAGCTTTAAGCTTATTGTGATGTGTGTCTGTTTAAGACATCTCCAGATGTTTTTAACTTTCCTTTAATACTGAGACTCAAAGAAGTTTTTGCTAAAACCTACTGAAAGAGGTCGTATTGTATATTTTACAATACAATTGTTTTTTTTAAAAAAAACTATATCGTTTTAGTTATATTTTTATTTTATTAAAACAACATAGGTGAAAGAGAAAAATAAACAGTACTTCTCAATTGCAAAAATTCTTCATTATAAGATAAAAAAAAACACACATCAGAAAATCCAGTTATTGCAATTACAACAGGAAACACTTTTTGAGGTGCACAATGTCTAGCCTGGTCCAACCAGACTCTCGTACATTCGTTTAATTTGTACAGAGAGTCTGGCCACGCTCCATTGCAAAGCATTACTTCCGTTAAGGAGGGTCCTCTGTTGAAGTTTAAAACTATTGGATCTGCTCAGAGTCACTCAGGATCTGCCATAGGCGATCGCTAACGTGTGGTCGTGATGTATATCATGCGCCAAAACCGGCCGGAAACAACAAGTCCAAATGATCAGACCAACAAAACTTAGCAAACATTGTTCTTGTTCCGGCTTTAGCTTCTGTATATTCGGCAGTTTTGCAAACAACGGACCGAATAGCTTTTCTCAAGTCTCCACTGCCATTACTGAACTACAACTCAAACTGACGCACAACCTCAACGTCATCGTTCTTAGCCACCCCCTCTGTTTGCTGATTGGACCTGCAGATTTTTGCAGGAGAAAACGAAACTCTACACAGCAGTCCCACACGTAGTGCTGAAGCGAAATGAAAATTAAGCGGAAGCACGTAGGAGGGCGGAGCCATGCTACACAATGTCCACCTTCAACATTGCCTCCAACTTTACTTTCAACAAAAGACAATACACAATTTTTGCACAAAATGTCACACTATAAGTTTTCAGAACTTAAATAAATATTCACTAAATGCATAAATGTGCCAAAAATATATACAATCAGATCCTACATGAAAAATTTAATGAGCAGAGAGCAAAAATAATATAAAATATTAAGAATAATATCCACTTAAAATATAGAATAAATATTCGAAATAACACAACTCCTTTATCACATAAATGTGAAAACACACTTAAGAGAATCCAATTATTACACTATTGCACTAAGAACAGGAAACACAAAATAAAACTAAAACTTGACCACTCCAACCTCAACAGAACTCGTGTTTGTTTAGTTAAAACCAAATTATGTATTTATCCACGGCTAGCCATGCATTAAAGGGTTTTAATGCACGACGTAGAGGCGATGAACCACCCGATGCATAGCGTTTCTCTGCTGTTGGTAGCCTATGGGCTACTCCGTTTCTGCCACTCTGTTGAATATGCAACAGGTAGGGGAGGAGCTAACGAGAGCACTATTTAGCTACCGGAATGGAACTACTGATCTTTACAATAGTAATTTGAAAAGTATCTTTAATATTTAAATCAGATAATTTAACACATTAGTACATTAAACTTAATTATATAAAACATAGTACCATGAAACAAAATAATATCTATAAAACATCCCCAAAATAGCCCCTATAATCTTTTCTTACACTGACCTCATTATTAATTCAATTACAACAGCCAATGGCAAGTCTCCAGCAGCAATACGTTTATATTTGGTTTTAGATGTCCTGTTTATATTATGTTTTAGACATTCTGTTTGGTTATACAGTAGGTATAACGTATTGTAGGTTTATTTATCACTTGACTGTTACCGCCGCACTTTAAAGAGAGATGCACTTACGTCTCCCCCTCTCTCTCTCTCTCTCTCTCTCTCTCTCTCTCTCTCTCTCTCTCTCTCTCTCTCTCTCTCTGCAAGTGTAATTGTGTTACTATGGTTACCAATGTTTCTAACTGTAATCAAACTGGCTGGAACTACCTGTGCATTAAACGGTTTAATGCACACCTTCCAGCCAATCAGAATCGAGTATTTAAACAGACCATGGTATAATGTTGTATAGGAAGCATCATAGCAAAAAGGCTAACAATCTTAAGAGTTATAAGTTACCCTCCAATTAACCTTAGCACTTCATTCATGACGTGGATACCTTAGTAATCATACATGGTGCATACCTTCATGTTTTGCTCGTTTCTCCTCTTTTTTCTTTCTAAATTAAGCACCTGATGATTTTGACATTTTCGTGGCCATCTCTGTTTATTTGGCACTCGGTAATCAACCAATTTCCCATCCCCTCAACCCTGTCACTCACAACCAGAAGAAAAGACCAAACCAATTCATCTTGGTGACCATATAATCATTATGTATTACCTATTTTTATCAGCCATTTTACATTATTCAGAAAAACAAAAATGTACAGAAACTATAGGCCTGTATTTATAATATTATGAATCAAATGTGCGTTATTTGGAAGAAAATCAAAATTTTTCCACTATACAGTGAATCCCCATCTAGGCTTGCCGCGATAGTCTGTGACACAGTGATTACCGGTAATTCAGCCTCTCACCGGTTAGATCACTTGCCCACCGCGACACCGTCTTTCACCGTCGTTTTGATATTTTCGTGTAATTAAATCATTTAGTTTCGTTAGAGGGGGCAAACACACTAACATCTGAATGTGTTTGCTGCATGAATTCAGCGGAGCTGAACGCGCATCACGTCACAGAGCAGGAGGTGTCAGATGGGTCACAGGGTTTGTGACGCGCTGATTAACCAGTGGGAAAATTCTGTCACCGCGGCAACCCTATCCCCGTCCCCCTGTCTGTACCATTTGGGAGAGACCCAGAGGTGAATTGTCCCCTGCATTGCACCCTGCTCCGCTTTCCCTGTCTCACACAGCTTCTGTGGGCCACAATTTCTCAGCGAGCAGGGGTACAAATTCCCCACAGTAAAATGATAGATTAGAACCAGCTTCGCTGAAGCTCTTTTTTACTGCTCAGCTTTTTTACTGCTCGTCGTGCCGCCCCCTCATGTTTCATAAAAAATTGCCACCCAGGGCAGTTGCCCGGTTCACTTGTGCCAAAAAATGCTACTGATACCCATGATTTACTTACCCCAAAGCCGACCAAGATGCATATGTCCATCATTTTTCAGACAAACACATCTTCAGTTATTTTATAAAATGTCCTAGATATTTCAGTTGTTAAAATATAAAGATATGGGGTCCACCTCCTTCAAGCCCAAAAAATGTGCATCAATTCACAAAAGCATTTCAGACGGCTCCAGGGGGATAAACAAAGGCCTTCTGAGGGTGATCTGCACGGTTTTGTTGTAGAAATATCCATATTTAAGAATGTTACAAAGGAAAATAACTAGCTTCCGGGAATGCTGCAATCTACTTTTCTAATTGACGTATGAGAAATGCGGAGGGCGTAGGTGCAGAGTAGCAGCAAAAAACCCTTTGCAAACTGCATACACTCCCATCTGAATGTGGATGCAACTAAGATGGCAGCGTTACTGGAAGCTAGTTATTTTCGTTTATAAAGTTTTAAAAGTGGATAATTCTGCGACGAAACCGCACGGATTACCCTCAGAAGGCCTTTGTTTATCCCCCTTGAGCCAGTTGAATTACTTTTTTGAAGGATGGATGCACATTTCTAGAGATCTAGTACATTTTCTAAAATAACTGAAAATGCGTTTGTCTGAAAAAATGATGGACATATGCATCTCGGACGGCTTGAGGGTGAGTAAGGGGCCAGTCACACCAATAGCGTTTATGGCAGTTGCGGGCGCCTTTTTTGAATGATATTCTATGGGCAGGGCGCGTTTGCGCGCTGTTTATGCGCGCCGAGCGCCTTGCGGTTTTTTGCCGCCTGCCGCGCACGCGTTTTTGAAGGAGCGCTGAGAGCGGAGAAGCGCCCGACGTCATTCGTGTCTTTCCATTGTCCAATCGAATGAGGGGAGAGGCGGGCCTTACGTTGTGGTGAGGGAAGTTTACAGTTGCTTTGAAGAACCGGACACCACTCGCTCACTCTCTCCTGTGTGTTTGTGCACCTCTCACCCTCAAACAAGGTCAGAGCAAGTGTCCTCTTTTTAAAGTTTCTGCTGATATGACAGTTAACAGCAAAAGAGCGCTCACGCTTCAATATTTGATTGACAAGACAGCTGACTCGGTGGTTGCTTAGCAATATGAAAAGCCGCGTCGCACTGCTCTTTTTTTACAAAAGGCAGTGCGTCGCGCCTTGCGTTTGCAAGCGTTTAAAGCGCTTTTGGTGTGACTGAAGCCTAAATCATGGGTTTAATATCATTTTTGGCCAAACTATCCCTTTAACTGGTCCATCGTTCAGCCTCTATGCAAAGCCTGCATTAAACATTGTGGCAGATCAGTGCTGAATTTGCTACCCAAATTGTTAAGCTGGAACTGAAATGGTCAAGAATCTTACAAATGTATAAAGCTTATTTCTAACTTAATTCGTAAAGCTTCTGTTTGCAACTGTGGCAACTTACTTTTATATACCGATTTCTCCTAGTAATTGTATGGATTAAAAATGTTATTTTATAACCTCAGTGTGTTTTTACTTCATGATTAAAGTCTTTTTTCAGATATCTTGTTTTTTATAGTATCTGATTCTGGAGACATGGTGAGACTGATCACTGATGTTCTGATCACTCGCTAGAGGAAAGTAAACAACTCGACTGCGCAGCAGGAAAAAAGATTCAGCAATATATGATTACAGCAGAGAGATATAGGTAGAAATTGGGAAGAAATGGCCAAACAGAACAATGAAAACGGAAACAACAATAATATCAGAGGATTTACATAGTTATTCCTCAAGCTCAAATGTACATAAATTCATGTAAAGACGGAATTTGGGTGGCAGTTGCTGTGACTACAGATGCACCATGGAAAATTAGCTTCTCCAGATTTATAATCATATTCAGGAAAAACAGGACCGGTGCAATTGGGTTTCAGGCTAATGGAGATGAATTTCTGTGGCCATGTTTAAATGGAATGTGGAAAAATAATAATATTCAGGTATCGTGCAGATATGAAAGGCATGAAGTGGTTGTGTAAAAATGGACATTGGCAGAAGTAAATATGACATATTCTTCTTTTTGCCTCAAAAAAGGCCAATTTACAAATGTAATTCTAGAAACAATTTAAAAGAAGTGTGAATTAATGCAAAGGACACCAAAGAAATGTATTTTGAATAATAAAAAGCTAACTACAGTATATAAGGCAGCTTCAAGGGGTAAACCAATTGAAAAAGTAAAATGTTCATTATGCATACTCATGTCTGTTTTCTTTCATGTCTATGTGGATGTATTTGCATGGGGTTGTTAGCAATTTGCAATGCAGCAATACAGACGGCTTCTAAAATGTTGAGCTCTGTAATAAAGAAATCACTTCCTTTGATCCTCTGTCCTTAAAATGTGGCCATCTGCCATTGAGTTTAATAATTAACTCTACACCAGCTTTGCTCTAGTAAATATATTCATAGTCTCAATTTGCGTTGGTCTCAAGCAATGTGTGTGATCTGTGGGAATCAATAGCATCTGATTGTCTATCTCATTCAATGTCAGCAGCATATCTTTGATGGTGGACGTCACCATTTGTTTTTTATCAGGATAAGTGAGGGAAGAGCAACTCATATGTTTTCATGAAATATGCCAATACAACTACACAATGCAGATATTTCTTCTCAAACATGATATATAAACTAGTTTCACGGTACATATTACAGTTTCTGCAGTTACAACACATATGTTGAAACAACATAATTTGATAGCTATTTTGCCTTATACATAACACATTATTTAAGGCAGACACCACACCTGAAAGTTTTAAGCCCGATTTTTGGGCCTGATTTGCAACCCCTAGCTTTTACAGGGACTTTTATTGTATAAATTGTATTGTGTCAGTATAATTATTTTACTGTTCTCATTCCAACAATCACAACATGTTTTTTAATCTTCTGAAGTCACGTTTTGGGAAGTTTCTGTGAGATCTTTTGTCTCTGTGAAATCATTACTAAAGCCAGCAGGTGTGTTATCTCTGTCTGGTCGACTGGTCTAGGGTGTGCATTTAGAGGATTATAATGTTAAAAATCAGTTGATAATGTCCTTATGTATGTCATCTCCCATGGCTTTACAGGGCACATGTTGTAAGTCTTAGTAGTGCCAAGAAAGTGCCTGTAAATGTTAGCTACAAAAAATACCCCACAGATCATTTGTTATATCATGTACAAAATTATCCTGACAGTGAGGGCTTTCAGTTAAAAATAGATCTAATTCCTGTAAATACAGTCTGAGACGATAGTATCTTTAGCACTTTAGTGCTACTGTGTGCTATAGCAGACATATTTAGAAAAGCTTTTGGGTAAAATTAACCAGGCAGTCAGTGGCCGTGGGCAGGGCTATATCAATGTGATGTCACGTTAACAAGAGAATCAGAACAGTATCAGAAAATTTGTTCATTAAGGTGGTAGGGTTGGGCGGGGCCGGGGGCGTGGCAATCACTTACACTTACGGGCCATTACGCTTACGCTGATGCTGAAAATTTAAATATTTAAATATTTTTATTTAAAACACTCAAATAAAACTTAATTTTGAAGAAACTATGAGAGAAAATGAACACATACTAGATTATTAATGAATTAAATGTTTTTAACAGATACCTCTAACAGGAATAGCTGCAAGATGAAGTGAATGAAGATGAAGTGATGAAGTTTTTGTATTATTTATTTTGGACGACCTAGTTAAGGCGGTAGGGTATCCCAGCTTAGGCGGGCCGCCCGAACTGCAAAATGCTGCGGGAAACCCTGAGTATGTCCAATGAGATGGCTTTGGTTTAATGGGGTGCATTTTTTTCAATTTTAGGGTTATGGTGTTCACACACTACAAAAACACATTTATGTCCAAACACCTTGTAAAAATGTATTTTTCATAATATGGGCCCTTTAAAATAAGATAAGATTTGAAAATTGTCAAGTGTGTCCCATGAAGACATCACAAAAAATCTACAAAATCCTCACATCACAGAAACATTTGAGTGTTACAGATATAATATCTTGGTATGTTTAATCAGGTGCTACAGTAAATACTATATTCACATACAAAATAAATGGTTTATTACTGTATGGTGTTACACAACACTTTCATTGTAGAAAGACAAACCAGAAAACTTGCCATAAGAAACTTAGTGTCATGCTTGGTTAGGGAACAGTGTGATTGCTATGTATATAACATAAGCTATTCATAGTTTTAGACCAATGAGATTTCTCTGTGAGCAGGGCTAGCCAGCATGTCAAAATAAGTATTGCATAAGCGTACTGCAGTGCATTCTGGGATTGTCTTTTCTATGAAGAATACATGTGATGCTACATAGGAAACTGGTTTAAAGGAGTCATCTTTTGGCCACAGCTTTTGCACCTGCAGTGTGCTGACTGCATTTGGACACCAGACACCCTAGAGAGAAGACTTTTTGGTTTCTTATACCACAAGCAATTAAAATGTTGACATGTTGAAATCCATTACACATGGATTGTTAATATCCTCACGATTTTCCACCTTCACAAAATTGTATTTCTGATGTCCACAAATTCGTTTTTCAATTCTTTTCAATTATTTAGTGTTAACATAGAAACTATAAATGTAATAAAAACTATAGACAGTGACATGAAACAAATGGGACGGATGCAAAAAATCATCCAATTTGAAACAATCTGCCACAGAAATGCCAAGTGTTAACAAACCTTTAAACCTAGTGGTATTGAATGAACTCAGGCTTGGCTCAGTTTAGTTTTATATATTTGTTTTTTTTTTTCTCATTTCCATTTCTCATCCCTGGATAATTTCTAGACTGGTTTAGCACAGATTTTTCCTAGAGTCTGGGGTCTTTCCGCTGAGTTGATGAATGCAATTAGGCTGCATACTCAAGCTAGTGTAAACTAGGTGACAGTCTGACCTATTTATTAAAACTTCCATTGCTGTATTTATCAACAAGTTTTTTTTCTGTCATGTAAGATAGGTCTGTATTTTCTCACGGTTAAGACATGCAGGACACGTTCACAGATGTATGAATTGTAGTGGAAAATGTATTTAGATGTAAAGGATTTATGTTTAGGAAAATGTGACAAATTATGGGAAGTTGGTATAAAATAGTAAAATGTTCAAAACATATAACAATAAGATCTCGTTACAGTTGTTGATCTAGACAGCAATGGGTTCAAATAAAGTATTTTGTTTAAGTTTCATGTAATCAAAATAATCTCAAATGTGTCTTTGCTAAAAAAAATCTCAACAACGTCTTGACTGTGCTAAGATTTTCCAAGATACCAAAATCTACAGTCAGAGACTTGAGTCTGAATTCAGACACTTCAGCTTTATAGTTCTTGGATGCATTTCCCAATAATGATAAAAACTCTTAAAAGGTATACCTTAACTACTGGCTAGATGTTTTCTCCAAACTATACCTTAACAGGTTGATAAGGTATACTTTCTTACGTACGACATTACCAGGTGCTGTCCATGGCGGTGGTGCTGAATTTGTTGATATAGATCACTCAACAATTAGTTATTTACTCTGTGCAGATTTATCTTCACTGTGTTTTGTGAGATAGCAGTGGGAAAGTAAAAATTACATTTAGTTTTACTATTGTGCAAAAATAATACAAACTGCAAACTACTGTATATTTTATATAATTTCAAAATGAGTGTGCAAAAACGCAACCTCATGCCCAATATCATGAATCAACCTGCTTCACCCGCAGTATGCCTTCACTTGCCTTTGAAAGAGTCATTTATATCAGGGGTTCCCATCCTGTAAGTCACAATCCAGAAGTGGGTCACACATGGAAATAAGGTGGGTCGCGCAAAGTCACTTTGCTTTGTTGATTCCAAAGACTAACAATTATACTTTTTTATTAGTTCACATGTTTATTGTGCTTGAACACTGGATGCGCATGCAGCATGTTTACAGTGTGGGCTAAGATTGTTGCTTAATTGCCGCATTTCTGAGTTTTGATAGATTTAGATTTTTTTAGCTTTTATTCGTTTTTAGCTTTGATTAGTTTTAATGTGTAAAATGTGTTGACCCTTGGAGAATATTCAAACACTAATAATTTCAGGAGCAGTTTGTTTAAATACCTATGACGAATATGACGCTGGGCATGCAGTTGCCTCAGAGAAGGTTAAAAAATACTTTTACAGATGTGGCCTTTAAAAATGCGCGTCTCTGAGAGCAGAATGCCGCGAGCACTTCCGAAATTCTGCGAGATCCCGCAGAAGGGGGGTTCGGTGGGGGATGCAGGAAATACAAAAACCTGTAGATGGCATTCGTGTTTCAAGTTGGCCATACTGAGGACAATATGTGTGCTCGACTTTATGCTTTAAGCATACTATATGATATTGAAGTAACATGACAGGGATTCTCGGTGCTTTGGCAGTACTTTGATGTCACATGCACGCTTTTTGGCAAACATTTGGTTGGCGAAGCAAATTTCTGTAGTTTTCACAGCATTATTACTGTATAATGAGCAAATGCTTACTGTAGAACTTGTATACAGCATGTTGCTGTAGATCTGCAAACCATCATGGTCTTTTTTCAACGGCGGGTACATTTTACAGTAAAAATATTTTTCCTGTGAATCACAATACAGCAATTTCTAAAGGATTTTTTTCTTCAGCCAAGGAAAGCTACGAGATTCCACACTTTCATCTGAATTTTTACTTCAGAAAGGTAAATTTGCTAATTTAATTCCAAAGTTTACTCTTGTAAAGTCTGTTTGTTCAACTTTAAGAGTGCACTGAGAGAGAATGAGCAGCACACTTCACCGTCTGGTGTGTGCATTTTGTAATTTTATTACCACAAATATATATTTCTGCATGATTTCGATATATTTTCTAGTCTGGCAACATTTTATAATGTCATTAGTTTAGAGAAGGATAATAATTTAATAATAATAGTAATTGGCCGTGTCTCAATGCGAAGGCTGCAGGCTCCGGAAGTCGCATTTCTCGGCTGCATACGTCATCAAAACTGTCTTGTTTCAGAATATTAACAATTATAAAGTTGACTGTTATTCTTAGTTAATAGTAAATAGTTTAATATGCTTATGACTTGCGAATCTAATGGTCAGTTAACTTAAATAAACCAGGGTTGATGGCGTATGGACCCTGCATATGCGAGACGAGTGCGACCTCCGAAGGCTGAAACCAGTCTCTCGAGCTGAAAGAAAA
Organism: Paramisgurnus dabryanus; assembly: GCF_030506205.2. Classification (NCBI taxonomy): domain Eukaryota; kingdom Metazoa; phylum Chordata; class Actinopteri; order Cypriniformes; family Cobitidae; genus Paramisgurnus; species Paramisgurnus dabryanus. The sequence goes on along the minus strand of NC_133350.1, from coordinate 34,916,813 downwards.
CGCAGCTGAGGAGATATGAGGTAAGACTTATCCGGCAACATTATATTTATAACGTCTTTAATTTAATTAAAGCGTTAGCATTGTGAACCAAAATTAATTTAAAAGTATGTATTTTTGTATTTATTGGCGCGATATTCGTTTAAATCTCTTGTTTTTTCTCTTGCTCGCTTACGTTGCTGCCTGAGGAAACGGACATTAGAGTTAAGCAGGCCGATTCGAAAGAAAACATAACACACATTTTTCATAATTTCACGATTTTTCTGAACTTCATTGCAGGTCAAACTGCAGAAACTATAACGTTAGATTGTTAATAGCCTAATTTGAAGTGTTATAACCGACTTTTGGGAGCATATTGTATAAATATTTGTCTTATCTGGCGACATTAACGTCTTTTATTTGATTAAAGAGTATCTAACGTTAGCATTGCTGAATTCAAAATAGTTTGAAATTGTGTATATATATTATACTATTATAATATTCTCGCACTGTAAGATATTTCGAGATCTTACTCGTTCTTTTATTCACCTCTTTTTTTTCCCTTGACTGCAGACAAGAGCCATCGACCATCGTTCCAGGTACATAAACTACATGAACTGGAATGCATGATGCTTTTCAAATGCAATGAATGTTGTTTCTCTATGATTTATATATATTAATATATCAAACACGTTAAAGTGCACAGAAACCATGTAACATGAAGAAACTGTTTTTCTCTTGGTTGATGCTAAGTTATTTTTGTTGACACACTTTTACTCTTATGAATATTGTACTTGTGATTTCTAAAAGTTTTTTTTGTTGTTGTTGTTTATTTTGTGTTACAGGAAACTTCCACCTACAGTAAGCAGATGCTGAGGCCCAGATTTCCCTGCCAAGCACTCCAAGGCTCATCATGCTCGGTAAGATCCCGGCCCTCGACATTCACAATAGATGCCAATTTTAAGGGTTACTTCATCTATAAAGCGTATTTGTATCGAGTCACTGTGTGTGAACAAAGTTTTATGTCATCTTGCACCTACATTCCAAAAATCTCTAGTGGTTATTGATCTAATAAAGAAAGAGGTAGTTATGTAGGGCTAGTGTTTTCAATTAATGTTGCTTATGTAAAATAGTAAACCACATCAGATTGAATACTGTGCAATGTCAACTTTTATTTAATATTTTTTAGGAGAGTCCATTCTGAGGGCAAAAAATGGATGCTTTCCATCGAGGGCAGAGTTCTCCTCCAATTGAGTGACCGTTGTGATTTCACTTCTGCTCCAGCCTTTTTGTGTCATACTATGTATGAGGCAGCCACTACATTGGGATTTATCCAGAGGTAAGCACTTATTTTTTTTAATATAGTTTTGACTAGGGATGGGAACGTCTCGGTTACGTATGTAACCCTCGTTCCCTGAAGGAAGGGAACAGAGACGTCACGTCGTGACCGACGAATTGGGAACCGCTCCGCGGGTGAAATATCTACTTCGAGAAAATATAAAAACGCCAATGAACTTGGCATGCAGGTATTTGCATAATGCCGGCACCGCCCCGCGAGGTGCGTATATAATCCACAGGTGCACAATACCAAATTAGCTATATTATTGCTGAGAAGCCGAGCAACAGTGCCCGGCCTGAAAACAGCAATGGAACAGCAAACTGTGGCGACGGGACGTGACGTCTCCGTTCCCTTCCTTCAGGGAACGAGGGTTACATACGTAACCGAGACGTTCCCTTTCAGTCGGTCACTACGACGTCACGTCGTGACCGACGAATTGGGAATCCCTAACAAAACGCCACTGCAGCTGAACCCTTCCAGTGTCTGTAAAAGCCCTCCGCCCTCCACATAAGGGGCGGAACCTAAGGCGAAATGCAGAAGGCCGGTCACTACCTGTTCCTTAACCCACGATAGTGAAGCAGCGAACTGGGGAAGCGTCTAAACTGAGCGGAGCTAGAACACTGCGGAAGCCATCCCCTAAGAAGGTTGAATGGATGACTAAAATATGAAACAACCGATAGGTTGCTCATAAGAAGTCTCTGAACAAAACATAGTATGCAGAGAGATGCAGAGCAGGCTCTGCTAAGGAAAACGTGGAGGATTAGTACCCCACGGGGTATACACACAAATGAACCCCACGTAGGGGACAAATGTGGACGCCTAGCCTACACAGGATTACAGAGAATACATCAGTGATAGGTTGACAGCGGATGCTCCGCAACACCAGCTATCCGGGCGGTGGAGTAGAGGCAAAAACAGTTTTTGTGACGTTTTTTCCCGATGGCCTTCCATATTGGTGCAAATGTGCAGCACCAAAATAGAGGCTCCAAGCCGACACACGAGCCGACCCTCGGCATTCTTAACTAGTTAGTAGAAAGATCCCGAGTGGAAACCGGTTCGACACGAACACTATAGAATCTTGTGAACGTATTAGGTGTCGCCCAGCCTGCAGCTCTACAAATATCTGTTAGCGAGGATCCGCGAGCCAGAGCCCAAGATGATGCCACACTGCGTGTAGAGTGGGCACGTAAATTAAACGGACAAGGCACGTCCTGCTTCTGATATGCAAGGGCTATAGTATCCACAATCCAATGTGACATCCTCTGCTTGGTGACAGCTTTTCCTTTCTGCTGACCACCGTAACAAACAAAGAGCTGATCTGAGGTCCTAAAGCTTTGCGTCCTGTCTATATACACACGTAGTGCACGAACAGGGCATAACAAAGCCATGGCTGGGTCTGCCTCCTCCAAAGGCAGCGCTTGCAGGCTCACCACTTGATCTCTGAAAGGAGTGGTGGGAACTTTGGGCACAAAGCCAGGCCCAAACTGAATCGAATCGTCGACCGAAAATGCATGAATATCCCCTATCCTCTTAACAGAAGCCAAAGCAAGGAGAGTTAATGTCTTAATAGTAAGAAATGTAACACTCACACTATGCAGAGGCTCAAATGGGGCTTCCTGGAGTGATTTCAGCACCAAGGACAGGTCCCAAGGAGGAATAGAGGGAGGACGCAAAGGATTCAGTCTTCGAGCGCCTCTAAGAAATCTAATGACCAGGTCGTGCTTACCCACTGTCCTACCGTTTACTGGTGAATGGTGAGCTGATATCGCAGCGATATCGACCTTAATAGTGGATGGTGACAGCCTATTCTCCAAACGGCGCTGGAGATATAAAAGCACAACACTAATCGGGCATTCTCGGGGGGTTTCACTTTGGGAAGAACACCAGTCGACAAACAGGTTCCATTTAAGCGCGTAAGCCTGTCTCGTAGACGGCGCTCGCGCTGCAGCAATAGTGTTAGATACCTCTTGCGGTAAATCACTCAAATCCTCCGTGCCCCGTCCAGAGACCACACATGGAGGTTCCACAGGTCGGGGCGCGGGTGCCATAATGTGCCCTCTTGTTGAGAAAGAAGGTCCTTCCTCAGGGGAATCTTCCAAGGAGGGGCTGTCGCGAGGAGAGAGAGTTCTGGAAACCAACTCCTGGTTGTCCAATACGGTGCCACCAACAGCACGCTCTCCTCGTCCTCCCGGATTTTGCATAAGGTTTGCGCAATGAGGCTTACCGGAGGGAACGCGTATTTGCGCATGTTTCGCGGCCAGCTGTGTGCCAATGCATCCACGCCGAGCGAGTCGTCGGCTAGTGAATAGAACAGGCGACAATGGGTCGTCTCTGGGGAAGCAAACAGATCTATCTGCGCTTTGCCGAAACGTCTCCAAATCTGCTGAACCGCAATGGGGTGGAGTCGCCATTCGCCGGGACGCGCAGCCCGAGAGAGCGCATCCGCCTCTACATTGAGCGTGCCCGGGATGTAAATGGCACAAAGAGACCTCAAATTCTTCTGACTCCAAGTGAGGAGATGACGGGCGAGATGCGACAGGTGACGCGAGCGTAAACCGCCTTGACGATTGATGTACGCCACGGTCGCAGTGTTGTCTGTGCGAACTAATACATCTTTGCCCCGTAACTCGTTGCTGAAACGGACGAGCGCAAGATATACAGCCCACATTTCCCGGCAGTTTATGTGCCAATGCAGCTGGGGTGTCGTCCAGACCCCCGAAACCACCAGCCCATCGTACGTGGCCCCCCACCCCGTGTCTGAAGCATCTGTGCATACTATCGCATGCCTGGAGACCTGTCTCAGAGGCACACGGAGTGAAAGTGCGACGACACGCAGGTGTAATGATAACATGGTGAATGCCGCGCAGCCACGCTCTCCTCAGGACTCGATCGTGAAGCCAATGCTGAAGCGGTCGCATATGAAGCAGTCCGAGCGGAGTTACAGCTGCGGCTGCTGCCATATGCCCCAGGAGCTTCTGAAATTGTTTCAGCGGGACCGCGCTCTTGCTCTTGAATGTATTCAGGCAAGTCAGAATCGACTGTACACGCGCTTCTGTTAGACGAGCTGTCAAATCGATCGAGTCCAGTTCCATCCCGAGAAAAGAGATTCTCTGCATGGGGCAAAGCTACTCTTTTCCCAGTTGACCCGAAGACCCAAACGAGCGAGGTGTTTTAGAGTTAAATCTCTGTGATCGCACAGCGTCTGACGTGTTTGAGCTATTATGAGCCAATCGTCTAAATACGCGAGAATGCGCACACCTTTCTCTCTCAGGGGTTTTAAAGCCCCCTCCACTACTTTGGTGAATACACGGGAGGCAGAGAGAGCCCGAAAAGTGAAGCCTCTGGCTCTTTGATTGCAAAAGGCTCTGCCTCCACGGACGATTCCTTCTGCGCATGCCTTGGCTCCAAACTGACGTTTTTACGTAACAAGGCGGCGACCGTGGTCGGACATTTCTGGCTTCAATTCATTACAATGGTGGGAGGCGACGTGGCGTCGTGTTTTCAGAAAAAAAGTGTTTTTGTATGTTCAGAAAAGTGTTGAAATTAAATGAAATATTCACAGAAAAGCTTTAACATATAAAAAAAAATGTATATGTTCAGAAAAGTTTTGAGATGTTCACAGAAAAAATGTATCACAAAAAATGTATGCTATGCTATTTTTAATTTATGAATTTTTGTAATTTAAAGTGATAAAATAAATGGCATTTTTGTGACAAACAGTGTCTTCATTTTACAGTACACAAAATAAATTCAGTAATCCCTATTACAGTAGTAGTTATGAAATACAGTTCTGTGATTATTACTGTAAAAGAGTTTACAGTAATTTTAATTTTACTGCTATTACATTTACAGTAAGAATACTGTGAAATGAAATACAGCAACTTACTTGCTAATTGCTGCCAGCAAGTTACTGTATTTTTCACAGTATTCTTTTTACAGTGTAGCATGCTAATGGTCAGTGCTTCACTATGACTAAAAGTTTGAAATGTCACAAAACCATGCTGTTACGCATCCCCACTCTATTTTTAGCAGGTATACGGAAATCCTTTACAATTCCTAGTGGGTATAAGGCGTGTACCTGCGTATCACATAGACTACACCACTGCTGAGCTGTTCTGCTGGTACGGTGCCAACATCCAAATCAACGTGTGACTACAGTGATTGGATGTCGTGCAGGCAGCGCGCGTGCTCTCTGCATGCAGGTGGTGCACATTTTTTTCATAGATGCAGACAGATGAGAGCGGCGCGGCCGTGTGAATTTTTTGTGAAATGGGTAGGTTGCTTCACTGCTGATTCTTGCCATACCTCCGTTGCCTAAATGCGCACGCATACGGTGCCATGTCATCATTGTGTACAAACAGTTTAAGGGTCTTTTAAGTAAGATAAAGTCAAAATGAAACCGATATGACCAATAAAATCAAACCAGGCAGACAGAGGTCCAACACAGAGGTCAGATGCGCAGTTAGTGGAAGTGCAAGAAAGATGTAATTAATCAAACGCTGACTATTATACAGCAGTTTAATGACGAGAAATATGAAACCGCAGTGACTGTCAAGGTGACGTACTGCAGCTGAGCACATATGGGTGTCCAAATTTATTATTCAAATTTCCGTTATTCAGCGTGTTTATTAACAAAATTCAATGCCACCCTTTAATTCTTGAAGATATGTTTTTTACTGTATAATGATTAGATTCACTGTGTTGTACTGGACTGCTGCTAAGCTTGAACTTGAAAACGCGATGCATCACGTGTGCGGTACAACGCTTCATCCACCCGTAGCGCGCGTGCACGGAGTTTAAATGTTCATATTTTGGCTTGAACATTTTATTGCATTCAGTCTTAAAGCCTAATAAACAGTACATGTTGAAGTCATTAAAGTTAATTAAAGTGCCGGTATTATGAAAAACTCACTTTTTCTGGGTTTTGGGGTGTTCATTTGTGTCTCTGATGCTTCCACATGCATACAAACTTGGAAAAAAATCCATCCATGCTGTTTTGAGTGAGATACAGGTTTCTGAATGTCCTCTGCCTTGAGTCTCAGATTGCGCGAGTTAAAACTCAGCTCCGTTGTGACGTAACAAAAAGTTTCGTCACATTCAGTTTGAATTTTCCCGCCCACCACCCCACTCGCAGGTCTCCACCCACCAGGTAGCTAGAGAGCATAGAGCAGTCACTTGAATGAGACCCTCTGTGCTGTTATCATGTCTCACGGAAATAACAGCGCTATTTGGATATTATGGATTATACTCCCACCTACTTTTAAAAACAAAGTTTTAACGCGTGGTTATTGGAACCCGGAGTAATCTTATATACACTTTGTTACCACGCAAACAGTCCTCAGATTGTAGGCGATAAGACCTTCATGCGAAATCTGATGTAAACAACAGACTATGTATCTATATTTCACGGATTATAAGCATTTGTGGACAAAAATGGTCATTGGATGTATTTTATTGGACTTTCATGGATCATTCACACATCTGAAACAGACTGGATTCGATTCGCGATCGCGTTGTTTCATCACAAAGGTAAGAAGTCACGTTATATTTTGCATGTTGTCATCTTCTGTCACAAAATACTACATTTATGATGCTAGAGCTAAAAGCTTTTTGCCAAACTAACCGAGACCGTACGCCCCGGCTTTTCTGACAAGGCGAGCCTCTAATAACTTTACGGTCCGCATAGATATATAAGTTACACGGTCCGGACCTCCCGCTAGCTTCTAGCAATTAGCACGCAGTCCACAAGCATGATACATCCCCCGCCGGGTCTTAATTTCTGTAATTTGCGAAAATAATGCGTTTGAAAATGTTTATAACGGGAATATGTTAGTATTGTCCAGGGAAAACGAGTGTATTGTTCAGACTGCTACATCACAATTTACGCTGGAATCTTTGTGTCATGATGAGTTTGACACACCGAGACCAGGCCTTACAGCCCCGGCTTTTCTGACGATGCTAACCCCCGAGCCTCTTAAAACTTTACGGTCCGGACCTCCCGCTAGCTTCTAGCAATTAGCACGTGGCCCACAAGCAGTATACTTCCCCTGCCGGGTCTTAATTTCTGTAATTTGTGAAAATAATGCGCTTGAAAATGTTTTATAATGGGAATATGTTAGCATTGTCCAGGGAAAATGAGTTTATTGTTGTGACTGCTAACGTAACATCACAATTTACTCATTGTGTGTCATGAGTTTCTTCACCTGTAGTGTACTTATTAGTGATACTTTTCTGCATGATTTGTCTGTTGGCAACATAAACCGTTAATAATAATAATAATATATAAAATAATAACACAGTATGGTCTGTACTGCTCATGAGACCACTGAGCATGCGCACGATCACATGACGTTAGTAGTGGGGCGTGATCAAAGGAGCAGCAGCTCATAAATATGTAAGACTAGCTCAAAACGGCACAATCTGAACTGCCCTGAAACAGAGGCTACTAGAGATGGGTAACAATCTTTTCCTACAAGCTATTTCGAGCAAACAACTTTTGAAACATGCTTTATGGAACTCATACACCTATATAACTTGTGAAAAAGCAGTCATAAGATGGGCACTTTAAATAACAAAAGAAGAGAAAGTGTGCAGCAGTGTGCCCAGGATGGTAAAATAATTATTACAATGTATTCCTAAAGTCTTCTGCATACTGGCATGGTTTGAAATCTATAGGTATTTGATTCTTTGGTTTTCTGATGTATTAAAATTCATATATGTAGAGCAGGGAAATAAGAAGATTTTTTTTCTGGGGTGCATGCACGATTTTTCCAGTTTGTGCTATTTATACGGATCTACGTGAGACTGGGTAGTGTTAGGAATAGCACAGATGAACCCAATTGCGGACGATGAAGGGGTTAACAAAGGATTTTAATAATAGACAAGACAAACAAAAGCCCACGTGGGGGCAAACAGCAAAGACTGCTGACACAAAACACTAGACTAGACTTGACAATAAAACACTTGACTTGACTTGACAATACTGGATCACACACCGACAATACAAAATGAACCTGCACAGAAACAAGGACAAGAGAACATTATATAAGAGAAACTAAACAAGATAACGAGGAGGGAACAGGTGATGGGAATAAGTAATAATTAACAATAAGCAGGAGGACGAGGGGGGGGTACAAATGACAAGACACCGGAGGCACATGCCACAGTAAACAAGGCATGAGCCTCCACATAAGGCCTGGGACTGCCAGAACTCTGCCACCATGACAAAATACAAATATAACACAAGACTTCAAGGCAGAGTCCTGACAGTAGCCCTCCCTCAAGGGACGCCACCTGGCGTCCCAAAAGGGAACACACAAGACAAGAAAACATGACAGAAAACAGCATGACCAGACAATGAACATCAGACTATAAAAATAACAAAAGGTGCAAAAAACAAAATAAAAACAAAACTACATCAGACACACAAAAGTCCATGACATTAATCAAAAAACAGTCCAAGGGGGCTTGGGTGGTGGAGGCTGCAGCTGATGCCCAGGCTCGGGCGGCGCGGACTGCGCGGGCTCGGTGGGCGGCGCGGACTGCGCGGGCTCGGTGGGCGGCGCGGGCTCGGTGGGCGGCGCGGACTGCGCGGGCTCGGTGGGCGGCGCGGACTGCGCGGGCTCGGTGGGCGGCGCGGGCTCGGCCAGCCCAATAGGAAACCACACAGCGGCCAAGCCGGAGATTGGGCCGAAAGAGGCCGCCAAGTCCTCAAGGTCCGTATCTGAATTTACAGCGGCCCTCCACAGCTCGGAGAAGAACCGGTCACGGACCCCTCTGTTAAGCCACTCCGGGAAAGGACGTACCACGACCGGCAACAAAACAAAAACGGGGGCTCCAGCTGACCCCGACACCGTCGCTGGGTTCAATGTTGGCAGGTTCATTCTGTTAGGAATAGCACAGATGAACCCAATTGCGGACGATGAAGGGGTTAACAAAGGATTTTAATAATAGACAAGACAAACAAAAGCCCACGTGGGGGCAAACAGCATAGACTGCTGACACAAAACACTAGACTAGACTTGACAATACTGGATCACACTACATTTCAAAAAGTGTATATTGTAAGTGTAAATATTCATAAACTCAACACTTCAGAGGCGTTTTTCTAAAGAATAATGTTTAAACTTTATTGGTGGTGGTTGAGAATAATTCCTCTTTCCATATGTAACGCATTTTAGCGCAATATAAATGTATCATATTGTTATTCTTAATATATGAGAATACTAATATATTTTTTACAACATTTATAACTTAAAAAAAACATGTATTTTTTATACCACATTTATATATATAAAGATGCTAAGTACAATAGCTTTGCTTCATAGAAGTTTCTGTAATAAATCATTAAATCAATCACAAAATGTTGACAGTGGCAAATAAAATTTCATTTTTATTTGCCAATTTAATTTAATCTAAGGCAGAAAGGTGTATAAACCGCTTTAATTAGCAATATCTGAATTGTGCTCTTTTGCACACTTCTAATTTTCTCATGTCATAATTTATAATTATGAATTAGATTTAATATAAATAAGTTTTGAAAAGTGTTGAATGCGAACGTGTAAGATATCTGGAAGGTGACGCGGCGTGTTTGTCTATACAGCCACATGTTATAAAATTGACACACACATTTCACAAAGTACATATTGTAAGTGTAAATATTCATAAACTCAACATTTCGGAGGTTTATTTCGTCCGCAAAAGGCACAGTTTCTCTGTTCGCTATTTTATTAGATGTACGTCTTAATAATAACCTAAAAATATCTGTTCTATTTCTGGTCAATTATTTTGGTTTGATCAACTAAAAAAACATATAAGTGACATTAAGACATTTTTTTAAGTTACTTTAATAAATGATTTTAGTGATATTCTATTTTACAATAATATTTTTTACAATTATGAATTACGTAGTAATGCATATGCGCAAGAAATGTAGCCTATTATTAAAGATTTTATAAATATAAATATGTAAAAACGAAATAAAAAAGATATCATATGCCAACTGTACACCCCGCAACCGTTTTTCTAAAGAATAATTTTTAAACTTTATTGGCAGTGGTTGAGAAGAATCCCTCTTTCCATATGTAAAGCATTTTAGGGCAGTATAAATCTATCATATTTTTATTCTTAAAATATAAGAATACTACTATATTTTTACAACATTTTTAACTTAAAAACATGTCTTTTTTATACCACATTAATCTCTTTAAAAATTTGATACTTTTAGAAAAACTGACAATTATAAATATTATGAACAAACAATGAAACGGTGTCAAAATTCGACAACATTCATTGTAAATAGAGTTGGGTTTATTAGGCTCACACTAAATTCTCTGTTGCACTTACTATAAATGCGCAATGCACGTACAGTCATCTTAATAGTTGTATGCGCTGTTATGCTGGCAACAGGGGCGTCGGACTGGGGGTAAAACCAGTACTGATTACCAGGGCCCCAAGGGGAAAGCGGGCCCTTGAAAGTCTGGAATATATTTTATTTTACCTGGATATTTTCATTTCTTATTTTAATTTTATAATGTCAAATGAAATGTAAAGTTAGTGTATTTGCTGAATAACTGTTTGAATATATTTTGTATAAGTAAAAAACTATCTAAAGTCTCACGGTCCCACCCCTTCCTAATGCACCAAATGGTTTAGTCCATCTGCACGCGCATTTTGTTTGTAGTTGTGCGTCTGGTAGAGCGCAAACTTCTGCGTGCGGTTGAAATGTCTTTGTCAAAGAAAGCTAAATTGGGCCACCAAAACAGAAAGAAAAGACAGCAGAAGAAAAAAACAAACTTCCTACTATACTACTTCGCTACATTTTTTAAATCATATCCGTTACTGAGTAAAGAATATTTTTAAAAATGCAAGGTAATCACGGATGAATGATGATTGATTGATGGGCGGGGAACGCGCTAAACTCACAAAAAGAACCATGGAGACGGACGAGACAGGCACGCGCTAATGCAGACCCTCAATTAATTTCTTATGAAAGAAACCTCTGGCCATATTTAAGCGACCACTTTCCTCTGACGTGAAGCGAGTGTTTCATTCCTATGTAAGGTAGGATTTATGCTTATGAGAACGGAATTGTGGACCGGGGTTTTATCGCTCATTTGCACGACGCGTTTTTAATACCATGCGCATTATCTTCCGATGTCAATCAGCTTTGCATCAAGTCAACCACAACTTAAGAACGTCCTTGAGAATGCGCAGGTCATTAGACATTGGAGAGAGAGAGAGAGAGAAATAAGAATAAAGGTCTTACATCAGGTACCCAGGTCTGGGAAGTAAGATAAAAGACAATAAGGATGAAAGTATATAGCCATGCACTCATCTCATGATATGCTCATTTAAACTATATAACAATGTTCCCAGCAATACATCAATTTCAACCTTACTATAGTGATTGTATTTACAAGCTGCTGACCTCATTATTTTTGCTTTAAAAGTGCATACTCACCTGTAAAAATCATTAAACTATTCCATAAATGTTTCTTAGTTATATAAAAGCTTTTACTTTATTAACTTTTTGCTATTGCACTTTAATTGTAAAGATATTCCTACAATTAAAAACAACTATAGTAGTCAACATTTGAAGTGGATCAAAAACATTCACCAAATTTGTCCTAAAACAAGAACGGGTATTGGATATTGGTTTTAAGAAAACTTTTAGAAAAGGTTTTGATCCACTTCAAATGTTGACTAGTGTAGTTTGAAATGTATATTCCCTTGTCGTTTTTGAACTATACTAGAATTCTCCACTTCTTCTCGCTGTAAAAAAGTAACTTTTACTCTGAGTAAAGTTAAAGTGACTTACTTTTTACTTTTACTTGAGTAGATTTTTAGACAAGTAACTTTACTTTTACTACTTAAGTAAAATATTATTAAAGTAACTTTACTTTTACTTAAGTAGAATATCTTATTACTCTTTCCACCTCTGGCTAAACTGTTTGAATTTTCCTGGCTGCGATTGTTAGTGCTAAAATGAACTGAGACAACCCAATGAAAAAGCAGAATATACACTTTCAGATGATAATTTGGTCATAGACTACATGCAAATTGAGTTGAAAGGCTAAATAAATAAACTGTATACTAACAGCTGTTTGCATACAAAACAATAGCCTATTTTTGAAAAAAAATGTTTAATTTTAAATGAATAGGCTATAGTATGCAAGCAATAGCATTTGTTTCATTTTGCCTTTTTTCCATATAAAATGACTAGTGATACATGTTTTGTTCGTCTTTTAATATGAATGGAGCTTTTTGTTAATGTACAAAACTAAAATGGCATATTTAAGATTTAATTTATGCCTTAAAGTAATAAAGCATAATAAAAATAAATGTTCTAAAATTTTATGTCTTGTTACTTCAGCAAAATAAAATATTTCTGAATCAATTCTTGTTTGGTTATCATACAGTTTGTTCGTGTAGTGATTAGAAAACTATATGGAAAAATGGGGGGCCCATCAGGACTGCCTATGCATAGGGCCCGGGACCTTGTGCTACGCCCCTGGCTGGCAAGAAGGGGTTGACATATCACTTTCCTATTTTAATAGCAATGTAATATATTCAGCAATGCCCTTATTAACTTCTGGAAACAACGGCAATGACAATGTTTTTATGCGCCACCTGGTGGATATTCTGTGAAGCGAAACACATTAAGGGAAAAGGGAAAGTAGCCCCCCTGAAAGCACTTGCAGAATGCTGCGAGACTCTGCGAGACGAATTGGCGAATGCCGCGGGAGAAAACGCGCGTTTTTAAAGGCCACATCTGTAATCAACATAAATATTTACAATTACAATGATTACAATTATAATGATTTCTGCCATAATTGGACAGTCCTACTATATGCTATTATAATATTGCAATTAAACATAATTTATGATTCATAATTTTATACTAAACGGCAATAAATGTGTGTTTGGGAACCTGATTTAACTATTTCCCCGCCATTGACAAGTTATCTCGTCAATTAAGAGAAAACATTTCCTTGCCCATGAAGTTTTTATGGCAATCCATATTTCCGCTATTATCCACTAGGTGGTGCTCTTACCCAAATTACAATAAAACAAACACTAAAGCATCCACGGTTTTAAAAACACTAAAAACTCTGTGTATGTTTTGATCATCGTTCTGAACCTATTCTCTAACAAATAACATTTAAAATGCAATTATCTCAGCTTTTTGCTAAAAATTTTGATAGTTTTGAAGATTTTTTTGGAAAGCAGAGGGTCTGTTCTTTCATTTGATATATTGTATGTTTATATATTTATGTTAGGTTAAAATTTGTTGACAGTGCTCATCTCAAAATTAGTTTATTACATTTACTTGAATTTCAAAAGTCTTAAATGTCAGCATATAAGCAAATCATATTGCTAAGAAGTGAGTTTTAAATAATAAGCTTGTCTAAGACAATTCTTATAAAACTCTTTAGGAAGAAGGAAGGAGAAATTATGATGATGGGGCCTTATAATATTATAAAAATATAGTAATAGGTCGTTCATAGATAGGTTAGTTAGGCGGTTTTCATTAAAACTACTTTTCAGGACTTTTAATGCTTATTTAATTAGGATTTCAACAATAGACCTTGATAAAGCTGCTGAGTACAAAGTTCTCTATTTGCATTGTCTGAGCAATACAATTCTCAGATCCTCTGAGTATAAGCAACTTGTTAGTGTTAAGATTTTGCAATTTGATGTACAACGAGACAGGTATAGGTTTTTATTTTTTATTGTAATCTAAAATCTAGAAAGCGTGCAAATAGAATATCTATTTGATGATCCTCTTTGCGAGCCATTCGCTCGGCATGAATCTCACCTTGAGCTTTCAAGACCATATACCTGTAGAGATGCAGAGAAAGTAGAAAATAGATTTTTCAGCGTGCCGGGAAAGTTGTCGGACCCTCAGCATGAGGTCGTCATAGAGACATCAGGAGCTCTGCTAAATTGTCTTAGCCTTTCCCCTGCCTCTCAGGCTCATTTACAAAGCCCCACTGCCTGCGTCTGCAACTCAACACTGTTTTTCTTGCAACTCTGTAGGTTTTTAGGTTTTCAAAGGACCCTGTGGTACTTTTGTTATGGCGAGCTTTTAAGAGACTCATGGTAATCACCGCACTTAGAGAATAAAGCACGCTACTTTTTGTAAATGTTTAGACCAACATCCTGAGCAGCAATGCTGTACTGTATGGAGAGCTGTCAGTGAGTCTGGATCTATATCCATCTGGAGAATATCAAAACATTATACATTTACAAATACAAGTGCCCTTGTTAATGGATATATCTGTCCTTCGGAGGCAAACTGTGGCATTTTTGATACTGATAATAGTGCAGGTCTATTCAAATCTATGTTTAGCATAAAACTGAAAAGCATTTAGTGAAAAACATCTCATCCTGTGGCAAAATTATACACCTGGGATTTCTGATGAGCACATGCAACATGCAGGCAGTTATTTCAGCATATCAATATTCTTGCATTATTATAATTTTGTGTAAAATGTGTATTTGTCACATACAAGACTAGGTAACATTTTTATATATAACATTCTACTTCATACATTTTATTAACCATACAGTAAGTAACTTTGCAATTATAGTATTATAAGTCATTATACAGTAGTATGAGTATAGTATTATTAATAGTATTGTTGTAGTCATTATAGTATTGTAGATTGTAGTCGTAAGTCATTATAGTATTAGTAGATTGTCTGGTTAAAGCTCCACTGAAGTGCCGTGGAACGTGTTACATTATTTGGTGTGGTGACATAATTTCGATTAAAACAGTAAGTCGGTACAGAACTTTCAAG
Organism: Paramisgurnus dabryanus; assembly: GCF_030506205.2. Classification (NCBI taxonomy): domain Eukaryota; kingdom Metazoa; phylum Chordata; class Actinopteri; order Cypriniformes; family Cobitidae; genus Paramisgurnus; species Paramisgurnus dabryanus. The sequence goes on along the minus strand of NC_133350.1, from coordinate 34,901,693 downwards.
TAGACCCACCCCCTTTTTAGAATAACAAATAGCGTTTTGTTTATGGCACAGTCCAGTAAAGCCAGATTTAACAGTTTGTGAGCGCCACAGTTGTATAAAAAATTACGTTTAATAGAGTACCGATTTAGATATAATATAAAACTGTTATTACAGAATAAAAACAATGATAACAGTGGCTCTACTGGGGCAAAAGCCCCCCAATACTTTTTCTATCATTTGTTTCTTGAAAAACTTCTGCGTGCAAGAAGTTTGCACAACACACAAATCACATTTCCCTTGCTTAACCCACTATTCCTACACTGCAAGTACTGAGAAAGGCAAACATGTATGTAAAATTTTTATTGAAGTATCCTCAACATACTTAACATTAGGGGCGTCATGCACCAATTTTTTTAAGGGGGCACAGTGTGCACAGCTCACTGAAATTTGTGCATACACAGACATCAAACTAAATATTAGAGAGCTTTCAGTCTTTTCCATGGCACCTACATTTCTAAAATCTGAACACCCCTGCTTTCATACAAAAAATTCCAAAATAAAAGTGTTGACTAACTTTCATATCAAATACTATAATGACATTGGTATCATATTTACACCTGAATCGGCATGTTTTATTTATTTAAGTTTTAATAAATTACTTGTTTCACTGATTCTTGAAACTTTGGCAAAAACATGTCCCACTAAGAAAAGTGCTAATTCTGTTGGAAATTAATAACATTTTCATGAAGAAAAAGAATCAATGTTATAATCAGGGGGTCCTTTGCACATATGTAAGGTTCTTTTATAGGTTTATTTTTGTTTTTTATTAATTTAATGATTATATGCTGGCCCATTGCCTACAAAATCAGCTGTCCTCGGTTAAGAGATAATCATTTCAACTTGATTAAAAAAGCCAAAAGTAATAATTGAATTGAATAATATATTTACCACATGAAACATTTCATTTTATGAAAAAATACGAACAGGGGAGGTTGCACCAGTAAATTGCTGAACAGCCAAGACCTTGGTCTATAATGATATACCTTCAGATTTTGTAATTTAACTAACTTTTTTTCCTAAAATTTAAAGCTGTATTATCCAAAATTCCCAAGAATCAGTGGTTTAATTGTGTCAATGCATTTTGCACAACAACTGCATTATCCTATTAAATGTATGTAATTTTAAATCCACAAATGTGACCCGTCACGGAAACCAGTGACACAAGTCGGCAGCACAAGTTTCGAGAAAATGAGAAACAAAGTTTTTTTTTTTTTTCGTTTTATTGCAGAATCTGTTAGTTGAGATCCCGAAGAAGCCTCTTCATGTTTCAGATAGCAGTTTATGTATATTTAAAAGCGTACATTTTGCGGTTGAAATTGGCTTGTTTTTCCGGAGATTCTAGCATGCAGCGGGGGGCGTCATTGTCTGTGTGTATATTTACATACTGGATACGCTTGTGTTTTCGCCTCCGCCCCCAAAGGGAACAGCGTGACTACTGAATAAGGATAGTTCGCCCAAAACTGAAAATAATGTAATTAATGACTCACCCTTATGTCGTTCTAAACTCGGAAGACCTCCGTTCATCTTCGGAACACAGTTTAAGATGTTTTAACGTTAGATTTAGTCCGAGAGCTTTCGGTCTCCTCCATTGAAAATCTATGTACGGTTTCCATGTCCAGAAAGGTAATAAAAACATCATCAAAGTAGTCCATGTGACATCAGTGGGTCAGTAAGATTTTGTTGAAGCATCGAAAATACAGTTTGGTCCAAAAATAGCAAGAATTATGTCTTTATTCAGCATTGTCTTCTCTACCGGCTCGAGCGTGAAGTCACGTGACTGTAGTGACGCGGCTGCCCTGTTCCTCAGACATGTTTGCTTAGTTTTATTTTTTATTTTTTAACTTATAGCGTGCGTCTCCCCAGACTGTAAACAAAGCTCGGGCGCACAAAACAAAAGAAAAGTAAAAGAAGCTGGGGGGGAACAAATAACAGTCAGCCGCATCGTACGTCAGCCGCATCACTGACTTTATGGGGCGCCGCAGTCGGATGACGTCAAAGTACCGCAAGAGCTCTTCAAGATATCTTACGGAGTAGTTTAATTTCGACTCGCTCTCGCGGTACTTTGACGTCTTGCAGCGTAGCATGAAGTCAAACTCATATAAGTTATACAGAGATCATTGAATTCTTTATATAATTGGCTACATGTTTTGTCTATCAATATTTTCCATGAAGTCATTGGCTGATGGAGGAACGAGCGAGCGATTGGTAACATCTCTTAAGGACTTCACGTTTTCGACTGTGCTGTTTTTGGATTATCTATTATACTACCTCACTATTTTAAATACAAACTTTGAAGGGGGGTTCATGTGTTTAACGGAACGTAAATACCGGAGTGTAATCTGATATACCCTTACATGTTACGATGTAAATAGTCCTCAGATTGTATATTATGTTGTATTACCAGAAATGCGCTGCTCTGCGACATGGACACGCACTTACGCTGCTGCTGTCTGTTTTGTTTGTTTGTTTAAAATAGTCCAAAACAACTCGGTTTTGTTTTGTATGCTCAGTCCTTGAGCGTTTTCCTTTTCTTTTGTGTGTATGATTTGCACGGATTGGGAGAACTACTAGATGGCGGCGTGTGTTTTATTACTTTTTTGCTGTTGTTGACGATGTCGCTATTATTCGACCCCCTCTCTACCTGCAACACCGGTGGGAATGGGGTCCGAATCTACTCAAGGGAACTGCTTTTGTCGCTGCGATGGTGTGGAGACGCAGTCGATTCTTCCCGATCGTTTACTGTAAGCTTGTAAATGACAAGTGGTGTAGACAACACACAGTCCGGGAGAAAATCAGCAACTCTGATGTTGAACTGTTATGTGTAAGTCTCAGGCCATTTTACCTGCCCCGAGAGTTTGGCAATATTCTCATCTGCTCTGTGTATGTACCCCCCAATGGCAATGCTTCATGGGCTGCTACACAGGTGGCCGACTGTGTTCACGAACAATTGCAACGTACTCCAAATGCCCCTATTTTCATCATTGGAGATTTCAATCATTGTGATTTGAATACTGCCCTGCCAGGTTTTGAACAGTACATTAAATGTTTTACCAGGAAAAATCGGATTTTAGACAAATGCTATGGTAACCTAAAACATGCATACACAGCCATAGCTAAACCCCCCTTGTCTATTTCTGATCACAATACTGTTCAGTTGATCCCTACCTATAAGACTGCCCTTAAAAGTTCCAAACCCTTGGTGAAATCTATTAACGTTTGGTCAGAGGATAGCATAGAAGCACTGAAAGGCGGTTTTCTATGCACTGATTGGGACCTATTTTCCACGGAATCAAGCCTGGATGATGCCACAATAGTTACTACAGATTATATTAAGTTCTGTGTTGATAGTGTGATTCCAAAAAAGAATGTAAAAGTCTATCCCAACAACAAACCCTATACCTATATCACAAAGGAACTGAAGGACTGCATTAACAGGAAACATCACCCATTTAAGATAAAGGATCATCTACAACTTAAAACTGTACAAAAAGAGTTAAACCACAGGCTGAAAGAGGCAAAAGAACACCACAAGGGGCTGATAGAGGAAAATTTTCAAAACATGAACTCTAAAAAATTATGGGACTCAGTGAAAATAGCAATTAACATGAAATCAACAGATAAGCCCTTGCATCTTACAGATGAACTGGCAAAAGCAAATGAGTTGAACCATTTTTATAAAAGGTTTGATAAATTATGATTTCTCAGCTGAATGTGATTCAGTGCTTGGCAGTATCGTTATTAATGATGCCTATACATTGGATATTGACCCTAAAACCATTCACAAGATTTTTAAGCAAGTTATTGTTACTAAGGCCACAGGTCCAGATGGCATTTCTCCTCGTCTATTGAGAACATGCGCAGAGGAACTTTCATTAGTCTGGAGCCCTATCTTCCAGAGGTCCCTAAACTCTCACACTGTACCAACTCTATGGAAGAAGGCAATTATTACTCCGGTTCCTAAAAAAATCCTGCCCACAAGAAAACAATGACTTTAGACCTATTGCCTTGACTTCTGTTGTGATGAAGTGCATGAAAACATTATCATAAGCCAACTAAAACTGGAAGTAGGCCCACAGTTAGATCCGTATCAGTTCGCTTATAAACACAGCAGAGGCACTGATGATGCAATCAACAGTTTAGTGCACCTAGTGGCTAAACATCTTGATACTCCTAGGGTATATGCCAGACTGCTGCTTGTCGATTTTAGTTCAGCCTTTAACACCTTACAGCCTCATATTCTTCTGAAAAACATGCAGCAGATGAAAGTGAACCCCTTTGTTATTAAGTGGTTCCACTCATTTTTGACCAACCGTAGTCAGCAGGTCAGGGTGAATAAGTCACTGTCTGTCCCTATGAACATTAGCACTGGTGCCCCACAGGGGTGTGTTAGTTCTCCAGTCTTGTTCACATTATTCACTAATGAATGTACATGCAGTACTAATAACAATTACATGATTACATTTTCTGATGATACAGCTATTTTAGGCCTCATATCTGGAACATCAGATGTTATTACATATAAACATGAGGTACAGAATTTTGTCCAGTGGTGTGATAAACATTTCCTTAGTATCAACACAAAGAAAACAGTGGAGATGGTGTTTGACCCTAAATCCACCGGAGACCACTCACCAGTAGTCATTAACGGTTAGAATATAGCCCAGGTGGATTCTTACAGATATCTGGGCATTCATATTGATAATAAACTTACATGGAATACTCAGGTGGAAAATGTTTGTATTAGGATCCAATAGCTTCTGTACTTTCTTCGAAGGTTGAGAGTCTTTGGTGTAAATCAGAAAGTGTTGCTTCTCTATTACCATGCTGTAATTGAGAGCATTTTACGATATGGCATCTCAGCCTGGTTGGGAAACCTTGGTGTACACTTAAAAGCCCAGATTACACGGTTAATACAGAGAACCATGAAAATTATGGGGGTCAAGCAGGATACCACACTTCAGGCTCTTTTTGAAGAAACCATTACTAGACAGGCTCAAAAAATTATTTCAGATCCTACTCACGTCCTTCACCCCGAGTACCAACTTCTTCCCTCGGGAAGACGCTTTCGAGTCCCTCAATGTAGGCTTAACCGCTTTAAAAATTATTTTGTCCCACTGTCCATTAAAGCACTAAACCAATAATTAGGTAGTGGTCAACAATAATAGTTGTTTTTGTTTTTTTCCCAATCCCTAGTGTGTGTGACAACATATGTTATGTTGACCAAGGGTGTGTTGAACACTGGGTGGGGTTCAACTTAGTTGTTCAATGTATACTGTGAGCAAGGCAGTGTTGGCCTTCTCTTTGCACTGTATGACTGTATGAATGTAGTATGTTATTGTGCAGCAGCTGTATTGTGTGTCTAAAACAAATTTCCTTCGGGACAATAAAAGTTTATCTTATCTCCTAGAAGTTCATGCGAAATCTGATGTAAACAATAGACTTTATATCTATATTTCACGGATTATACGCATTTGTGGACAAAAATCATTGGATGATTCACACATCTGAAACAGACTGGATTCGACTTGTGATCCCCACAAAGGTAAAAGTCCTGTTTATTATTGCATGTTGTCATTCGGACTTCTGTAATAAAATACTACATATGATGCTAGAACATCTGTATCTCAAAATGGCTTTACAGGGGGTATGGCTTAGCTAAATGAGATGTAAATGAGCCCTATTGTCTCTCCAGCCAGGGAAAAGGGAAAGTGTTAACTTTTTTCTTTCTCAAATTTCTCAACATTCTCTTTCTTGAATGTGTTACATTCAAATGGCCACAACTTCTCCAAATATTATCAGATTTCCATGTGTTACACATCGTTGGAAAGCTTAGAAACGTCTCGGGTTACGTATGTAACCCTTGTTCCCTGAGAAGGGAACGAGACGCTGCGTCGCCATAGAGACGCTTTGGGAACGCCTTCAGGTGTGAGTGGGCCTGAATGTGTATATCAAATCCAACCAATGGTGGGGCGTGACGTCACCGGCGGGGTGACACAGGAGCCGGAAAGCATAAAAGGCGACGTACAACCACGCCCACACTATCTGAAATATTGCCGAAGACGGCTTACAGGTACGCAGGAAGTATGGCAAAGGAGACGCAGCGTCTCGTTCCCTTCTCAGGGAACAAGGGTTACATACGTAACCCGAGACGTTCCCTTTCGAGGGAACTCGCGCTGCGTCGCCATAGAGACGCTTTGGGAATGCTATACCCAATCCGCCAGACTACGAGTGCCTGTCTGTGTGTAAAAAGCACAACTAAGACCTAAGCACCAAAGATCCAGGAGTAGGAGTGAGATCCAACTCATAAAACTGTACAAAAGTGAGCGGTGAGGACCAGCCTGCCGCATCACAGACATCCTGGACAGAGGCACTTGCCCACAGGGCTTTAGATGCTGCCATACCTCTAGTTGAATGCGCTCTGACGGTTAAAGGAGAGGGCCATACAGAGGCTTCATAAGCAAAAGAGATAGCCTCGACTATCCATTTACTCAAAGTTTGCTTTGTGGCCAGGAAAGCTTTCCGGGCCGAACCAAAGCACAAAAATAACTGCTCTGCTTTCCTGAACTCCGCTGTTCTGAGCACATACATGTCCAGTTCTCGTACTGGACAGAGTAAATTAAGCTTTCTTTGGCTCGCGTCCTTAAATGGTGGAGGGCAGAACGTCTGCAAGACTATGGGGCATGGTATGTTGCTCAAAACCTTCGGAACGTAGCCCGATCTAGGGTATAGAAAAACCTTTACCATGCCTGGAGCGAACTCGAGACAGGTTGGCGAAACTGAGAGCCTCTAAATCTCCTACCCTCTTAAGGGAGGTAATAGCTAGGAGAAATATAGTTTCCAGAGTAAGAAACTTTCTGAAATTATATCAATGGCTCAAATGGTGCCCCTAATAAGTCCTCCAGGACCACAGACAGATCCCATGCAGGGATCCTAAAATGACTCGCAGGCCTCAGCCTCCGAGGCCACACAGGAAACGCATGAATAGATGGTCTCTACTTAATGAGGGACCGACCACTAAGGTATGAAAGACAGATATAACTGCCACATAAGCCTTAATGGTCAAATGAGGCAGCCCTGCTGCAAACTGCTCTTATAAAAACTCCAGAACTGTACCAAGGGGCAGTTAACTGGGTCATATAAGTGCTCTTGGCACCACATAATTAAAGTCTTTCTTCAAATGCATATAATTTCCTGGTGGAGGGAGCTCTGGAAATAAAATAGTCTGCACAACCTCAGTTGAGAGACCCATTTCTATGAGTCTGTCCTCCTCAGAGGCCAGAACCAAAAACTCTAGGCAGGGGTAAAACACAGTGCCCCTTGCCTGAGACCACCGATCCCTCCAGATTGGCCCCTGAAATGGGGAGCCGTCTAAGAGGGAGACCAGGTTCGAAAACCACACTCGGGTCAGCCAACACGGGGCTACGAGCAACAGCTGCGCCTGTGCTGCCGGACCCTCTCCAGAACTCCCGGGAGCTGAGCAATTGGGGAAAAACACACAGGAGGCCCTCAGACCCTTCCTGTGTCATGGCAACCAGTCCGAGTGGGACTGGGTGAAAAAGAGAAAACCAAAACGTACAATGTGAATTCTCCTGAATTGCAAACAGGTCAGCTTTCGCTTGGCCGAACCTGAGCCAAATTTGCTCCCCCACATGTGGGTGGAGTTTTCATTCCCCAAGCTCAACGCCTGCCGCAGCAGAACGTCTGCTCCATGTGGACTTACATAGATTTTGACCTTATGGTCTTCCATAGCCATTTCCCGGCCTTAGAGGGATGCATCCATCGTAAGCCTGATGTGACGACCTTGAGCCCCCGATATTGGCCTTCATGGGAAAGGAACCATGGTTTCTTCCATAATACTAAGGCACAAAGCATCTGCGTGTGACCTTGATCATGAGAAACAGGTTGCCCCTCAGGGAACTCCATGGTTAAAAGGATGGATTCTTTACGAGCAGGAGACAACCGTGCCTGCAGTCATTGAAATCCATACCACGCCCAGAAAAGAGGTCCTCTGTGCTGGAGAAACATACTTTTCCTGGCGTTTATTTGATGGGACATTTTTGTCCCTTTTGGCTTTCCATAACTGATCACAGCTAGAAAGGGATGCGTCTGTCATTAATGTTTTGCGACGACAGACCGCACCTAACTTGGGGCCTGTAAACAAATACCCAAAAATTTTTCCATATTCTTAGGGCACGAAGACATATGCGCGTAACCCTGAACATGTGAAAAAGCCAACACTGGCCTTTTTTGAGAAAGGAACCATAGTTTCTGCCATAATACTAAGGCACAAAGCATTCGCGTGTGACCTTGATTATGCAAAAACGGGTTGCCCCTCAGGGAACCCCATGGTTAAAGGATGGATTCTATACGAGCAGGAGACAACCGTGCCTGCAGTCGTTGAAATCCATACTACGCCCAGAAAAGAGGTCCTCTGTACTGGAGAAGCACAATTTTCCTGGCATTTAGCTGATTGGATATTTTTGTCCTTTTGGCTTTCCATAGCCGATCCTCAGCTTAACAGAAATGCATCTGTCATTAATGTCATGCGACAACAGTCTGCACCTCACTCCGGGCCTTAGACAGAAACCCAGCATTTTTCCATATTCTTAGGGCACGAAGACATGCGCGCGTAACCCTGAACATGGTAAAACGGCCAACACTGGCCGAAAGGAACCATTGTTTCTTCCATAATACTAAGGCACAAAGCATCTGCGTGTGACCTTGATCATGAGAAACGGGTTGCCCCTCAAGGAACCCCATGGTTAAAGGATGGATTCTTTACGAGCAGGGGACAACAGTGCCTGCTATCGTAGAAATCCATACTACACCCAGAAAAGAATTCCTCTGTACTGGAGAAGCACACTTTTCCTGGCGTTTTAGCTGATTGGAGATTTTTGTCCTATTGGCCTCCCATAGCTGATCCGCAGCTTAAGAGAGATGCATCTGTCATTAATGTCATGCAGCGGCAGACCACACCTCACCTCGGGCTTTGAGACAGAAACCCGAAATCTTTACATATTCTAGAGTACGAAGACATGTGCGCGTAACCCTGAACAGGCAAAAAGGGTTGCCCCTCGAGGAAAAACCCTGATTTTAAAACCATTACTTGGTGTGCGATTGACCTAGCTTCAACTCATTCACTTATGTGAAAAATGGACATGACACGAGCAGGAGACGCCTGCATCATCGTAGAGTTCCATAATATCCCCAAAATGTGATCACCTGTGTTGGGACTAACATACTTTTCTTGGTGTTCAGTCTCAACGCTAGGTATCTAGATGTGCAAACACAACATCTCGATGCTGTGCTGCCATCTGTGCTGACTGTGCTAATATTAGCCAATCATCAATATAAATAGTATGCAAATGCCCTAAAGATGCAATGACGCCAGGGCAGCATTTACACATTTTGTAAATGTGTGAAGGGATAGATCTAGGCCGAAGGGAAGGCTGATATTGGTATGCCATGCCCCAAAGGCAAACCTGAGATTCTGTGAGCAGGAAAAATCCATTAACAAAAACCAGTCCTCGGATCTGATTTGAGATAAATGTGAGTGACTGTCAACATCATGAACCATAATTTTGTGACAGTTTCGTGTAGCCTTTGAATAAAAGGAACTCCAATTCCTGCTCTAAAATTAGGCATAGCCTAATTTTCTGTGCATAACACCCATTGAGATATGTTTGGAATGTTTTTCCATGCTATTATATTTCTTACCAAGGGAACCTGAGGGGTATTGCACAAAAGCAAGATAAGGGATTAAGCTGGGATTTTCCAGTTATCCTGGCTGAATTTAGCCCTGACTTGGTTGCATGAAGGGAGGCTAAATTAATCTAGATGAAGTTACTATGGATATATACTCTTTGCAGCTAGCCTGCTCCAGAGCAGGCTAACAACCAGGCTAAGATTAAAGTGATTAATTCAATTCAAAGAATTGTATTAATCCCAGGGGGAAATTGCTTTAATGTTACAACTATAGAAAGAAAGAAATGAAAGAAAAAAGAAATAAAAACATAATTATATGCCCATCATTAATTTAAAAATTAATAGAAAAGAAATCAAAAAACATAAAAAAGGTAATTTACTTCAACAATGAATTGTCCTAGCACTTACAAAGAGGAGTTATACAGCCTAATGGCCACAGGTATAAAGGATCTTCTAAAACGCTCAGTAAAACACTTAGCAGTGATCAGTCTCTGACTAAATGTAACTTCTCTGGTCGGCTAGCATCCTATGTAGTGGGTGAAAGGGATTGTTCAGAATTGAATTTAGTTTTGACAGTATTCTTCTTTCAGCCACAACATGAACAGAGTCCAGCTCCATACCATGTACAGAGCCAGAACCTCTTATTAACTTGTCCAGTTTATTTGTCCACCACCTTCATGCCAATTCCCCAACAGACCACTACATAAAAAATGATGCTAAACACCTCATAAAACATCCACAGCATGGTATAGCAGACTATACCATTTCAGATTAATCGGCTATTCTCTGTCAATCCTACTAGATATTCATGTGTTTTAGTCACTTCGTGGTCCTGCATTAAAATACTAGATATACTGTAATTTATTTACTGTTATTTTAGTGTTATTATTAAGACTGCTGTCAGGGGTTTGATGAATATATTTATCAATGCAGTTGTTGAGATAAGAAATGGCTGATGAAGTTAAAAGGCTTCAATTAAGTTTCAATTAAGTACATATGTAGACTAGCATTAAGGCATGAGAAATATCTGACACAGAGGTATAGATTCTCAGGTGAAGAAATGTCAGTCTAGCACTGAAATCACTTCTTCAAGATTGCAAGTAACATAAACAGATGACTCCATAAAGTGTTAGGGCAGTCACAGTAGAACAGGCATTCTTTTGTTTTACAGCTTTCCCTGTTGTCATTGGATGCAGTGGACTGCAACCACCCCTGTGGCAGATATACAAGACTTTTTTAATGTTAAAATTGTGATGGATTGTCCAAATTATTATGCACATGCTATTTTTTTTAATAAAGTCAATAAGTTTACAAATTGTTTTTAATCTCAATAGTTATATGACAGTGTGCATGTTATTCTATTTAAATACACAATTTGACATATTTAAAATGTCAAAAGATACTTTAATACTTAAAAAAATATGCAAATTGTGCTTTTCCAAATTATTATGCAAAATGCACTTTATCAAAATTTAGTGTGTTAAAATAATCCACAAAACAGATATCTGTCAAATGTGCTGCATGGACAGATAATGAAAAAAAAACATTGTAAATCAAATAATTTATTAAGTTACATAATAATATATGAGCATATTTTTGACAGTACAGGACTTTAACTCTCCCATTTATTAAACTTGTAAGTCTATATTTTCTGTCTTTATTTCACTTGAAGATGCATCCCAGAGTTGATGTTTGAATATGAATTATAGTGCTGTCCACCTCAAAGATGGACAGCACTATAATGATGCTTCATAGACTCCTGAGACTAAGGTCAGAGGATAGTATTCATACTGTACCTTAATTTTTTTCTTATTTCATGCCCATATTAAAATAGTCAGTGTTGCTTTTTTGCAGCATGCTATAGTGTATTGTCCTACATGAAAGTAAATTAATTTCAGAAGACATGATTCCTTTTCCCCATCTTTTAGGTACTCTACAGTACATATCTTCCAGATGTAATTTTGGCCCCCTCAAGGGACTTACCATCTTACTTCCCAATATTCCAGTCCAAACCAGCCTTGTTTGAACATGATGGCTATTCACCAACAATCCAGAATATACTATTTAGTGTATTATGGCATGTCGATGAATAAAACTGTTTGAAAACTTCATGAAGGTCACAGTAAATGTAGTAATTTTGGAAGCTTTAGTTTGGGGGTGGGGTTGAAATCCACTTTTATGCACTGAAGGATCCCATATTGAGGGCTTCTTGGTATTACAGAGACACCAGCATGTTTGCTGCTTAGGAGGTGGCATTTTTATTGTTGCCTTTTCCTAATATTTTCTTTAAAAAATTCTTCATATGGTCAAATCCTGTACATAAATCTTATAATAATTCAATGATTTTGGTTTAGTTCCACCAAATATAAATCGTTATAGGAAATAAATAGCTTTTTTAAGATAATGCACACTTTTTTGCATCAAATACTGTAGATACACATATTAGTAGTTAAGTGTTTGCAGTTTCATTATGAATTTTTATGAGTTTTATCCATTTTTGCATCAGTGATTCTGTGACCGATCCTGTGGTCTGTCTAAGAATTCCATGAATGTGCACTTATCCAAGCTAGCTACACCTGGCTTGACATAGCTGCCCGTTCTCATCCTGACTTAGCAATCGTGCAACAGACTTAGCCAGGATGGGCTGATTAAACTAGGTCAAGCTGGGCCTTTTCTGTTATCCTGGCTTTCTTAATTCTACTTTTGTGCAATACCCCCCTGATTTACTGTGCTCTGTACTACAAGAGGCAGAGTGTTCACAGTTAATACAGGAGGGTACTGAGAAGTGTGGGGACCCGTAAAAGGCGGATACAACCCACACTCCCCAGGAGGGCATACCCTGATAGGGCTTTATATATATATTTGACAATGTTGGAGGCTTAAGGGATGAAGCCACTCATGGCAACATAAAAACATCCTCTAAATATAGCCTATTATGTTTAAAAGCTAGCTGAAGTGCTTGTGTAAACATGGTCAGATGGTCTTTTCCATGACTTGCATAATAATGGAGATCAGGAAAGAAATAAAGCCTCTGGTGTTGAGATTGCACTCATTTTGTAAGAAAACTCTCATCTAATTTGCTGGATGATATAGTTTCTTTTCTTTATATATATATTTATTTATATATTTTATATTTTATATATATATATATGCTGGTTCATACATATTAAAACTAGCAGTTACGAGAAACAACCTCGATAAACTTCTCATTTAATAGACCGGTTGAGACGGGCCTCGAACCGCAAGACACGCGAACATCGTCTGACACAGTCAAACAGTAAAGCACGGGCTACCGATCGGGGCGGGAGAAACCGACATGCGGGCTCCCGAATCCCTCCCGATAGCAATGATAAGTGCACACCGCCTTAGCGGACGCGGATCTGAACCGGTCGGTGAAGAGAAGGGCTGTGTTTACAACATATATCTCCTCAGAGGTAAAACATTGCATAGAGCTCCCGTTCGGGTTGGAAGTGACCGCAATGCGTGCTTCCAAACCCTCCCGAGGCAGAGCTTTCACGGTCAAAGTACACTAACGTTACACCACCTCAGTGGACGCAGGACTTAAGCCGCGAGAAACGCGATCATTGTCTTGACTCATCAAAACAACGACACACAGCACGAGTGGTGTGTGGCTGAGTTTAAGCATTTTGGAAGTGCTCTGGCAGCTTAACGTGCGGATGCTCTTCCGGCCATTCGGATTAAACTTCGACACATGCAGCTCGTATACTGAGCTTGATTAAATCATTACATTGCGGAGGGAGGATAGCTATGAGTCCTCACCACCCTGTACTCGAATACATCAACCCCCTCGGGGGAAGATTACACGAGATAACGTCCCTCTCAATGAGGGGAAGTGACTGCAGTGCAGGCTTCCACACCCAGAGGAGGAACAACGGAGCATTTTGAAAGGTAAGTTATCATAATGAACACACGTCACACCGCTCTCTCAAGAGCGGCGTGAGCGTGCTCAGCTCTTAAACTTTCTGATTTCTTATTTTCCTTCATTATCAGCCACACAGTTAAACTATTCAGTCACACAGTTTTTAAGCTATTCAGACACTCTTTGACACACACACACACAGATAGCCATCTGAGGCAATAGAGATAGTGTGGGCGTGGTTGTAACGTCGCCTTTTATGCTTTCCGGCTCCTGCGTCACCCCGCCGGTGACGTCACGCCCCACCATTGGTTGGATTTGATATACACATTCAGACGCACTCACCTGAAGGCGTTCCCAAAGCGTCTCTATGGCGACGCAGCGCGAGTTCCCTCGAAAGGGAACTGCACTTTCAGAATATGTGAATAACTCAAAATGCCCCACATCCGACTTGTGTCATTACTTTCCTTGACTGGTCACAAATATAAATGACATAGGCGTAAGCTATAGTCACGTCATGTTATGTTCAATAATGATAAAAAAATGTAGATATAATTATTAGAGGAACGCATTTTTGCATCGAATTTTACCTCATATGCGAACAGCAAAGAGCCTGTGAGTGCGCGGTCTTCATTGCATGCTGCCAAAATTAAGTAATGTAACACGATCATAACGGTGAAAATCTCTGGAAAAAAAGTGACAAAGATGCAGCACAGAATTGGTAATATTGTGCATATTAACAGATTAATGTATGCTTCTTTGATTTTGAGGTTGCATGCAAAATCCATTTCCTCAAAAAAAAAAAAAAAAAAAACAAGGGGGCACATGCCCCCTCAGTTTGAATGGGCATGACGCCTCTGCTTAACATGAGCATTATTAACATGTTTTATGCATAAAAAACATGCATGTATAGGAATTTTCATTCTTCTACATTACAAAATTATAATAACGAATAATTTAATTCTTCTTTTTTTTCGCGAAAAAAACTCATTTAATGGCTGCAAGTTAGAATAAAGCATATGTACTGTAACTAAAAAAGCAAAGTAATTCCCCAGTTTGCAGCTAAATCCAAACTTAGTTGCCTCTTTTTATTTTTTGCATTAAACTGTACCACCTATTCTTCATTTTGGCAAAATAGTCACTTCACTCATTTTTTGAAGTTCAAACTTCCCTCTCAACCGGCAAGATGGTAAAGCCTGTCTTGTCCCATTTTGCACCTCAGCCAAGTGTGGAGCCATCTCAGCACACTGAACAACCATTCACAACTACAGCTATTGACTGAAATTATCAGAGAGATCTGCATAACCTGTGTCAAGCTTGGGAACATAAGTTTATCCAGCAAGTTGAAAACACATTGTATATCCTTAATGGAAAGGCTTTCCTTTTTGTGAGCCAGATAGTTTTAGTCACTAAAACTCCTATGGTTTTAGATCCACATTGTAATGATCTGCAAGGCCTCTGAGATGCTCCACACAAAGAAAGCTATCTGATCCAGAATTACAGACCTGAAAACCTTTCAAAGTTTGTCCATTAAGAGATGAAAAACGTTGATCCATCTCACCAACCATTCTGTCAAGGCAGGGTAGATACAGGTTCCTTTTCAGCTTCTCTGCATCACTGAGGTCACTTACTGCTCCACAACTAGAGTCCACTACATAAACCTCCATGCGTTTCTGCTTCTGCCCTTTTCTAGTAGCAGTACATGGCTCTGAGATCTTATTTGCTGCACAAATGGTCCTGACAGTGTCATGAAGCATAGCAGGTTTCTCATCTTTGCTAGTCTACTTTAAAGTGTCACACACAGCTTCTTTGTACTCAGCAGCTTTAGCAAGGTCTATTGTTTTACTCTGCAAATATATGTGCAGATTCTTAGATACAGACAGAACATTTTTGAACATCATCAGTAGGTATATTGTGGAAAGTCTGCTAAGTTTGGCATGGAGTTGTTGATGCTGCAGAGAACTGCAGGAAGATTCTGTAAGATAGCATTTACAGACCGCAGCTGACTTGAGCATCGGGTCTTTGAAAGCTGCACAAGTTCGAATGGCTGTAAGGGATTGTGTACACCAAAACTTTTACGCCCGCGGCCGGCCCATGTTTTCAATTGTTTCCAATGGAAGCTCGGCGTTTTTGAAATAAGCCAGCAGCTAGCGGTTTTCTTCCGCGCTGAAAACCGGCGCCCAGCAGTTTTTCCACGCTCAGCGCTGAGCACCGAGAGTTGAAAAATGTTTAACTTTGGATGAAAAGCTCCGCTCATCAATGTCAGTTCTCACGCGGCTGTCCAATCACAGTGGAGGTGGGGCGGGACAAGTATCAGAGCAACCAACCGTCTCACAGCTGACGTATCAGAGCTACCAAAGCGCTTAGCTGAAGAAAGCTGGCACTCAGCTGAAATACAGCTGGCATTCGGCGTTGTCCAGGTCGCGTTTTTCAGACGCATTTAAAAGTTTTGGTGTGTCCAGCCCCTAACCTCAGATGATTTTAAACATCTTTTTACAAACAACAATTATGGATGATTCACAAGTGAAAGTCTAAAAAAATGAGTTCACACTCTGAAGCTGGTCAGAGAGATCCTTGGCCTCCGGTATGGCCTGACAAATATGACATAAAACTAGGTAAAGCTGATGTGCATAGCAATGCACATAAACGGCCTCTGGATGGTTTACTTTAACCCTCTGGGGTCTAAGGGGTTTTTAGGGCCCTGGGGAAGTTTTGACATGCACTGACATTTGTGCTTTTTTCAGTTGCTTAAAAACATATTAATGGCAAAAGTCTCATAACACTGTGTTCAGCACAAACTGGGCTACAAATATTATATAATCAACATATGTACATGTTTGTATTTTTAAGAGAAAAATGTTTATGCGTGGTTTTTGAAAAAGCAAAATATTTAAGTCACTGATATAAGTCCACAAAACTCATTCTAAACATGTTTTCCCAAGACTTTTCTAAACAGGATCTAGTAGTCTAGAGTTTTTTCTTCAAAATGATGTGAAAATCATTATGCCTACTCATTCACATAAAACAATATATTGATTAACAATTTCTAAGACACTTTTGCTTGGGAAAGACCGTATGTGTGAAGGCGGGAAAGCTCCTGAATAATCAGTGATTGACAGCTGAGGAACAAAAGAGTTGCATAATGAGCCACATAATGAGCCTTGTAGGAATGTGATTTTCTCTGTAGTAAAACCATGATAAGGTTTACTTTTCAATATAATGTAAACACACACACACACACACACACACACACATTATATATATTTTTATTGAAATATTTTCTATTAATTTAACAAATATAAGTTATCTTTTAAAAACATAGTAGCCTTATCATGGTAAAGATACTGTTTGGCCATCGTAAAATGAACACAGGGTTAGTGTTTGGTTGGCCAGCGAGAGGTTTACTTTTGTGCAGTAAAAAGCTCAAAAGAACAACTGCCTATCGTTGTCTGGACTCTTATTTGTGTTTTTGTAATCATTATAGTAGAAACACAACAAGGGACACGTGTGATAAACTTATCAATGTTTGTTCACAGCCGCCGCCATTACCTCACGTGTTGATCATGAAAGCTAACACAGTCTCACCCCATGGCGTCAATATTTGACGACACTTGACCATGCGTCAATATGTTGACGCGGAGGGTATACCTTTCGCGTCATTTTTTGACGAACTGGGGACTTCAATACTATTACGTCCGTTGCATTCTCTTTCCTATTTTCTTACCATTTTCGCGTCGGTTTAGGGTTAGATAACGCAAAATTAAACAGTGTACGCGAAATTAAACAGTTGTCACCTGGCGTTGGGTTTAGAGTTAGGTACGCGAAATTAAACAGTTGTCACCTGGCGTTGGGGTTAGAGTTAGGTTTGGGTAGGGATGTCATTATGTAAATCTAACCCTAAACCTACGCGAAAATGGTAAGAAAATAGGAAAGAGAATGCAACGGACTTAATAGTATTGAAGTCCCCAGTTCGTCAAAAAATGAAGCGAAAGGTATACCCTCCGCGTCAACATATTGACGCATGGTCAAGTGTCGTCAAATATTGACGCCATGGGGTGAGACTGGGTTGTGAAAGCAGTGAATGTGTGCACATGCAAGTGATCCTGTGTTTAATAAACTTGCTGTGTGGAGATATATGCTTAGACGCAACTACATAAGGATTGTACTGTTTGCAATCGCGTATTTTATAAGAATACCAAAAAGCGCGTCGAGTTTCCTGACTCGTGGATTTGTGTATGTGCGTTCCCATCGCGTGATGTGTTTGACGGAAGAACAAAGAAGACACTCGTAAGAATAAATGTTATGTTTTATTGACACTCTCGCCGGTGGCAGTGTGAACGCACAGTTATGATAACTTAGTATGGTTTAACTATAGCATCGGCAGATGTTTTGGTTTAATTTGTAGTAAAATAATTGAAAACATTGTCTTTCTATTGTTACTATTAATTATCAGTTAATTTTCATTATGTAAGTGATGTGCATGGCAAATTATGCCTTGAACTTATTCCAAATTGAATTGAATCCTAATTACTGCTGTTCTGTAGTTGTTGTAAATTAACATGTCTTCTATAGTGTTGAACCTGTTTTTATAAATACACACTGCTATATACACTCACCAGCCACTTTATTAGGTACACCTGTCCAACTGCGCGTTAATGCAAATTTCCTATCAGCGAAACACATGGCAGCAACTCAAGATATTTAGGCATGTAGACATGGTCAAGACCATCTGCTGCAGTTCAAACCGAGCGTCAGAATGGGGAAGAAAGGTGATTTAAGTGACTTTGAAAGTGGCATGGTTTTTGGTGCCAGACGGGCTGGTCTGAGTATTTCAGAAACTGCTGATCTACTGGGAGTTTCACACACAACCATCTCAAGGGTTTATAGAGAATGGTCCGAAAGGAGAAAATATCCAGTGAGTGGCAGTTCTGTGGGCGCAAATGCCTTGTTGATGCCAAAGGTCAGAGAAGAATGGCCAGCCTGGTTCGAGCTGTTAGAAAGGAAACAGTTACTCAAATAACCACTCGTTACAACCGAGATATACAGAAGAGCATCTCTGAATGTCAAAACGTCAAACCTTGAGGCGGATGGGTTACAGCAGCAGAAGACCACACCGGGTGCCACTCCTGACAGCTAAGAACAGGAAACTAAGGCTACAATTCACACAGGCTCACCAAAATTGGACAAAAGAAGATTGGAAAAAGTTGCCTGGCCTGATTAGTCTTGTTTCTGCTGCGACATTCAGATGGTTTGAATTTTCCGAATTTGGCGTCAACAACATGAAAGCATGGATCCACCCTGCCTTGTATCAATGGTTCAGGCTGGTGGGGCTGGTGTAATGGTGTGGGGGCTATTTTCTTGGCACACTTTGGGCCCATTTGTACCAGTTGAGCATTGTGCATTGTTTCTGACCATGTTCATTCCTTTATGACCACAGTGTACCCATCCTCTGATGGCTACTTCCAGCAGGATAACGCGCCATGTCATAAAGCGCAAATCATCTCAGACTGTTTTCTTGAATATGACAAAGTTCACTGTACTCAAATGGCCTCCACAGTCACCAGATCTCAACCCAATGGAACATCTTTGTGATTTGGTGGAACGGGAGCTTTGTGCCCTGTATGTGCAGCCGACAAATCTGCAGCAACTGCGTGATGTTATCATGTCAATATGGACACTAAAATACAAATGTGTATATTCACCTGGGCTGTAGTTTGCCCACCCAGCTCCAGTTAAGTAAGAACTTACTTTTGAGGATGTAGTTTGTTTATAAAGTCTTGTATTTTGTTGTTTTGTTTAGTAAGTCTTGTTGTTTATAAATATTTCTGATGTCCATCTAGGAGCCAATAAAAGTCAAAACAAGATTCTTAATATTATTTAGAAACGTACTTGTTTCATAATGCTTTAATAGCCTACCCTCAGTCGCCTGCTATCACATGAACTTCGATGTTTGCGGCTGCGTGATGCATTTGGGAAACACAGAGACGTGTGCGGTGCGCAGCCATGGATTTCTGCATGCGTGCGTCACTTTATGTTTGCAGTGCAGTGCAGTTTGCAGTTAAGTGCTACGGCATCTTTTACAAGCGTGAATTGAATAACTGCGTCTGCGTTTCACCATATGGATAAATTTTTGCCCGTGATTGTCAATGTAAATGAAAATAATAAAAATATTGAATTGTTAAAATTTGAAACTTAAAATTAATACAATGCTTGGGCACAGCAGATTTTCACTGGGGCACATGCCCCAGTAAAAGTGGTCTAGCTATGCCTCTGTATGCATGCAGCGGTGTTTGACTTCTCTTCTATTCGTCAGTTCTGTTTATAATGTTGAGGCTGACTTACCATTTGCAGACATCATTCTGTGTAGAATCTAAATGCATTGGATATGTTTTGTTTTTGGTGCACATGAATCGCCCTGTGCCATGCACAGGAGCACCTTGATGTACGTTGTAGCGGCACTGATGCAATATCAGACTTCATTCATCCCATGTTCTTTGATGATTTTATGTAGAAAACAGTAAATCTCGTATGTTTTCCTGTAGCTCAACTCATTCAACGTGCATGGGTTAAAATCCCTGGAAACGCACAAACTCAAAAATGTTTACCTTAAACGCAATGCACATTAGTAGAATCTGGCAAATGTAAAATTAAATATAAAGCTTGCTTTGTTTTACTGTAACTTATTACTGTCAATATTAGAAATTTTTTAAAATGAGACTAAAACCTGCTGTCAAGTTGAATTGGTTTATGAGCCAATTAAAATTTACCAAAACTCAGCATCCCTGAAGTTTCGTGAACCCACATTCACTTAATCTTTTCCTCTTTGTTTGATGTTTCAAAGCAGTCATTATGACTTTTTAAACTCAATGTTCAGAGCTCTCACTGTTGACTGTGTAGACTTCCCACTTTCTCGTGACCTAGCAAACTCATATGATCGCCTTGCAGTAACGCTATCTGCAATGCTTTTCATGTGGAGATCAAAGCAATACGGGACGATTGCGGCAAGCTATGTGAAGTCTATTAGTAGGGCTGGACGTGGTGGATGAGGCATATCTAATTGTATGTGCATAGTTGAAGGTCACAAAAGATAAACAGGACCCTTAATTACAAACGAAGATTTCACACATTCAAATCATGCAAGGGCTCCAACTATTTATTCAGCATCTCGCTCATCAGTACAGCTTGAAGTGTCTTCGTCTGGATTATCAGGATGTGTTTCATCTACAGTTCTGAATACCATTGGTTTCTTGCGCTGAGGGCTTAAGGTCCCCAGGTGTAAAATCATATTAGGACAAAACGTCTCGGGTTACGAATGTAACCATTGTTCCCCGAGAAGGGAACGAGACGCTGCGTCGCCGAAGCTACGCTATGGGAACGCCCTCTGCGTGATTGCGTCTGAAGCACGTATGTCAAATCAGTCCAATGGTCAAGTGACACGTCATAGGCGGGTGACGTGGGAACCAGGAAGCTATAAAAAGAGCACCCAGCAAGCCAACTTCAGCTAAATTGTGCCGAAGCAAGGCGAGACAGGGATGCAGGGAGTATGGCAGGGAGACGCAGCGTCTCGTTCCCTTCTCGGGGAACAATGGTTACATTCGTAACCCGAGACGTTCCCCTTCGAGGGAACTCGAGCTGCGTCGCCGAAGCTACGCTATGGGAACGATGTACCAAAACACCATACTACCAAATGCCTGTCTGTGTGTAAAAACGCGCACAGCTTAAGACATGAGCACCTGGGCTCCAGGCGTAGCACCAACATCTAACTCGTAAAACCGAACGAATGTGACCGGAGAGGACCAGCCTGCCGCATCACAGACATCCTGCATTGAAGCCCCTAGCCACAAGGCCTTAGAGGCTGCCATACCCCGGGTAGAATGAGCCCTGACGGCGATAGGTGAAGGCCGTCCAGTGGTCTCATAAGCCAGAGAGATAGTCTCAACTATCCACTTACTGAGTGTCTGCTTGGTCGCCGGCAGGCCTTTCTTGGGCGAGCCAAAGCACACAAACAGTTGCTCAGACCTCCTCCACAAAGAAGATCTGTGAACATAGGCATCCAGTGCTCGCACTGGACACACCAAGTTAAGCTTTTCCTGATTCCTATCCCTAAATGGGGGAGGACAGAGGGCCTGAAGTACGACAGGTCGTGGCACATTAGTCGGTACCTTAGGCACATAGCTGGGCCTTGGGTACAAGAAAGCCTTAACCATCCCCGGTGCGAATTCAAGGCACGTAGGGGAAACCGACAGGGCCTGAAGGTCACCCACTCTCCTCAGAGAAGTGACTGCCAACAGAAGTACTGTCTTAAGTGCCACAAACTTGACTGGAACGGTCTCAATGGGCTCAAACGGAGCCATGGACAGACCTTCCAGCACAACGGCCAGGTCCCAAGCTGGGACCCTGGGTCGGACTACAGGCCTCAGCCTCCGAGTGCCACGAAGGAAGCGAACCACCAGCGGGTCTCTCCCAAGGGATTGCCCGACCAAAGGAACATGGTAAGCCGAGATGGCCGCCACATACACCTTCAGTGTAGAAGGAGATAACCCTGCGGTGAACTTTTCCTGCAGAAACTCCAAGACTGTACCAATTGGGCAGTTCACAGGGTCATGCAGGTGTTTGCTGCACCAGGAAGTAAAGACTCTCCATTTAAAGGCATAAAGCTTCCTCGTGGAGGGAGCTCTGGAGTGAAGAATGGTCTCAGCAGCCTCAGCTGAGAGACCAGATTCTATGAGTCCGGCCCCCTCAGTGGCCAGACCCACAGTTTCCATAACTCTGGGCGGGGGTGAAGAATCGAGCCACCCGCCAGAGAGAGGAGATCCCTCCTGACGGGTATTTCCCAAGGTGAGCCGTCGAGGAGGGACACCAGGTCCGAGAACCATATCCGGTTCGGCCAGAGTGGGGCTACCAACAACAAGCGGACGTTGTTGCGACGAACCCTCTCCAGAACTCCCGGGAGCAGAGCGATCGGGGGAAAAGCGTACAGCCGTAGCCTCGGCCACGGCTGAACCATGGCATCCAGTCCCAGCGGTGCTGGATGTGTGAGAGAAAACCATAGCGGACAGTGTGTCGTCTCTCTGGACGCAAACAGATCCACTTCCGCCTGGTAAAATCTCGTCCAGATGGACTCCACCACCTGAGGGTGGAGCCTCCACTCCCCGGGCCCCAGCCCCTGTCTCGACAGGACGTCTGCTCCCTGATTCAGACACCCGGGAATGTACACTGCTCTGAGGGACAGCAACTTCCCCTGTGTCCACAGAAGGATATGCCGCGCCAATTTGTACAAAGGGCGTGAACGCAAACCCCCCTGGTGGTTGATGTACGCGACTACCGACGTGTTGTCTGTCCGGACTAACACGTGATGGCCCCGCAGGTGAGGGATGAAACATCTCAGGGCGTAGAACACTGCCATCATCTCTAGGCAATTTATGTGCCAGCTGAGCTGTCTGGCCCCCCATAATCCATGAGCCAGATGGCTCCCCATAGTTGCTCCCCAGCCTGTGAGGGAAGCATCCGTTGTCAGCGTAACTCGACGGAACTGAGCCCCCAACATCAGTCCTTGGGAGAAAAACCATGGTCTCTTCCAAAGATCTAAGGCACGAAGACATCTGCGCGTGACCTTGATCAGACGGAACGGGTTGCCCCTCGGGGAAAACCCTTTGGTTTTGAGCCACCACTGTAGCGGTCTCATGTGAAGCAGCCCAAGGGGTATCACATTGGACGCTGCTGCCATGAGCCCCAACAACCTCTGAAATTGTTTTACAGTGTGTGACTGGCCTAACTTCACTCTGCCTACAGCCAAAAGAATGGATTCCACACGAGCAGGGGACAGATGTGCCTGCATTGTCGTTGAATCCCATATAACGCCAAGAAAAGCTGTCCTCTGTACTGGAGAGAGCATGCTTTTCTTTGCATTTAGCCTTAACCCCAGTTCTCTCATGTGGGTCAGCACAGCATCTCGATGCTGCGCTGCCATACTCTCTGATTGGGCTAAAATTAGCCAATCGTCTATGTAGTTTAAGACACGGATGCCCCGGAGTCGTAATGGAGCCAGCGCTGCATCCATGCACTTTGTAAATGTACGGGGTGACAGAGATAGACCGAAAGGGAGAACCCGATATTGGTAAGCCACGCCCCCGAAGGCGAACCTCAGGAATCTCCTGTGTTGCGGGAGGATAGATATGTGAAAATACGCGTCTTTTAGATCTATCGTCACAAACCAGTCCTCGGATCTGATTTGTGT
The DNA here is from genome assembly GCF_030506205.2 of Paramisgurnus dabryanus. NCBI lineage: Eukaryota > Metazoa > Chordata > Actinopteri > Cypriniformes > Cobitidae > Paramisgurnus > Paramisgurnus dabryanus. The sequence continues at coordinate 34,877,835 of NC_133350.1, read as the reverse complement.
GACGATCTGCTTTATAGTTAACATCTTGAACTTTAGTTTTGCAACAGACCGGTTCAGATGACGTAGATCTAAAATCGGACGTAACCCCCCGTCTTTCTTTGGAACTATGAAATAGCGGCTGTAAAACCCTGACTCCCTGTTGTGAGGAGGAACACATTCTATGGCTTCCTTGCACAAGAGAGTTTTTACTTCTTGTTCCATTGTTAGAGTCTGCCCAGCACCCACTATGGTGGATAACACGCCGTTGAATTGGGGTGGCTGGTTGCAAAACTGAATTTTGTAGCCCTTTTCTATTATTTGCAGAACCCACTGAGACACGTTTGGCAGGAGTTTCCACGCTGCCAAATTTTCTATAAGGGGGACCAGCCTCTCGAGACTGGCTTTTTGTGTACTGCTTAAACTTTTCCCGGTGCCCTGAACCAAACTGGCAGGGTTCAACCTGGGTGATATTAATGCCTCCCTCCTCGGAGAGAGGTGTTGCGTGCCCCGCGCACGAGTCACACAAGAATATGAAGCCGCTGTGCCCCGAAACACACACCGCGGCGGGGTTAACACACTGGCATCCCGAGGGCATCGAGGAGAGACGGGCACCGTGTTGTGAGGTGACTGCCGGCTCTCCCCGATTGGGGGCTGCCCTCGGAAATATGACACTACGTCCCTCAGGACTTCTTTTAGCCGACGCCTTCCTCGCCATAATAACAGCCCTCAGGTCTGTTTTCTGCTTGGATGATGTCTGAGCGCGACCGCCCGAACCCCAGTTTTTTTTGAGGGGGACCACGAGTGGCAACACTATGCTTTTGCGATGCTCTATATGATGTCGATGGCTGCTCCCGCCCAGCAGCCCTATAATCAAGAGCACGGCGGGGGAGATAGCGTTCGAACGCCGCCGACTGCTTACGAGCCTCCGCAAATCTCTCGACGACAGTATTAACGGCATCGCCGAAGAGACCGGAGGGCGCAACGGGCGCGTCTAAGAGAAAAGCCCTATCTGAGGTTTTAAGCTCGGACAGATTAAGCCATAAATGGCGTTCCGTGGCTACGAGAGCTCCCATCGATCTACCCACGGCTTTCGCAGTTTCTTTAATCGCCCTGAGTGACACATCAGTGACTCGACGAAGCTCTTTAAATAAATCAGATGTACCCCCCGCCTCGGCATCTAAATCTTTAAGCAGTTCTGCTTGGTACGCCTGTAAGACAGCTAAGGTATGCAGTGAAGCCCCAGCCTGCCCTGCAGACTTATAAGCTTTACCCACTAAAGATGAGGTTAACCTAACCGGTTTCGTGGGAAGCGAAGGCGATTTTAATGATGACGCCGCAGCGGGGGAGAGATAGCTCGCAAGCGTCTGCTCCACCCGGGGCATCGTTAAATATCCGTGCTCACCCATCCCCACAATGTTGGAATACATGGTGGCGTGAGGGGTATGAACACGGGCTGAATACGGAGCTTTCCATGATCTCGACAGCTCGCTGTGGAGATCAGGAAAGAAAGGCATGTTGCGCCGCGAAGGTTGAGGTTTCTGTTTTAAAAAGCGCTCATCTAACATACTCTGAGGACGCGCGCTCTGAGTCTCCGCCGGCCAGTCTAATTTTAAGCGAGCCACGGCATTAGTAACAACCTCCATCAAATCATCGAACGCGGGGGACGAATGAGAAGGCTCCTCAGCGTCCACCACGTCGACAGACATAATATCGACTTCCTCGGACGACGATAAATGCAAATCTGGGCTCCCACCCTGGGCGGAAGAAACCGCAGCGCGTGCTTCCGAATCCAGAGACGGGGCACTAGATCCCGCGGGTGAAGGCTGAGAAAGGGGGAGACCCGTCTCAAGCTCGTCCGCGAGATCTAGTTGTGATCCCCACGATCGCAGCTTCCGCTCTGCCTCGGCAGCAGCGGGGCCAGAACCGTGGGGAACACGCGGCTCCCCACCCTCCTCGAAGAGTGCGAGCCGCGAGCGCAACGTACGGAGCGGCATCCTATCACAATGTGCACAACCACCCCTCTCAAGAGATGATCGTGCGTGTTGTGCCCCGAGGCACATAACACAGAGATGATGCGAGTCCTCGCTCGTAATGAAACGAGGACACGGGGAAGCACACTCCTTAAAACTTTGTTTGGACTTAGACATGATAATGACACACACTCGCTTGCTGAGGCACAAAGAGCTGAAGTTGGCTTGCTGGGTGCTCTTTTTATAGCTTCCTGGTTCCCACGTCACCCGCCTATGACGTGTCACTTGACCATTGGACTGATTTGACATACGTGCTTCAGACGCAATCACGCAGAGGGCGTTCCCATAGCGTAGCTTCGGCGACGCAGCTCGAGTTCACTCGAAGGGGAACTCAAGTATGCACCACTCCACATTGTTTGCTGTTAATTATCAGAGCAGCGCACATGTTGCCCTTACAGTGAGTCACGTAGGCAGTCATGAGCTAAATGGAAAACATGGCGTAAACTCAGAGAAAGCTCTTATTTAGAGATGTTCGCACAACACTAACAGATTTTTAACATACATTTAAAGGGATGGTTTAATGAAAAATGTAATACTGCCCTCAATCTCAAGATTTCTTTCAATATTGCAAAGACAGAAATAAGCTTTTTGTTTTCATCTTGACTTCAGCTTGAGGCAGGTGGTTCAATAACCGTAAAATAGAAATATTTAAGTGTGTATAGTTTTGCTTTTTAAATAAGTGAACAGTCTTGTGGTTATGTGAACTTAGGCTGCACACTCTTACAGTCTCTTTACTGACCGTCTGATGCATATTAAACAGAAAAATTTGCACAAGAACTGGCTGATAACCACTAAGATTGACTGCCTTTATACTACCTTTAGAGGTATAAGCACAGTGGTATTATTCATCAGTCACCTCTGAGCACTTTAAAAGAAAACAGTCAGTGGCATCCAAGTTTTGTTTTGGGTACATACTTAGCAAGTAAATTAGATATCCACAAGAATAAATTTAAAGTATATTAAACTTCATGTCTAACTTTGAAATATTCTGTATTTATTACTTTTTGACTAACAGAAATACTGATATAAAAGTATTTGCACAGTTTCTGCTATTGTTGTAAATGTTTTCTGTATAAGGAACATTTTTCTTTGCAGGTCTGTTGTGTGGTTTAACCATAGACTGTAAAAAATGTGGTGATAGACGTCACCCGTAGGTTTGTAAAGTCCAAAGTTGCATGGCCTGTCATCGCCATCTTGGCAGCGAGTCATTTGCATATAACTGAAAATGTGAAAAGGGGCGGAAAATAGGTGCCAGGTTGTTGAAACCACGCCCACCTAGCTCAACAGTAATGACAGCAGGGGCAATGCACCTGTCACTCAAGTGGCCACGTCCTTAATTTTGCAGAACTTTAAGGCTTAATAAATATAAAACAAATGAGTTATAAAAACATTCACCCCCCACAGTTGTCATATAGGGTACATTTTGTAGACCAAAAACACTTTTTGTACCAGGCTGTAAACATATTTATGTCTGGTGTAAAGTTGGGCATATGGGATTGATTCCCTTTTGGAGATAGTCTCTAGCAGACAGTCGGTCAATCGATGATAGAGACCTGAACGTTGCCACTTGGGTTTAACTTAATCCAGATAACTACGGCCCTAAGTAATATGTTGAAACAAAGTGAACTGTGGTGAATTACTCATGTACACATACAGAGGAGATCTATGTGCAGTCTTCACAAGCCTTTTAGTGTATGGTATACACCATATGTAATGTTTAGATCACATGTAAGCCTATACCAGGGGTAGGCAATGGAGGTTTTATATATTTTATATATTACACTAAACTTTTATTCATGATAAACATTTGTAAAGTTTGTGGCCTGTAATTTATGCAAAAGTTTTATGCCTAAGACGAGTGTGTCTTTAGCATTGCAGGTGATATTGTCCATGCAAAACTCAGTGTCTCCTCTCCTGAACATCAGTTGATTAAAAAATAAAAATCTCTCAAAAGAGACCACTGCACCATTTGTCTGGTTGTTTGATCTGACTTTGTGTGACAGATCAAATGCTTAAGTTTAACAGCTTTATTTTTATATAAATTATTTTTTTTCTCTAAAACTAGTGCTTGTCACTATTGCACATATTGCCACAAAATACTGAAAGACTTTGTTGTCATCATAGGACATTTTTGCCCTTATTATTTATTTTTCTTTATTTTAAAAAGGTTTTTTTTGTTAGTTTGTTGTTGTAAATGTTGGGACATAGATTGTGCCATTTAAAAGAGTTTAATTAAACGTTCATATTATATATTTAGGTTGCATTTGAAAGTAAAAATGTAACTGCATAACTAAGCACGTAATATAAAAGATCAAAATATTAATCGGATCAAATCGAATTGTAATTGCATCGAAGAAGTGATTGATATATCGGCAAATGTCACATCGCTGGCGCGAAAAAAATCTATATTGTATCTCATCGCAATGAACTAATGAACTGGCCGATTTACACACCTATAATTCACCCCAAAATAAATATTTTCTCTTATGTCATTCTAAGCCTGTATGACTTTAATTGATGTGTTCTTTTGTGTTTTAATTCAGTTAGTTGCATTACAAAAGTACCATGAAAGTGGCCCGTATAACTTCTGTGCCATTCGTCTTCTAATGCCAAATGATTTGTGTGAAGAACATATTGAAATTTTGTGAAATTAATATGAGTTTATTCAAGAAAAGGGTCTGTTCTTTCATAAAACAGTTGATCTGGTTCAAACAATGTGTTAAGATTGACTCTGGTTCCTGCTTGACACCACTGACTCAATAATCCTGCTTACAAGAGAGCAACCCGTTCTCACCAAGATGCGTACAAATGACACGCAGTGTGATTATCGTGCAATAGATACGCCAAATTCCGATTTTGCGTGCATATGATACGCCAGTCCTTCCCATTGAAACGATGGCGAATCGTTTCGTGACGTTTTATTTATTGTTTTCTCATTTGTTTTCTGTTTTTTAAACCATTTTCGCTTTAGGGTTTAGGGTTAGATTTCACATTTGTTTAAGCAGGTTATTTAATATACAGGTTTCTCTAAGTTTTTATCTATATTTAAGCCATGGTCGCTTGGAGTTGGGGTTAGAGTTGGGGTTTGGGGAAGGATGTCATTTTTATATAACAAAAAGTTGTTCTAACCCTAAACCCAAGCGAAAATGGTAAAAAAAACAGAAAACAAATGAGAAAACAATAAATAAAACGTCACGAAACGATTCGCCATATAAGTGAATGGGATGGACTGGCGTATCATATGCACGCAAAATCGGAATTTGGCGTATCTATTGCACGATAATCACACTGCGTGTCATTTGTACGCTTTTGGTGAGAATGGGTTGAAGAGAGAAAGGTTATCAGAAAATAATGTCTCAATTACGTCTGATTCTTACACAAAGCTATCGAATGACAGTAGAAGACCTCAGATATAGCACATAGGTCAAATAAACCATTTTCATGTCACTTAAACATGTCACTGTTGTTGTGCTAATTTTATTTCTTAAAAGCTTTGGAGACATACGAAGTGTGAGTAAATGTATTTTTAAAGTAAACTTCTAGTAAATGTTAGGAAGTTGATTTAAAAAGCATACCGCAGTGTTTTATGTTTTCTCTATTTTTTTTACTGGGACCTAGCGACAGCAGAATTAATGCAAGCCCAGACCTCAAACATTGTGGAAACTCTCAGATCACACAGATTGGACTTGCTTGCTCCAGGGAAATCAACATGGTTGCATTTGTCACTACAGTGACATGGTTCGACATATTGTCAAATGAATGTGTGTTTTAATGGGCCTGCAATGTCAATGGCTCTCAGCACTAATGCAAAATATCAAGCACACCCAATAAAGTAACACACACCTCTCGGCTATCATCATACTGTACATACTGTATCTCAGATACAAGACGACGCTAAGAGTCTTTTGTTAGCATAAGCTAAGAATAGTGTGCTATAAATTGAATATGTGAAGCGTAGCTCAGATTTTTGTTGTGTGTTTGAACAGTGATAAGAAATGTCTGAGTTTATATCAAATCGTCCGCCCTGGTTGTAAGTAAATCTGAGCAAAGGTTGAGACTCCTGAGATCTCAAGAGTCACATGTGATATTACTGTGTTCTGTTTCTCAGAAGAAACATCTGGAAGTAAGAAACTTCAGCAAAATTTCCCATTTGATCTTAGTTTAATTCTCATTCTCTCTGTCCAGAAGCTATTTAACAGATCTCATTTGTCCTATAGCTTTTTCCTATTAGAAATCTGGTCCGGTTTTTCTGAGAAAATGTGTGAAAATGAGAAATTTCACACCTGTTTAGCAGTGTGAGATATTATGCACATCCATTCTTTCCATCATCAGATTCCAAAAAATTTAATTTCAACCTAAAAGTCCAGGTGGTAGTAATGGCCAGAAACCAATCTGTCTGTTCTTTTTGACCTTTGGCTAAAGAAATCTTCTTTCATCATGATGCTGTAATTCAAAGGACACTTTTCCAAGCCCACCAGCTGAGCTAAAGTCTAACCATTGCTGGTCCCTAAGTAGCAGCATTTGACCTATCTCACTTTTTTCATCCTATGAAGTCAGAATGTAACGTATGCAAAATATGTACTTCTTAGTGCTGCCATTATACTCTGTGTAGGCATTTACACTATCCAGCTAAAAGTGTAAAATTATTTCCATCATATCTAGTGTCCTATTTTTGCATAATTCTTTCACTCCGGTGGTTTACAGAGTACTTCAACCTCTGAATGGACTCAAAATGTGTCAGTTTCCAGCAGGGGCGGAGTGGGACACAAAAATCTACCGTGAAATTTCATAGACCACCAGCCCTCTGTGGTCAAAAAAAAAGAAAAAAGAAAATGGTTCGCTGTAAATAAGCAAATGCTTAAATCTAAAATTACAATAAAATGACTGCTAAACAACATGAAATACCAAGTGTAATAATTATTATTTAAAAGATCTTAAAGTCAACAGTTCCCTAGTTTTAGGTAAGCTAAAGCTTACTTTGGTAGCAAAGCAGTTGCTTATAAAATTATTAAGCCTGTTTGGAGAGAGATATTTTATGTGACAAAATGTCAGTCATCGTCTGATAACGAAAATATAACGAGGCTTAAACTAATTTACGTGTTCTGAGCAGGTGTTGTCAGTGAACAGGCTGTAAACTGTTGGCTAATGCTGCGGTCCAGGCAACCTGTAACCCGTAACTCACGACTTCAAAACCACGACTCACGACTCTGAACTGGGAGTACATCGATCTACTACGAGTTCACGGGTGGGAAGTCACGGGTTTGACTGCCGTTCCAGTGCACTTTCACCGGTAGAAGGAGGTAAAAACACGAGTTTCAGGCTGCCTGGAACGCATAAGGTCGTGAGTCGTGGTTTTGAAGTCGTAACTCACGGATTTAAAAACCTGCTTGGAACGCAGCATAAGTTACAGACACTCGTAAAAAACTGATGCTGATTTGGGATCTGGGAAACATTCTCTAACAGCAGTCAAGTTGTCATTGTTTGTGTCAAAGTTGTGCATTTGTTGTAACATTAAAACAGAGATCAGACTTACTCTGTGCTGCTCAAAGTGATGCTCGGAGCTCCATTCCTCTGTGGTGTGCGAGGCTATGCTTTTAATTGGTTGTTGCGTTAAATCTTACCCAGATACAACAGTCCTATTTTCTGATTGGCTATTGTGTAGCCTCTTTCTTTATTTTTTGATTGGCTGATAGAACTCCAGGGGAGACGGGCTTGATAGAGAGAGCGGTGCGGCCAGATACATTTTGAGCGCTGAAGCATTTAAAATATATGATAAATAGGTTTTAGTGTGGCCGGAGTGCATGACTAAAGACTGAAAGCACGGCTATTATCAGACCAGCCCTCGCAGCCTTAAAACACTACCGGCCCACCGGGAAAAGTCCCGACTCTCCCGATTGCCACTCCGCCACTGGTTTCCAGCGAAAATGACAGGTGAACTAAAAACTGCAATTGCAATTGAGAAAGTGCACCTGAAAGTATTCAACAACTGAGAAACAGTGTTGACGGTTTAGTCCTGTTTAGAAACTTGCAACTTATGACATCGTGCATATGAAACGCAAAATAGATACCAAATACAAAAAGATATGAATGATTCTACACTCAAAAATTGGGTCAAATATGGATGAACCAAACAGTTGGGTACAGTGTATTCCTATGCATACACATACGATAAAAAAGATGTTTTGTCGAAACTATTGCTATAAAATGACAACAACACAATTCTCTAGTCTAGAATATCATTACTGTATATTAAGATTTGTGGTTACAGAAGTAGTTTAACCTGTTTATTAGAAGGGAGTGTCCCGATACTCTTGTCTATATAGAGTATTTTGTTCTAATCTCTAACCTAATGCACAATCTTAAAATTGATGCTTGCCAAGCAAATGCCACTAACAACTTCATAGTAACTTCATAGTATTTAATAGAAATGAGAACATTTGTATTTTCCAGAATCTCTCTTCACATGTCAAGAAAAGACATGGCAGGTGAATAGAACTCCAGTGAATCAATACTTGCCATCCAGCACTTACTTGGATCGATTCACTCATTACTTCATTTCATGTGTTTCACTTCTTCAATGGACTGACTTTGTGTCTTTTTTCTGTTACTGTATGAATTAAATAAACAAATTCTTGTAATGTAGTCGGTGAAAGCTTGATGTAAATAAAATTGACAAATAACCCAAAGCAACACGCTCTTTATTCTAGATGAATGAAGATTTGTTAAAGGTATCATTAATTACACAGCTCATTAGACCTACGCCTGTAGTGGAAAGCTCTGGTGAAAGAGACCCTTCTGCCACAAACCATTTTTTACAATACCTACCAAGTCTTAGTAAGCTGGATTTGGTTTATTTCCAGTTTATTTATTTTATTGAATTGTATTGATTGTTCTGCCACCTCATCATACAATCACTGTAAACAAACGCTAGCTGCCCACTAGAGAGAAACCACATGAAGGTGACTGGAATGAAGCCTTACATGTATACAACAAAACAAAAAATTATAAAAATATATATATTTTACCTGCTGTGAGTATTAATTTTTCCTTTTAATTGTCAGTGTATGACGTAGCTTTGTATTTTTTAAGCTGTTTATTTGTTTTCAAGGCAAAACAGTAGGTCCGCCATACAGGACAATTTTTATCTACTCCCGCTTGCATTTGCAGACAATGTGTAAATTGAATTTTTGACAAATGCCTCACACGTCCTTTATATAGCTTTTGCTGCGGGAAAGAGAAGATTTAAAGAGTGTGATATGAGTGATTTTAAATTAAAGTGGTCTTCCCCGTGCGAGCACAGGTGAAGGTCACAGTAAAGCTCTGGGGGAGATGAGGAGAAACCTCAAAGCAGGATGCAGTGGCCAGACTTTTATCAAACACGCCTGCTGAGGAGGCTGTGACTGGCGTGGGCTGTGACCCAAAAGTTATTGGCTGTCCAATCTTTGTCGCTGTTTTTATTTCATAGTTGAAGCTGGATTGAAATACTGCACTGTACAAATATTGTTTAGACTCCACAGAAAAGTATGCAACAGTTTTTGAGTTCTGACAATTTCTAATGAAATTATAACCAATATTGAGTTAATCTGATTATCATTTTAATTTCAGCACAGGTATTTAAAAATGCAACACTCAAGATAACACTCCATGAGCCTGTCTCTAACTTAAAAAGATGCTGTGCTCTTCTTCACAATAGTAAACTTTACCAACACAACAGAATACTAAACATTAATGTGTCTCTTACTGTTCTCAGCTTAATTAAACATGTGTAAAATAACACTATTTCTACATTAAGGGGGCGTGCACACCAAAGCTTTTACGCCCACGGCCGGCGCATGTTTTCAATTGTTTCCAATGGAAGCTTGCCGTTTTTCAAATAAGCCAGCAGCAAGCTGTGTTTTTCTGCGCTGAAAACCGGCGCTCAGCAGTTTTTCCACGCTTGGCGTTGAGCGTTGCCAGTTGAAAGAGATTCAACTTTGGGTAAAACGTTCCACTCGTCAATGTCAGTTCTCACACGGCCATCCAATCACAGTGAAGGAGGGGCGGGACAAGTATCACAGCAACCAACCAGCTCACAGCTCAAGTATCACAGCTACCAAAGCACTTGGCTGAAGAAAGCTGAAAAAAACAGCTGGCAATCGGTGTCCTCCAGGCATTTTCAGCCGCGTTTATAAGTTTTGGTGTGCACAACCCCTTATTCTCATTTTGCAATGCATGCTGGGAACTGGAAATCCTCTGCTCAGTTTCAGAAATGTTTTTTTTTTTTCAGATTAATTTATGTAACACCAACACTAACATATCAAGTTACATATCATTTAACGTATTAAACAAATTTCAGCTTCTGAAATATCTAGCATGCAAAGTTTAAAATTACCCAGGCATGCAAAAGGGTTAGGGGAGGAGCCTGTGAAATCCTGAACTTAATGGAATAGATTCTGTCATCATTTACTCACCGTCATGTTGTTTTAAATCTGTATTGTTGGTTTCACACAGCATGCGCGAGTAGCACTTAAGCAGCGCATGTTTTTCAGCACCCATGTTGACAAGTTAAAGCATGCACACCGCACACGTCAGCATGTATAGTACTTACATAGCAGAAGCGGTGCTGAAGCATCAGTGCTACAATAGTTTCGTTGCCGATTCTCACGCTTAATTAAAGTGCCCATATTATGAAAAACTCACTTTTTCTGGGTTTTGGGGTGTTATTTTGTGTCTCTGGTAGCTAGAGAGCACAGAGCAGTCACTTCACTGATATCCTCTATCCAGTGTTTCTCAAACTTTTTCAGCCCAAGGACCACTTTATCTTCCATTTTTTTTCTGATGACCACCTAACAGAATCCCACTCTAACACGCCTCCAAAAAACAGCAAAATAGGAAGGATAAGCTAAATTTAAGTTTAATATGCAACTGTTTCAAGTCAAAACTAATTTTTTAAACACAAATGCAATGCTATGTTCAGAAATTATTATATGAATTTTATTTCATTTGAACAAGTAATTGTGAAATGAGTTACAGCTTAATGTGAACAACAAACTGCACATATGAAAAAAACTGCAATTAAACATAGTATAACAGCCTAGGTCCCACTTAATGTCATTCCAAAGAGCCCTTAGTTTAAAACTGAGGTGGTGGGTATATGAAGTCTATGGTTGTAACTATGGTTACAATAAAATGCTGAAAAAAATGTTACCCTTAATGTCCAAATCACTGAAATTACAGGAATTTTACACATGAAACAAAAACTAATACATTACAAAACTAATAGATCTGTGGATTTTAGCTGCTTTCAGTTGACGCTTGATCCTTCTTTTGACTTCTCTTTGGTTTAGCCCACCGATCCATTTTTACGTTATTAAAACAGAATGGCAAACTGTGATATCACAGTTTTACAAGTGCATTAAAAATCTACTTAAAAAAGTGACGATTGTATAAACACTTGCCTAGTTTAGGTCATCTTTTGGCGGACCACTGGGGGGGTTGGCGGACCACTAGTGGCCCGCGGACCACACTTTGAGAATTACTGGTCTATACTGTTATCATGGCTCACGGAAATAACAGCGCTATTTGGATATTATGGATTATACTCCCGCCTACTTTCAAAAACAAAGTATTAACGCGTGTTTATGTGTTTACAGGAACCTAAAGTGTAATCTCATATACAGTGTGTTACGACGCAAATAGTCCTCAGATTGTAGGCGATATTATACTTTTACAAGATGTTCATGCGAAATCTGATAGATACATAGTCTGTTGTTTACGTCACAAGGTGACCATGGTAGGCCGGAACCCAAAAGCGGCGGAGATTGGTTCCGCTTGAAGAGGGTTTACGCCCGGGCCCGAATTTTCACGCACCTGTGCTTCCTGGTCTCCTTGGCAACTTAAATTATGGATTGACGAGCAACAGGTGTGCCAGTTTAATGTGGCAGCGTGTGATTGGAAGAGGTGATGCAGATGGGCACGATAAGTAGACCTGTGAAACACAAAGTGACGGTAGATTTCGGGGAAGCAGCTGATGGGTAAGCTCTGCTCCACCAAAGGTGGATTAAATATCCACTCCTCAAAAGGCGCCGTTAATCCGGGGATCGCTAAGGCAAACGGAGAGAAGACGGCTAAAGGAGCCGGAAGAGAGGAGTGGAGATTGTTGATGCAAGGAGCAGCATGGAAGAGGACACGAACACCTGTGCTGTGTTTTTGCCCATCGGGTTGTTGTGCTGGCTGGATTCATTGTGTTCGGTGGTGAAGTGGATACTGTGCTGCTGTGGTGTACCGACGGAGGATTAAATGTGACGTGAGCTGGAAATAGAAGAAGAGGAGAAATCGTTGGCTGAGTATATTGAAAGTTATTGATGTTGTGAGACTATTTGACATGCATATTCTTAGTGAAATCGTTGGCTAAATACGACCGGATTATATGCAACAAGTAAGGAATTAGCCCGTGTGGATACCACGGAGACCAAGAGAGAGAGTGTGACAACTTACCGTGAGTACAAGGAAATTTACTGTTGGATGTATTTATTGTGAGTACGTCGTCTCATGTGTGTGTAAGCCCCCAGCGAACGAAGATAGCGGCCCTGTCACGGAGCAGAGTGGAGGGTGAGCCGGCAGTACAGCATTATAAGATGGAGGATCATTGTAATAGCTACTTTCAACCATCAGCCTTCGATTACAATGCCCCGCCGGTCCACAGCCGACTCCGGGAAGATCTTGGCCTGACCTTACTATTTGTCACTTGAAGTGTGTTGTGGGTGAGTCTTGACTTTGCTGAGTGTGTACACTTGATGTCGTGCAGTGTTGTGCTGTGTATTTGTTGTCAGGAGCCATTATAGTGAGTCGGTCGTGAGTGAAGACGCCGTGCGGTGGGAGAAAGTGCTACAAAATCATATGTTGTGCAGTGATTCAGTGTGGAGACGGGTGTGGCATAAAGAGCCCCTGTGTGGAGAAAGTGAAGTCGGTGGTGGATTATACCGAAGACCCAGACCTTTGCGTGAGTAGAGATTTGAATGCTGATACTTTTGGGAAGGAAAGTACAGTGTGTGTAGAAGTGTAAGCGTGTAGTAACCTGCCTGTCACGGAGCCTCTTCAAAGGTGCGCCCCTGTCCAGATCTCTGGAGCTACACGCACGGAGAGGAGAGGGCAGCGTTCGGCTCGACGGTGACAGTATTCTACCCCCTCGTTGTGACTGAGGCTTTGGAGGTAAAAACCACAAGTAATCATCTTACCACGGGAGGTCTGTGTGTAAATCCATCCACTGCATACATCGTAGGCTATCAAAAGTCCCATATAAGTACGAGTTGGAGGTCAGAGAAATACCCACCGTATCCACTGCTACCAGCCCACCTGTAAGAGAGAGAAAAGCCACAGTTAAAGGTGCCGTGTGATCTTGTGTTACAGCCCTGAACCCTCTAAAGGAGGAAGACTGCGAACCAGTTACCTGTGAACATACTCACCATATCCACTGCTATTAGCCCACCTGTAAGAGAGAGAAAAGCCACAGTTTAAGGTGCCGTGTGATCTTGTGTTACAGCCCTGAACCCTCTAACGGAGGAAGACTGCGAACCAGTTACCTGTGAACATACTCACCGTATCCACTGCAATCAGCCCACCTGTAAGAGAGAGAAAAGCCACAGTTAAAGGTGCCGTGTGATCTTGTGTTACAGCCCTGAACCCTCTAAAGGAGGAAGACTGCGAACCAGTTACCTGTAAACGTACTCACCGTATCCACTGCTACCAGCCCACCTGTATGAGAGAGAAGAGCCACAGTTAAAGGTGCTGTGTGATCTTGTGTTACAGCCCTGAACCCTCTAAAGGAGGAAGACTACGAACCAGTTACCCGAAGAATACTTACCGTATCCATTGTTGTTGGCCACCTGTAAGTAAGAGAGGAAGACACAGCTAAAGGTGCCGTGTGCTCTTGTGTTACAGCTCTGAGCCCTCTAAAGGAGGAAGACCACGAACCAGTTACCCAAAGAGTACTTACCGTATCCACTAGCACCAGCTACCTGCAATTCTGCCTCCAGGAGAACGGAGGGCGCCACGGATAGAAGGAACCCCAAAAGGCCCGTCCCCTCCCCGTTCTTTTAAATTTGCCTGGAGGCCAGAAGAGGCCTTTATTTTAAGTCCCCTTCCCTGATTTCATTTTAAATAATTTAATAAAGTTGCATTTTAATTTACTTGTACCTTGTGTGTCTGGTCATTGGGGTGGCTTTGGGAACCTCCTCGAGGTGGAAACTAGGAAGGGGCGTGACCCTTTAGCTATCTCGGGTCCGCTCCGACCTGTGACATATCTATATTTCACGGATTATACGCATTTGTGGACAAAAATGGTCATTGGATGTATTTTATTGGACTTTTATGGATTATTCACACATCTGAAACAGACTGGATTCGATTTGCGATCGTTATATCAACATAAAGGTAAGAATTTACGTTTATATTTTGCATGTTGTCATCTGGACTTATGTCACAAAGTACAACATTTATGATGCTAGAGCATCTGTATCTCAAAACAGAGACCATACACTGATGCTAAACCCATAGACCTTTTAAACGATGTATAGTACTGTTAATATTATTAATGTTTGTAGACAGTAGGCTAAATAGATATTGTTAGCAGAAAAAAACTGACATCATCCCACCCACGAATTGGTGCACGTTGAGTGGGTGAACTTGTGAGTGTGTTTTAGCAGTCATTTGCCATTGAGAACGACAAGGTGGCTAACCGCTATGCTAGTTAGTTTGAAGCGTGGTTTCTCCTGCAAAGCCAGTGACCAGCTACCGTAATTTTCGAAAGTTAAAAGAAATATTTAACTGCTTTGTTTTACAATTCTACATGAACTTACTAAGTAATAGTGTTTTGCCAAACTAACCAAGACCGGGCCTTACCGACCCGGCTTTTCCGACGAAGCTAACGTACCCCCAAGTCTCATCACTTTCTCAAGATACGGTCCGGACCTCCCGCTAGCTTCTAGCAATTAGCATGCTGTCCACAAGCAGTATATATCCCCCGCCGGGTCTTAATTTCTGTAATTTGCGAAAATAATGCGTTTGAAAATGTTTTATAACGGTAATATGTTAGCATTGTCCAGGGAAAACGAGTCTATTTTTGAGACTACTACATCACAATTTACTCTGGAATCATTATGTGTCATGAGTTTCTTCACCTGGAATGTACTTATTAGTGATACTTTTTTGCTTGATTTGTCTGCTGGCAATACATAAACCGTTAATAATAATATATAATATATAAAATAATAATACAGTATGCACTGCTCGTGATAACATTGCGCATGCGCACATGACGTTAGTATTGGGGAGTAATCAAAGGAGCAGCAGCTCATAAATATGTAATGACCAGCTCAAAACGGCACAATCAAATGCACTGAAACAGAGGCTAGTAGAGATGGGTAACAATCTTTTAAGCTCCGAGCTCGAGCCGCGTCTAGGGCTCGAGTTCCCTCCTCGGACAGCAAGCCATTGTCGTTTTACCATTTGTTCATTTAAGATTGAACGGACAGGCGAACTTGTGAAATTGACCTAAACATTTGTAAATTAACAATAAAATCATGAATGTGATGCCAAGTGTGTTTTAAATAATCATCATGACTTAAAAAAAAACAATTTAACAGAAAGCATAAATTATTTCATATACACACTCTTTGCCAGAAGAATGCGTTCTCTGCTCAGCACTAAAATAAATTCCCAACTTGCTTAATAAACTTCAAAAAAACACATACATCTTATGCTTATAGGCTACTGTTGGAAGTGAACACAATTGTATCTTTTTTTAAACTTCATAGAAACAGATTGGATAATGTGCTTTTTATGTCTATAATTGTGTAAATGTCTATACACTGAACAGAACAGCACGGAACATGTGGATTTGACAAATCGCAGTTATATAAACTTCTTTACAGACAAAAAAAGCATCTTGAAGAGGTTTTGCTCATAAAAGAATGTAAAAAAGCTATTTTAACTTTAGATTGTTGTACCGGTGGTAAGTTGCATGGTACGCGCTCAAGAAACTCAAACAGGTTTAAAACAACATGAATGGTGGCACAGTGGGTAGCACTGTTGCCTCACAGAAAGAAGGTCCCCAATTTGAGCACTGGCTAGTTCAGGTGGCACATTTTCCCAGGCTGCGTTCAAATATCTTGCGGTCTTTGCAATTGACTACTTACATGACGTATTTCCTGTATTTGGCCCAAGTGTTAGTGGCCGTGAAGATCCCAAGCGTGCATGTAGAAAATGTCAATCCAGGTAGTGGCAGCAATTTGCACCAAAACGCATTTGTTTTTATTTACTTATAAGAAAAACATTTTATATTTTTCTAAATATACTTATCTAAAACTTTCAGAAGCAGAATTCTTTGCACATATAAAAAAACCTCTTCATTTTGTGCATACAGCTTTATTAAAGTTTATTGTTTATTCAGTAGTGAATAAATGACACAAGTTGTTTCTAATTAGCCCTATGTGATAAAAGCAGTTGCAGATGTTTTACAAAATACACAGTGCAGTCTGCACAAATGAAATGTGCAACACTTTCCATTTTACTACCAAAATATGTTATATCTATTTATTAACTTTCAATTAAAAGTCCTCGCGACACCTTGCGAGGTCTGGGTTTCGCGATTTACATCCAGATCATGATGCATGATGGGATCAGAAGTTTATAATACTTAAGTATTTTAGTTACATTTTCCAAGCATCTGTGCTTTATCAGAGTGTTTGTCTTGGGAAAAAAATTACTTTTCTTTACAAAAAAATGTTCACTACATTCTAAAGCATAGAATCATACTGTGTATTCAGTATATATTGCATATTAAAATTGATTTAATGCCTAATTACATAAAAATTGTGTACTTTTACTTTCTTGAGTAAAAGTACGAAAATAATTTTTACTTGAGTAAAAGTACAAAAAATTACTAGATGTTTACTGTACTTAAATATTAAATATAAACCAAAAACTTGAAATTATGAAATGTAGTGGAGTAAAAATTATGATAATATGTTTTGGAATGTATGTTTTCCAAAGAAAAACACTAATAAAATATGAGTAATTAAAAATTAACTCAGGATGGGATACGCTTAGCCTTAAATGCCGCTCCAAAGCAGTGACATGGGACAGTCTTACGCACTTACCTCCTGTCGCATGCATGCGCTCTCAAGTGGACAAGCCCGCAGGTGTGGGCATTTCGACGCAGCCCCTGTGTTAGCATAGGTTTACTACAGGTATTCTGTAGTTAACCAGTTCTCGCCATGAAGCTAGTCTGAAGAAACAAAAACATTGAGGGTGAGTAAATGAAGACAGAATTTTCATTTTTGGATGAACTATCCCTTTATCTGATGTAAAAAAAGCTCAAGCAAAGGCATGAATCAGATCAGAAAATAAATATAATTATTTACACAATAGTAACAATTTTACACAAAAACTTGCATTATGTTGTATTGTTGCTTTATAGTGTTGCATTACCCTGTAACAAGATCTTATAAAATGCCTCAATGTTAAGTTCAAAAATGGTTAAATAATTAAATGGACTGACTGATATATCAATCTATAAATCCTAATTGCTAGTTTTCCACTTAGTTTAAAGTAATTTAGCTACTTCGGTTGTGTAATATATATAACCTGTCATCAAGAGACTCTTTTTCCAGTTCACACAAGGTCATGATCAATACAACTTCTCTTTGACTTTGCTAAAGTTCAGCCAGACATTCTGCCCTTTCTGAGTTCACCTTGTTTCATTGATCAGTAAAGATGTGAGTTTTCATTGAAGTAAAGAAGAGCTCTCATCAGGTGGTTCAACCACAGTGAGCCTGAATCACTCGAACAGCTGGATGTCTGCGGTTTTGTGACACGGGCATCTGAATAGAAGGATCAACCGAATGCATTACAATAACTCTGTCTTTGACAACCTCAAATAAGCGGCCAACATGCGGTCAGCAGCTACAGAGAGCACGGACACCCTATCCGTACGTATGGACAAAACGTTTTCCGTGGTGACGTCACGGGCCAATTATTTCCTCACTTCAACCTGTATATTTTCTCTGTGTTTGCAAATAAATAGATTTGACTGTGGTGAGAAATGCCTCTCAGATTTAGCAGTGATATAGAGCTTCATATTGGCATGTGATTGAAGGCCATTGCTGTAAACAGATTCCCCCTGGGGAGCAGAAGATGAGACCCCCTTCCATCTTCTCCTCCTTCTGCCATTTCTCATTGCTTTCTCTCTTGTCTCATCTTTTGATGAAGTGCCCCTCTTCACGTATCCATTCTTCATGTTATGTAGCCCGTCAGCGGCACGCGAGAAATCAAAGACAACCCTCACCCGCCCACCACGAGATATGCGGTGTGGTTAAGTCGGAGCGACACCAAAGGGACCCATAGTGGGAAGGTCCTAATTACATCTTGGACAATTGTTCCAGAACACTGACAATAGATGCTTGCATGTGTTGCTCAATCAAGACATGGAGAGGTTACTTTTCCTTATACATAGATTAGTTAAGCATCAGCACGGTATCACACATTTTAGCAAAATGAGCAAAACTTGCATCTTGTTCTGTCACAGACATAGCTGTCGTTCAGCCTCTCTTTTCCAGTCTTACAGTCCTGACAGCTTTTCCTCCAATTTGACACAGTTTTTGGTCAAACTCAAGTCCAAATCATGTATCTGTCTCACGTGTGTGATTGCAAGAAAACAGGTGATCTTTGCATCAGACTCACACCCCCTCCTTGTCCACCAAATCCAGAAATTTTATGAAATTCTTGCATTTGGTTTGAATTCCAATGGAGACTGTGGTAAGGAGGTTTTGTTGGTGATTTAATAGATGTAACATCCAAGGCTCAGGCAACCATACACAAGATGAAACAATACAAGCAAAAAGTTCTGATTTCTTATTGTTAAAAAAAATATTCAGTTGTAGTACCAAATTCAATCCCAAAACATGTTACAAATCAGGATTTATGGTCTGTATGGAAGATAATATTCTTTTGATATGTATCTCAGTCATTTTTATTAGATATACAGATAGTCTGTGTTAATATCAGGACATGCTGGTCTAAAAAGACATATTGCAGAGATATTTGAAATATGAAGGCAACTATCTTCTATCCAGACATATGTCTCTCCTCGGGCAGACCTTGTTTATATCATCACTGCCTGGAAAATGTCAGGTGTTTTATCAATCATTTAATATCGAGCAGCTCGCGGAGACTCCACATACAGAGAGGCCCTCATGAGAAATGATGATTTTCTGTCCAAAACTGACTGAGTTACTTTATACACACGCACGCATGCGCACCCCCCCACACACACACACACATTCTGGTTTCCATGTTTTGTGGGGACATTCTATAGACGTACTGCATTTTGTACCATACAAACTGTATCTATTCCCTTTCCCTAACCCAAACCCTTACCCCAACCTTCACATTAAACTTTCTGCCACCTTAGATTTTAAAGAAACATAATTCTGTTTGATTTATAAGCTTGTTTCCTTACTGGGACCAAAAAATGTCCCCAAAAGGTCACACATTTACTGGTATTCCTATATTTGTGGGGACAATTGGTCCCCACAACATGATAATTATCAGGTACACACACTATACAACACTATATAATACTATCTATAATGCAAACACACAACTGTGAAATAATTACTGAATACACTGTATGTTTTCTATAGGCAGTAACTTTATCATGAATATATAAGGGAAAAATTGCATTTCTAAACACTGTATGGCTATTGTAGACCCACTTTAAAGTGAACAGACCGAACCCACATAATATGTTAATAAGCATAAAATACAAAACACATATACAACTGAACTCATGCTATTTATACTTTGTAAACTATAAAACAGACATTTCTGTGCCTAAAATTTCAACTTTTTGGTCTCATGGTAGTGCATTATGGGATTGTCTTTGCAAAGTTCACCCAATACCAAAGCCTGCAATCAGAAGTCATTGATATCTGTATTACAGTGATTCATTTCTCATCAGAATCTGATGAGCTAAGCTATTCACATTATTCCTATTGTATGCCAATAATTGACTCATTTCTGTCTTCTAAAGAATTTGACCAGATTTTAGGCATAACCAAGAACTCCATTTGTAGTCCCAAGCTATGAAATGGCAACTTCTTCTATTGCAATTCATTTTTCTAAAACTTTAAAATCTGTAGGCAGCTCACAAGGTTTTGTACAAGGAAAGCACTAATGCATATTACATTATAAAAGAGTTATTTGATATAAGTATTTGGCAGACAATTACATTTTTAAAAGTCACTTTCATCCTTATAGTGCATTTATTATATACATTTTCAGTCTGTGTATATCCTGGAATCAAACCCGTGACTTTTGCATTGCTTCCTGATGATAATAATTGAGTAACAGTGAAAGTTTCACTTTTTGCAGTGAAAGTTTAATCAGATTGATTTATCGTATACTGCTTGGAATACCTTTATTTAAAAAATCTTTTCACTGGCTAAGAATTTGTCATTTGGTAACGTATTTGCCTTCAGTGCAGCTGTTGCCTTCTCGTGCTCAAAAAGCAAATAAGGGAAAAAGGAAAAAATGAGTGACGCCAAAGAAAATAAATTATTAAATCAAAACCCCCAATAGCTAATAATCCCCAAACTAAACTGACTACCAAAAATAAAATGTAGAAGGAAACCAAAAATGTTGGCGAATGCAGCGCCCAAACAAATACTACGCTAACTAATAAGAAAAATGCAAAGTGGCAGTTACTCCTGAATCCTGACGAATGATAAAACACAGATAATCGTTAGAAAAAACAACAACAACCAATAACATAAATCAAAAGGACAAAGCAAACAAGTAGAACAAAGCTCTTAATCTTAAGCGAATAATCTTTTGTTCCACACTTGTCGCGAAATACAGGGAGAAACATGATAGGCTATGAAGATACCACGCAGAGGTTTAAATCACTGAGAAAATACATAAATCATATTCTGTATCTAAATCGCATCAAATATCATCAGAATCCTAAATTTAGTCTGTTTACTCGGCTTGTTGTATCTCACAGTAAGATTGTTTCTGCAATATGAACATGTGAGTTTTGTGATTCCCATCCATAAATTCAGGCAATAACAAACTTACAACTTTGTTTGCTGTTTGTTAGTTCAGTTTATTAGATCAGTCTGAATCAGTAAGATGTTATACACTGAAGTTGCAGTGCTGTAATGTACATTGTTTTTAATAAATCCTATAAGGATATATGTGAGAGCAGCTTGAAAATATTTTTCTGTACCCGGTAAAAAACGTTTTTGATCCATTAGTTTAAGATTAAATCAAGACCCTTTTTACAGAGAACGATTCTGTATCATTTCAAATAAGCCAATGGACATTTGTATTTTTTTTAACCTACATTTATTTATTGTGTTTTGTTAAGCAGTTTAAAATAAAATAAATCTGGTTTACTGAATATATGTCTAAGTTAATTCTATATACTCAATATTACTGTTGTGCAATTCAAATGAAAAACCTTTTGCATTGTTGGGTCCTTGGACTTTGCTTAGGGCCCCGAAAATGGTAAACACATAATCTACTGATGCAGCTGGGTGAATGGCTGCTGCATGGCATAACCAGGATTACCTTATTGCTAAATTATAATGTCCATATGCAGTGCCCATAGACCGTAAAAAATATGGACATAGTGTACGTGACAACACTCATAGGTTTGTGAAGAGCATTTTTTAAGCTTAAAGAAGGCGGTGCCTGTATTCACCATCTTGGCTGCACATCACCGTGCATCACTCGCAGATAACCAAAAATGGGTTAAGAGCTAGGACACGAGTGAAGCTGAGGTGGCTGGTTGCTGAAACCACGCCCGCCTAGCACAATTCTAGTGACAGCAGTAGCAGTTCACCCTTCAATCAAGTGGCCATGCCCTTAATTATGCAGAACTTTAACGCTTAATATAATTTAAATTGATGTGTTTTCTCCTTATCATAGCAGATTCTACTTAAAATACTCCATCATTAATAATCATACACTTATGTGTTTGACATCATTTGAAACTGTGAAGGGTCCTCTTTAATTAGTGTACATTCACAATAACAATTTCATTGTTACATGCTGTACAGTGTTAGACACAGTTATTCACTTTCGTATCCTTCATGGCATCTTTGAGTAATGCTGCACTGCTTGATCTTTTAAGTGTGTGTTGTAATATGATTCCATATATTGTTTTCATGCTTATTTACAAACGAGTATGCGTGACCTCCCGTAATGGCGGATATCTCTAACATGTTGTACAGCAGGGATTCCCAAAGTGTGGTGCGCGCACCCACAGGGGTACGCAAGCTGCCACCAGGGGGTGCGCGAGAGGAAAAATGTATTGGCGGTCTTTTTCTTTAAGTGGGATTTTTCCATACAATAAATAAATAAAAAATGAACAGTAAACATTTCCTTTGTAATCGCTTTTATTTTAAATAAAAAACTATAATTAATTAGTTTTTGATAGAAACGTAGAAGACAGCTGCTGTCTTTTTCTATGCACTGCAGCCCCTATATGCGTGCCAACTCATTTCATTCATTCCATATATATTATAAATATGCTTAACTGGCTGAGATCAGGGAAAAAGTGTGGGACGTCTTATGATAAAGTTGTTAGTCACGAAGGAGGAGAGGGACCAAGAGAGAGAGACTTTTTTATGGCAAAAATAGAAATAATGAAATATGACGAGACATGGGCACGTCTAATGGACAGGATAGGCGAGCAATGTGTGTTCATGCATGGTAAAGAGACCGCCAATGAATTATATAATAAAATACATAAATACTTACAAAGACACTGTAGAGAACTTATTTAAAGCTTTCATTTAATTTTGAGCTGTTATAATGAATCTGGAAACTATTATACACCTTTTGTGCGAACAGTAAAGGCTTTCGTGAATGATGGGTCTGCACGTTACGCACGCATCTAGAAGGAGAGTGCACTGGTAAACATGAGGAAACTCTCATATATCATCTATTAGCTGACGGCAGTAATTGTACGTTTTTTACCATAGTAAACTTGAATAGCATCTAAATATCACAGTGGTTAAATGGATACACGGGGGCACGCATCATCTACGCTGAGCATAGCTGCGTCTGGTCGTAGTTTCAGATGGTGCAACACGCGTAAATATTTTTCACAATGTCAGACGTAGCTAAGCTCTACGTAGGACTTAACACCCAACTTCTTAACGTACGGGTGTTGCAACCGGCCCCTGGTTATTTGCGCATGATTAAACATGAGTCTTTAAAAACAAATCTTTTTAGCGTTGTTTTTTTTGTTTTGAAGTGGGGATGGGGGGTGCGCCTACCCGGTTGGGACATAGAAGGGGGTGCGCAGGAAAAAAAGTTTGGGAACCTCTGTTGTACAGTGTTAGACACCATTATTCACTTTCGTATCCTTCATGGCAACTTTGAGTAATGCTGCACTGGGGGATCTGCTGTAATATGATATTGTTTACATGCAACGCATTCCATACATTGCGCTTTACACGCGACACCGTTTTGTTATGAGCGCCGCGTTGTTTACACGGAGATGCGAGATCGCACACATGGACGCCATATGCGATGTGTTTTTAAAGTTCATACTCGCTTAAAGAAACGCGTTTAAAACAGAAGCTAGACGATAAGGGGATGGGCATCTGAAAACAGTCATCTGAACAGCTTTTTATATAACTAATCACTGCAGATGTTTATCTGAGATGTTCTAAATTTAGTTTATGTACATGATAGTTTATCTGAATGTAGTGCTATCATTTACCCATCAGTTATGTATGTAAGGGTATTTCTGTGGACAATTTATGCTAACAGCTGTTTATAACTCTCTTACAGTTCTGCATCCCTCTTATCAGTACAAAACTATGAAGTGGAAAAACATTCACACTTTTTGGACATAAAGTTATATGGTAACATAAGCCACATGAAGTTTACAGCTCTTTTGTCTATCAGTTTCTTATACAAGTTAAGTTTTTGAATAGAGTTTGTTTCCAAATAAACTGAAAATGTCCTACTGACATTCATTTCTATTTTGATTATATTGTTAACTTCTTAATAAACCTCAAACAAACATGTATACATTTATTTGTCCTCACATTCTTTACTGTAGTTCCCTCTCACATTACTGCCTCATTATGCAGCTCATTATGCGAGCCTTTGTTTGCAAGCTGTCAATCAATCCTTCTCGCATACGGCCCCTCTAAACAAAAAGTGTCTTACAATTTCTAAATCAATATATTGTTTTATGTGAATGAGTAGGCAGGATGATTTTCACTTAATTTTAAAGAAAAAACTCTAGACTACTAGATTATGTTTAGAAAAGTCTTGTTAAAACATGTTTAGTATGGGTTTTGTGTATGGAAGGTATTTTTGGACTTTTTTAAATTAATTAATAAAATTATAAAATAATTAATTAAATTATAAAATAAAAAAAATCGCAAAATATGTCCCAAATTTGAAAATGAAATGCTAAATTAAAAATTAAAACATTATATTAAATTATTTCATTTTCATTTTTAACGTGATGAAGCATCATTCCAGCCAAATTGAAAAATTAAATTAAATTGATGATTTGACATTTCATTTTCAATATAATCTTGAGTCAAGACAATATTAAAATAAAAAGGCAAGCTTGAAAAGGAATCTGTAAATAAATTTTTTGAAAGGGTTTTTATTCATGCCCAAGCAATCATAGGGACAAAATTAAAATGTAAATTTCAGTTTTAATTTTATGTTCTTTTTTTCTTTTTCATTTTCGTTTTAATTTTCGTGTTCATTTTTATTTTCAACTTGTATGCAAATTCAATGTTAATCAGTGGGTGGGGCTTACTTGCTTAAAAAAAGGGGATTGGCTGAAGCAGTGTTGCCAACTCAGTGACTTTGTTGCTTGCCAACTTAGCGACCTTATTGCTACATCTAGCGACTTTTAGACCAATTTAGCCAAACTTAGCGACTGGTGGATGAATCTAAGCTTCACATCTGTACAGATAGGCTACTGTGTCGATTGTACTGGCCAACGAGTGCTGGGTGGCGCTGTCACGGTGAAATGTGCGTCTACCCTCTGTGCATGGAGCTGGGCAGCGGGCAACATTTAGACTGTACGAGCTGACGTGTGGATTGTTTACATTTCAGAGGAACAAACATTAAAAGTAGCTGGTCCGCCGTTATGTATGTGCATATTTTTTACACATCTGATCCGGTGAGGCGTCAGTCATTCTCATATGCATACACATACACATACAGTATCACGCAGTGTGATAATCGTGCAATACATGCGGCGAAATCTGGGAAGGACTGGTGTATCATATGCTCGCAAAATTGAAATTTGGCGTATAGCACCATAATCACACTGCGTGTTATTTGTATGCATTTCATGAGAATGGACATACACAGCGACCAGTAAATTACTTTTGCAGCGGGCACACCGGAGAAGACTTCAGCCTTTGTGACGGGGTTCAGCTTCGGCCCAGTTTTAAACCCTGCATATTTGTAAATGGTCCTCATTTGTAACGCTGATTTGTGGGTTGTGACCGTACGGGATTTTGTTTTACCACGGTGAAGAAGCAACAAAATCACGCGGTAGGCTGTTAACAGCACAACAACCCACCCCAGGAAAGCAGTAATCTTATATATTATTAAAACAACAAATTATATTAGCAATAACAACATGAAATAATATGTATTTCTATATGCCGTGACATCACTGCACCGCATTTATGTGCGTAGCTCTTCTTTCACGCTTCAGCTATGGTCAGAACTGCAGCCTATGTTGTGTCCAGTGCAGTGTACAGAGTAGACCCCGAAAGACTCACATAGGGGTGATACTTGTGGGGTGGTACAGACAGCACAGATAATGTTCATTTAAAAGTAATGCCTGGCTCACACTGCAGGGTTTTTAAAATCCTGGCAGATTATGAAATCTGGTTGCAGCACACACATAAAGAGAATCTTGTCAGATATTCTTCTCTCAAATCCTAAACATGCTCACACTACAGGATTTAAAAATCCTAGTGCATCACACACTACAGGATATTATTAAGATTATCTTGCCAGAGCAGGCACTTCATGCCACCTCAGCAGAAAAGGTTATAAAGGAATGTAGATTGACACATTTATTATGATTTCTTTTTAAATATTTACATTTGCTAGCAGCTTTCTATTTGAAACCTAGGTGATTTCTCCTCCTCAGCTCTTGTTTATGGCAATGATCATCATGGTACGTTTTAAGGATGTGTTATGCAGGCAGTGTTTGAATGCATACTGTAGATGTGTGCACATTCTAGCACCAACTCAAGTCTAATCCTCATGCAAGATTTATTTAAATTTAAATACATTTATTTAAAAACATATTTTAAATATAATTATATAATTGGCTAGCCTATATATCATTATTTTTTGTACATGTAAGAGTAATTACAAGTGATCTAGGCTATTTCTATTAATGCTCTGTTTTCCTGTTCCTTCCTAACAGGAATATTATTGTAGGCTAAGCGTTAAATTACTGATACTTGGTTAAACTTGTTTTTGCACTGTTGTTTGCATTATTTAATTCCACTGTATATATACTACTCTGCAGTGATATTATTTTGTAGCTATGTGCTATGTGGTCTATTTTTGTTGTTTATTCTTCTGAGGCTGCTGGTCTTTGAGAGCTTCTAAACAAATTTCATAAAATTTTTATAATGACAGTAAAGTTTCTATTCTATTCTATTCTATTCTATTCTATTCTATTCTATTCTATTCTATTCTATTCTATTCTATTCTATTCTATTCTATTTATTCTTGCTGTGTAGTGTCTAGTGTTTAATTCAGTATTAACATTACCAATGGTTTTGACAAATATGTAATTTAATGTGAAACGTTGTAAGTGTCGATATGAGGCGCATCAGATTCTCAAGTGTGCGGTGTTTCAGCAATCAGCGCTGCACTTGGGTGAGGTTCAAGCGGATCATTAATATTTCGAACAATAATGGCGTGATAACGTAATGTTTGTTAGTACATATCCTACATGCCGGTGAACACTGAACAGCAATGCATGCATGATGACCTTAATTTACTTTTATAGTTATATGGTCATACAGATAAAAACTTTGTGCTTCTGTAAAGTAATATTTAAAACATAATGCGCTTTCTGCCGGCTGCCCCATCGGTTTCTGTGCGTTTGTGGAGCGAGTCACAAAAAAGAACTGAAAATCGTCATATTGTTTTAAATTTGTTTTGTTACTTATTTCGTGTATGCCTATTTGTTTTATTAAATTTACTCTATACACATAATAGCTGCAGGTGCATGATGTGACTGACCATCATCATGTTGTTTTTAAGATATTTTAGATAATGTTTATAAGTGAGTGACAACGTGAATCAAGCAAGGAATTAATTTCTATATTTTAAATAGTCTGTCTGCCCCAACGAGCTGCAGTTGTGGCGGAATGAAAGTAGAATGGAACATTAACTTCCACAAACTGTTTCTCCGGCTGCGCTGTCTACCCGTACATCAGCTTGGTTTGCGGTCCCGAAAGCTGTCAATCATCTCCGTCTCTCAATGATTATTGTGAAAGTACTGACGTAATTATGCGGATTTAAAATCCTAAATATCAAACATGTTTCATAAGATCGGGGCGGCCCCGATTTGCTTGAGAGCATATCGGAAGGTGTAAGTTTAGATTTTTAAACCTCTCACATTACAGGATAATCTGGGCCGAACTTCGGAGCCGATCAAGGTCCATTGCCCGATTGTCCCTCGGATTCTCGGGAGGGGAAAATCGGGGTAAATTCGGCCCGATTATCCTGAAGTGTGAGCCAGGCATAAGTGACTGTTTGTGTATGTCTGCAATTCATGGAACTGACGCCTCACCGGATCAGATTTGTGAAAATACGCACATACATAACAGCGGACCAGCCACTTTTTTGTGTTTGTTCCTCCTTTGAAATGTAAACAATGTACTCGAATCTCATCCAAGAGTCAGCTCGTAGGCTACAGTCTAAATGTTGCTCGCTGCTCAGCTCCATGCACAGAGGGTAGACGAACATTTCACCGTGTCAGCGCCACCCGGCTACAGTAGCCTATCTGTACAGATGTGAAGCTAAGATTTATCCAAACAGTCGCTAAGTTTGGCTAAATGGGTCTAAAAGTCGCTAGATATAGCAATAAGGTCGCTAAGTTGGCAAGCAACACAGTCACAGTCAGTTGGCAACACTGCTTCAGCCAATCCCCTTTTTTAAGCAAGTAATTAACATTAAATTTGCATACAAGTTGAAAATAAAAATGAACACGAAAATTAAAACGAAAATGAAAAAGAAAAACAGAACATAACATTAAAACTGAACTTTACATTTTAATTTTGTCCCAATTATTGCTTGGACATGAATAAAAAGCCTTTTAAAAATGTATTTACAGATTCCTTTTCAATCTTGCCTTTTTATTTTAATATTGTCAGTCTTGACTCAAGATTATGTTGAAAATGAAATGTCAAATCATCAATTTAATTTATTTTTTCAATTTTGCTTCATCACGTTAAAAATGAAATAATTTAATATAATGTTTTAATTTTTATTTTAGCATTTCATTTTCAAATTTGGGACATATTTTGCGATTTTTATTTTATAATTTAATTAATTATTTTATAATTTAATTAATTAATAAAAAAGTCCTAAACAGTCCAAAAATATGTTTAAAGCAACTGAAAAAAGACCAAATGTAAGAGCATGTCAGAACCTCTGACAGTGTCACAAAATGGTTGGACCCCAGAGGTTTAAACGGATGAGTTACAACCCAATCCCCCCCCCCCCAGTTTTCATGAAGGGCAAAATTAGCTATAAAGACCAACAACACTTTTGTACCAGGCTGTAAACATTATTTTCTACTTTAAAGTTGGGCATTTTAACATGAAAGACTATGGGTATTGACTCTCTTTTGGATCCAGCCTCAAGCGGCCAGTCGATGAATTGCAGTTTAAGTCACTTCTGTATTGGCTTCATCAGAGAGGTTAAAAGGTTGCCCCTCGGCAGAGCCCCCCTCCTCACACCACTAGAGGTCCCCTTTGCTCTTAATTTTATGCGACGCAGCACTGAACGATTGGCATGTGACATTGTTGTATGACAATTCGAAAGCATAGCAAGCAGTCTGATCACGGTTTTTTGATGTCATGTGACAATCGATCTGCAGCGCTACGTGCAGTTGAACATGCTTATCGACATGCGTCTTTATACAATGGGTATGGTTTTCTAACCAAGCTACCGTCCGGGGCAGAAAAGACAGAAAAAGCACATGACTGCATGATCATATCACCATATTATTTACCATGCGAGCCACAAATTGAAGCTGCAGGGGGCCTTGCGAGCTACGCAATCAATAACACTGCTCTAGACAGACAGAGAAAGCAAAAACAGAGAAAAGAAGTCGCTCATAGGAAGATAAAGAGCCAGTGCTAAGGTAGTCCTATTTATAAAGCATGGCTCTAATATCATAGCAGTGGCATTTCAAAGGCTGTTGTTTTGGAAATTTCCTTCTGTCTGTGTGAAAAACAGTGGAGTGCTCTATCTCAACGTTTGTTTTGCCATTGAGATAATCATCCATGTGCCAAGCCTCAAAATCGGATCCGGTGGTGATCGTACAGTACGTGCTTATTTGCACTGAAAGATGAGATCAACACAATTGCACAAAACTGAGTGATAAAACGGCATGTCCTACCCTTTGAACCAAGTCGAAAGGTTAAGCGTTCGACAGTGTTTTGAAGCAATTTGATGTTTGTTCTGTTTTTAAATTGCACCCCGACATTGCCTCGGTTTCAAGCATGTCGTTCTGCCAAACGAGCCAAATTTGTAAAGCAATTGCATAAATTGCATAGGAAACAGCAGCAGATGAATAATGAAGCATATGTGAGTTTTATGTTCAGTGTAAGATCAGGCTCAAATGTATAAGAAGATGCCCTTTGGGGTGTAAGATAAAAAAATATGTTTGGGTCTCGACCCACAGCTTTCCAGCCAGCTGGTATAAGCTTGGCACTGGTCTGTTCACTGCAATATTCCAGAGCGCTCCTTATGCCACAGGTTCATATGCATTGCTACAAATACCAGCTGTTTTCATAAATCAACAGCACCAGGATGGCTTGATCACAGCTTGGTTGCCCATGCCAAAAAGATGCCTTTAAGGTTAGTTCATCAAAAAATTGACATTTTCCAAACCCAAGTGACTTTCTGTCTCCTGTGCAACATGAGGAGACATTTTAAAGAATGTTGATGCAAATGTTGGTGACTTTATGTCTATATGCTGTTCCGATGTATAAGTCATACAGATACTTTATTTTTTTGTTTTCATTTGCAGGCTATTTAAAAGTGTGTGATGTTCTTATATGAAAGTAAAAGTGTCTTACAATGTGTATATTTAATGCTTATTTGTTATGTGTACAGCCCTGATAGATCTTTTAATTACTATTATTATTTATTTAGTTTCTAATCTTCTTTACTTCTCTATTTACTCATCTTCTTATGCACTTTTTTTATTTAAGTTAAACAGTTTATTTACAATGCTATACAAAAAAATTTAAAGCTGATAATTTCTGAATAAAACTTCGGGTACGCCATCTTTAACTTTTATGAAAGGTAACTAGGTAAATAGCACTAATTTCACTGACCTGATGACCCAATTTGCACAGAATTTAGAGCTATAGACTAGTAGAGATGCACAGATCAGCTCTAATGTCCAGACGAAGTAGAACTACTTCACTACTGTACTTAAGTACTAAAAGGCCGTATCTGTACTCTACTGAAGTATTATTTTTTTCTCCTACTTTCACTTTTACTTCAGTACATATTTTAGATGAGTTTAATACTTTTACTCCGATACATTTTTTATGTGCTGCATCGTTACTTGTTACACTCGTTATAAAAATGTTACAAATCATTCCAAACCCACATTATCATTGTGGTGATACACATTAGAAACACACACACATCGTGGTCTAAACCAATCGGAGATAGTGAAGGGCGGATCCCTTCCTCCCTCTCACTCACTCACAAATATGAGCCGCGGGTGTGGACAAATGTGAACCGAAGAGAGAGCCAAAGCAGAGAGACAGAGTTTGCGTGTGAGAGAGAGAGAGAATGCGCGAGAAATGGCGAGTGTGCGCGAAAGAAGGAAACATTAATACATTGAAACACCTTGTACATTTACCTATTAGCTGCTACAGCCAAAGGAATTGTGAGTGTCCTTCAGCTTAAACATTTGAAATAACATAAACAATAATATAAACAATACTATATGCAAACTTTTAACTGTTTTCTTTAATAACTACATTACGCAATACTTGTACTTTTACTTTCAGTACTTGAGTAGTATATTTTAAGATAAACTACTTGCAGTACTTAAGTACAAAACATGATTAATACTTTAGTACTTCCACTTACAGTAAGTGCTGTGCTTAACCCTCTGGGGTCTAAGGGTTTTTTAGGGCCCTGGGGAAGTTTTGACATGCACTGACATTTGTGTTTTTTTCAGTTGCTTAAAAACATATTAATGGCAAAAGTCTCATAACACTGTGTTCATCACAAACTGGGCTACAATATCATATAATCAACATGTATGTACATGTTTGTATTTTTGAGAGAAAAATGTTTATGCGTGGTTTTTGAAAAAGCAAAATTTTTAAGTCACTGATATAACTCCACAAATCTCATTCTAAACATGTTTTCCCAAGACTTTTCAAAACAGAATCTAGTAGTCTAGAGTTTTTTCTTCAAAATGATGTGAAAATCATATGGCCTACTCATTCACATAAAGCAAGATATTGATTTACAATTACTAAGACACTTTTGCTTGGGAAAGACCGTATGTGTGGAGGCGGGAAAGCTCCTGAATAATCAGTGATTGACAGCTGAGAGACAAAAGAGTTGAATAATGAGCCACATAATGAGCCTTGTGGGGATGTTCAACAGGAATGTAACTTTCTCTGTAGTAAAACCATGATAAGGTTTACTTACAATATAATGTAAATACACACACACATTATATATATTTCTATTGAAATATTTTTTATTTTTCCAGCTGTGGCGGCAGGGGGCGCCCATGATGATTATAAATGCACTTTTTTTTTTTAAATGTAGAATATAGGCTACAGTAAACTAACGTGTATTTTTATAATTTTCATGCTGTCATTTACTTTTCCTTATATTTATAGCATATTGTTTTTCTATGTTTGATCTAAACTGTATTTTCTTAAAAAAATACGTTTTATAGCTTTGTACGGATCTTTCATTGTAGTTTTAATGTAGTGTGCAAGTTCGTGCTCGTGTTTAGTGTTACAGTTTCCTGTTGCAAAGTCACGCACATTCCTGTTTGACAATCCGCACCGCTGTGATTGACAAAACACCCGACCAGTTATCCGACATCAGCAGCACCCGGCAAGTTTGACATAAAGACCCCGACCCAGTCACACCGCAAATCTTGCAGTTAGATAGAAACCTTTAAGGGTTTTCAGACAGATCTTAACACAAATAAGCACAGAGCCATTTAAAAACTGCTACCTATCGGAATCTAGTCGAATTTTGGTCTTGGATATAAGCCCCACAGTTTACTCTTGCTTGAGTCCCGACCTGCGTCTAACGCAAATGACACGTTAATATTATTACACCCGTTAAATCAAATATTATGCGTTTCACCCGCGTGTACCCCGACCCTGCTGTCTGAAACAGATGAAAGAGTCTCATCGTCTGCCTCAAGTTTTTTATTACCAACGTCCTTCTCTTCCCACGGGAATAATGTAAGTTTCCTTTCAAACATTCGACTATTAATGCCTTGCAGTCCCATATGAGTAGTATTCAGTATTTAGCCTTTTTTTTGGACAAATATCTTCTCATTTAATGTGAAACTTTGTGAGTGTCGATCTGAAGAACGGAAGATTGACAGCTGAGCGCTTAGCAGCGCGCTGCGCTTAGTCTATATTCTGAATAACTAATGGCCTGATAACTTGATAATATGAGTACAGTGATTACAAATGAATGTCCAAAAAACTCATAATATGTTAAATCGAAAGTTTAATCATGTCTTTTCTCGCAGCCCTGCGCTGCGTCGGTGTGCGCAGGTGAACATCATACGCGTGATGACCTTGCACCTTAAATTACCCTACATTTATTGTCATAGATATAAAAGTAAAACAACATTTGAAACTGTAAATGTTGTATTTTTATTTGTGTTAACTCACAATAAGGAGAAAACCTTGTGCTTATTTAAAATAATTAAAAACATATGACGTGCTTTCTGCTGCTTAAGTTTTACAGCGCGTCACAAAAAAGAACAGAAACTCAAATACTTTTTTATTCGTTTTGTCAATTTGATAATTATTTAAGTGTAACATATTTCGTGTAAGCTTATTTATTTTAATATTATTTTCCAAAACAGAGAGCATAGGTCCGTGTACGTTTTGATAGTTTGTTTTTTCGTTTAAACCAAAAAACAAAATAACGAGAAACCACACGTTTTTTGTTTGTCGTTTCAAACAAAAAAACAAAAACCGCTAAAATAACAGCCGTTCTTCCGTTTTTGGTTTCTGAATCTAAAAACGAAAAACGACTAAACCAAATTCAGATAACGGTTCGATTTTGGTTTTTGGAAATTCCTTTTTTCATTTCTTATAGTAAATAGAGCCTATCAAAATAAAAGCCGGTCATGCAGCACTAACGTAACACCAGAGTAACGTTAGAAGAAAAAAAATAAATAAATAAATAGGCTTTGTTGTTACTGTTAGCGCAGAGTTGTTACTGTTAGCGCTATATTATATAATTAAATTAATATTTAATGTGGTTTCCACCAAACTGTTCCCCCTTTCTACCAGCAGGTGGCAGTATTTAAACGACTGACTGTATTGTGTTTTAGTTTATTCTTCCTGGGGTCTCCTCAAAATTCATTACATGTTTCACTTATATTTTTACACCATTCACACAACTACACACAATAACAATATACAAGACATAGCAGCTCAATGTCAAAGAAAAGAAAAACTCAAAAACAGCTCATTTTCTGGTATTATTCTATACTCCAATACACATTCTATATTCACAAACAAAACTAAGTCATTGAATTCAACATAAATCTTCATAAAAAGCAGAGTATACACCTATCAATAATCACTGTGTGAACAAGAAAAGTTTTAACTTCTTTTGAAAGTGTTTTTTATTATTTTCCAGCACCAAAAATCCTGGTAATGAGTTCCATGCCACCATAGCTTGATAAAACACTGACCGCTGTATTTGGTTTGTTCGACATAAAGGCAACACACATCGCATCTCACCTGTTTGTCTAGTGCAATAATTATGTGTATCTGAAAAAAATTATAAATTGTTTCTGGAGTTTAGGATACAATAATATTTCTCATAAATGTTACTAAAAAATACTTAAGTCTAATTTTTACAGTTAACCAACCCAAACTATCATGCATAACAATCACACTGGTTCTATATGGACAGCCCAAAACAATTCGAGCTGCTTTATTTTGAGCAACCTGAAGTCTGTGTAGATTGTTTTCACTTGTATTTGACCAAACAACTGAGGTATAATCCAAATGAGAAAGCACTAATGACTGAACCAGTTGTTTTGTTGTCCAACAAGGAATGAACTTCCTACATTGTCTAATAATAGCCCTGCTTCTACCCATTTTCTGTAAAATTTGGTTTATTTGACTATTCCAAGACAACTTGCTATCAACATACCTAATAATTTAGTTTCTTCTACTTGTTCAATCAAAGTATCTCCAGATAACAAGTTTAATGTGGGTGTCGTGTTTAAAAAAAAATTTGACCCAACTACCATACATTTTGTCTTTTTTGATGACTAATCTATTAGCACTAATCCATTGTGTAATTAAGGTCATTTCTTTATTTAAGATGTTATTAAGTTGATCTACTGTTCTTGCAGATGCATATAATGTACTGTCATCTGCATATATTGCCATGGTGGCATGTTCCAACACAAGGGGAAAATCATTTGTAAAGATAGAAAATAAAAGAGGCCCTAAACAACTACCTTGGGGCACTCCACACCTCATCTCTTCAACCTCAGAGTAACTACCATTAAAATACACAGTATACTCTCGGTTACTGAGATAACTCTCCATCCATTTAATAGGAGCTGCTTCAAATCCATAACAACATATTTTTTTTTATTAATATACTATGATCTAAAACATCAAACGCAGCACTTAAATCCAACAAAACTGTACCAACCAAATTTTTCTTATCAATTTCCGTTAACTGATCAGTTTCCGATCAGTAATCTGAGTCAGTGCTGTAGTCGTGGAGTGACCCATTTTATATGAATGCTGATAAATTGTATTTTACCCATTTAATGCAAAATACTCCTGTATTTGATCGTACACTACTTTTAAATTGAACAGTTTTAAATTCCCTGAGTAGAAAGGGAGGAGTGAGAATATGTGGGGGTGCAGATGGACAATGATGTGGAATTGAAAACGGGGGTGGGGGGTATTTTGTCATATTTCAGACCTCTGAATGAAATACATGGTTGGTTGTCTTCTCTTGTCCAGTAGACTTTCCTCTTTCACATCTGCATACACGCATTGCCCAAACATTAATTCAAATTGTATAATGTGAGGAAGCTTATACTAGACGGATAAAGCAATTATAATAAACAGAATTAAGCCTTAGGGCTTCACAGTTAATGTTCGGCAGCCATAGATTGCAAATGCAATGTCATTGAAAGCATTTATGTGCTATATATGTTGAAAAAATGTTTAAGACTTGGATCATCTTTACTTGCGTAACACAATGGGGGTGTTGTATGTTATACACACTGGAATAGAGGAGAAAGATTCACACACTATATAGCACACTGGTAAATTATTATTTTGGCCAGGTGGCCTACTGCATTAAGACATTTCTGATGTTTGTTTGATCTGAGCTGCTAAGAAGCTGATGCAGTGTTAGAATCAGGTTAAAACAGAAGGGCATGCAGGTTTAACTCTGGGCTGGGGGTGAATGACGATAATGATAACTAGTTGCAAATGAACAACAATAAATACATCTGTATCAGTAATCTTGATTTAAAACACAGTTACCAAAGACACAATACAGTCAGTCGTTTAAATACTGCCACCTGCTGGTAGAAAGGGGGAACAGTTTGGTGGAAACCACATTAAATATTAATTTAATTATATAATATAGCGCTAACAGTAACAACTCTGCGCTAACAGTAACCACTAAGCCTATTTATTTATTGATTGATTTTTTTCTTCTAACGTTACTCTGGTGCTGCATATTATTATAACCGGCTTTTATTTTGATAGGCTGTATTTACTATAACTTCCGCGTCACGTGGCCAACCTGTCTTTCTTTTAATGAAGATATTCAAACGGAGAAATGAAAAAAGTAATTTCCAAAAACCAAAATCGGACCGTTATTTGAATTTGGTTTAGTCGTTTTTCGTTTTTAGATTCAGAAACCAAAAACGGAAGAACGGCTCTTATTTTAGCGGTTTTTGTTTTTTAGTTTGAAACGACAAACGAAAAACGTGTGGTTTCTCGTTATTTTGTTTTTTGGTTTAAACGAAAAAACAAACTATCAAAACGTACACGGACCAGCATATCATCATCTGTTGATTTAAATCTATTTGTGCATGAAACTAAACCCATGGGGGAAATTATGATATTTTAGGCTATTTATTTATAAATGAGTGAACAACGCGAATCCAGAAAGAAATGTATCTATTTTTAAAGACAGCCAGTCTGGCAGGACTCTTTATTTTGCGAGCTGCCGCCGTGGGTTTTGTCTAGAAGGGATACAGCAAATGCCGAAAAGTTTAGGATTAGATTTGGAGGTAGGATTATTGGGATGAAAACAGCGGCTCTGGCTAAATGAGATACAAATACATCCTACAATCGTGTGAAATTTTGTGTTTAGAGTTGGGTTTGGGTGAAGGATTATGATAAAACAGTGCTCATACAGCAAGATTTTGTTTGGTGTATCCCTTCTATCCACATGCCTATCGTTCTCTGGACTCTTATTTGTGTTTTTGTAATCATTATAGTAGAAACACAACAAGGGACAAGCGTGATAAACTTATCAATGTTTGTTTACAGCCGCCGCCATTACCTCACCTGTTGATCATGAATGCAGTAAACGTGTGCACATGCGAGTGATCCTGTGTTTAATAAACTTGCTGTGCGGAGATATGCGCTTAGACGCAACTAAAAAAGGATGGTACTGTTTGCAATCGCGTATTTTATAAGAATACCAAAAAGTGCGTCGAGTTTACTGACTCGCGTGTTTGTGTATGTGCGTTCCCGTCGCGTCAACTGTTTGACAGAAGACAAAGAAAACACCCGCGTCTGGAGATACTGACACACATACGCAAGTAAATAAAGATTTAGATGTCATGTTTGGTGCAATCGGATTGAACAACAAGGAATAGAGAGACTGGATTGTGGATTTGCGTATCCATTGACTGCAGGAGGCACGAGTCATGCATATGGATGTTTCTGCTCGTTCACTTCAATGGCGCGGGGGTGTGGCGATCTCATCTCATTACAGATAATGAGGTAACTGGAGAAATACGGTACTTCTCCTCCTTCTCATACAGTTTAGACCGAATGACAATATCTGTTTTCAATCTCACTTACATAATTTAAAAGGAGACATTCCAAGCATTATGTAGACATTTATCTTTTGTTTCTACGACAAGTATTCGTTAAGTTACAGTTTATTTTTCTGACGCGTTTCTGAAAGGACTTCACTGAGGGAGAGAGAACAAAACGCGCATCATGTTTATTTTCTTAATTTTGCGAAAAGCACAACATTCTGTTTTTATTGGGAGTGGACAGAAAAAAACTAGACACTTTAACGTTTTAAATGATGTATAAATCATATCTGTATGTCAAAAATCAGCAGAGTAATTTAAGTCTCTTTGCGGAGTGATTGAAAAATAAAGAGTTGAGTCGACCCCAGAGTGTTAAAGAACACTTTAACTTCTACTCAAGTCACTTTTTTGATAGAGCACTTGTACTTTTACTCAAGTCTGTGTCCCTAGTACTTTATACATCTCTGCTAATGTCACAGAACCATGTTATAATAAATGATCCACCTTACCCCCAGGCAGGAAAACTTCTGATTTTCTTTCATTTAAGGGGCTAATCACACCAAATGCGTTCAGTGTTTCCTCTAGGATTTTTTCCAGCTGTGGAATGATTTTCAGCCCATGATGATTATAAATGTACATTTTTTTTTTATGTAGAATATAGGCTATAGTAAACTAACGTGTATTTTTTTATCATTTTCATGCTGTCATTTACTTTTCCTTATATTTATAGCATATTGCTTTTCTATGTTTGATCTACACTGCATTTTCTTAAAAATACGTTACATAGCTACGTAGTACGGGTCTTTCATTGTAGTTTTAATGTAGTGTGCATTGCAAGTTCGTGCCTGTGTTTAGCGTTACAGTTCCCTGTTGCAAAGTCATGCACACTCCTGTTTGATAATCCGCACCGCTGTGATTGACAGAACACCCGACCAGTTATCCGACATCAGCAGCAATTTTATTCCACACCCGGTCCATTTGACATAAAGACTCCGACCTGGTCAACCGCAAATCGTACAGTTAAATAGAAACCTTTCACGTTCTTCAGACAGAGCTTAAACACAAATAAGCATATTCTGGTCTTGGATGTTAGACCCTCATTTCACTCTTGCCTATTGAGTCCCGACCTGCATCTACAACGCAAATGACACATTAATATTATTACACCCGTTACATCAAATATAATGCGTTTCACCCACCGGTACCCTGACCCTGCTGTCTGAAACAGATGAAACAGTCTCACCGTCTGCCTCAACTTTTTATTCCAACGTCCTCTCTTCACAGGAATAATGTAAGTTTCCTTCCAAGCAGATTCGACTCTTTATGTCTTGCAGTCCCATATAAGTAGTATTTGACTCTTGTCATTTAATGTGAAACTTTGTAAGTGTCGATCTGAAGCACAGCAGATTGACAGCTGAGCAGTCAGCAGTGTGCTGCTTATATAGCCTATATTCTGAATGACTAATGGCCTGATAACTTGATAATATGAGTACAGTGATTACACATGAAATGTCCAAAAAACTCGTAATATGTTAAATTAAAAGTTTAATTATGTCTTTTCTCGCAGCCATGCGCTGCTTCCGTGTATATGCGCCAGTGAAACAGCATACGCGTGATGACCTTGCAACTTAAAGGTGACATAGTATTATTAAACAGAATATTTATCCTTGTTCTGTGATGTGACATGTAGACAAAATTTGTTTTGTTTGGGTCTCTAATGCCTTAGAAGCTTCCTAAAAACCTCTCTCAGATGGGTGGGGGATTTTAAACAAGTGGTTATGCACCTATTTGGCTCCCCCTACTGGCTTAACTTGCAATATCATTACTGATTGGCTGACTTTGCTACCACTCAAAAAATGTAGCCAATTATTTAAAGTGGAGGGGCAGTTAGATGCCTGTGATGTCATAAGCATCAGTTCCCTTTCAATACAGTTCACTTTGCATTGTGTCAGTTAGCTGACGCTATGGGGGGAAACTCCTGTTTACTCCGTGACTGAAGCCTATTGGTTAACGTCTGTACAGAGTACAGACCAATGACGTTTGAACCCGCGCGCGGGATGCACACGTCCTTATATAAGCGCGGTTCAATCGTCAGGAGCTCATTATTTTCTCCTTCAGCGCGAACCTCTCGCTGCTCCGAAGAAAAAGAAGAAGCCTTACCTCGCCGTTGACAAAAGCTCTGCAGCGGAGTCCAAACCTAGCGTCTTCCCCTGCCGCTTTCCGGCCGAGAACTGAAGATAGCCTTCGCTTGCCGTGGTATGAGCCCTGTGCAGCGGACACATGCCTGACGAGGTCTCCCCTGCGGCCGCCCCGTAAGATCAATATTTTTAATATAAAGCTATAAGCTAAAAGAGCAGGCGCTGTTGTAATAGTGTCCAGCACAGAAGCTCGGTGAGCCTCTCTGCTATGAATTTCCTCCGAGCGCGTTACCGGTCTGGCACCTCCCACGCCGGGACCGCGCTTATATGCTTTGGTTGTCTTATCCATGTTTCGTGCTCCCCCTGCTGTTCCTCTCTCGCCGGGATGAACACACGGCGAGCCATGAGACTAGATGGATGCATAGACAAGCACACACAGACTAACCCCCCCTGTGTTCTGTCACACCGCAACCGTTCATGCTTACAGAGTACCTTCGCTCCTCTCACATTCAGTGGCGAGATCTCTGGCACATATATTAATCCCCAGAGTGCATCGGGTGATACCATTCATACGACGAATGGGTGTTCGTTCTGTTTGTGTTGCTGCTCCCCTCTGCCGTTCCTCTCTTGTTGAGATGATCAAGCGGGGAACCGTAGAACTGGATAGATGCATACGACAAGCAAACACGGGCGGTCTGCCCCTGTTCTCTGTCATAGCACAGCCACTCGTGCTCCACGCTCGCGGAGTCCCTCGCTCCTTTCCCCACAGTGGTGAGGTCTCTTAACGGCTTAGTTAGCACGCGGTATTACGGCTCGCTGCCTCTAAATGCAGCTGTCCAGTGTTCAACGATTACAGAGCTTCATGCCCCTCCCCTCCTGGAGCGGCGCAATCTCATTCGTCTGCTCGATAGGGCGGATTCGCCGCTATTGGAGCACCAAGAACACTCATTATAAGAGAGCTTCATGCCCCTCCCCTCCTGGAGCGGCACGATCTCATTCGTCTGCTCGATAAGGCGGACACGCCTCTATTGGAGCGCTAAAACACTTATTATAGAGCATTACTGGCCTGAGCCTATCTCACTTCGGATAGCTCACTATTCGTCTGCCCGG
Organism: Paramisgurnus dabryanus; assembly: GCF_030506205.2. Taxonomy (NCBI): domain Eukaryota; kingdom Metazoa; phylum Chordata; class Actinopteri; order Cypriniformes; family Cobitidae; genus Paramisgurnus; species Paramisgurnus dabryanus. The sequence goes on along the minus strand of NC_133350.1, from coordinate 34,836,985 downwards.
TCATTTCTCTCTGGTTTAGACGGAATCAGAGGCAGAACAAATTTGTTTATAATATACTGAGGCCCGAATACCTCCCTTTATTCAGTCCCGTCCTATATCAGTGCGCTGAATATTGGTACATTCTTATATACCCGGTTTTTCTGCCCTTTTAATAAACGGCAAAACCGCGGGCCTCACGGCAGACTTCCTCTCTGCGATGGGTTCAGTCTGACATTAAACCACCTAGACATACTGCCCTGCTCCGTGAGCCGTTCGGTCACCGTCACTACTGAGGCTTGTGCACCTGAACGGGTGAGCTCTGGTCTCCGCAGCCCAGCTGCATCAACAGAGAACGAAACTGTTTGGGAGAAAAGGGGTTATGTCGCGCCTCGGCTGGACTGCCCTGAAAGGTTTTCTGTGTGCTGTTTATCCAAACATACTGTGTAATACTGTCGGTTATGCGACCTCACTATAGTGGCGAACGGTATTTAATTCCTCTAAAAAGAGTAATTTCCGTGCTAACTATACGGTGTATTGACACCCACGGTTGTACGGTGTCTCTAAACACTTTATCGCCTTACTGAAAAGCAATCAGTAATACGCACACACGGCCCGCTGTCCATAATTCTATCGACGCTTGCCGAAAAAACCCCGATTTGGCCATATACTGTGTATTGACACCCCACGACTGTACGGTGTCTCTAACACCTTTCTGCCAAATTCGCTCGCAGCCCACCTCAGTTTCTCCGCTACAATGCTGATGTCGCAAACAAGCACGGTCTTACGGCTGTTATTCTCTCTTCCTAGAGAGACGACAGCCTCAGACTTTTGCATGGCTCCAAGTGTTTGAATCGCGCCCTCTCCGGACGGCCACTCAAAGGCTTACAGCCAAGCGGTTTATGACGTTTTTCGGCCATATAGCTGATTTATATTAGCGGATCCGAAGACGCTCACACCTCCGCTCCAATACTCGGAGATATTAAGGGTAATATCAACCTCAAGTGAGCTTGCTACCCGCCACAATAAGTTTCAAAGCTCAAAGCGCGCGCACAGTCAGACGTGCGCGGCATCTCGTTTAAGACGGGCACACGTACCCCTCTAACGAGCCTCAGAAAGCTGAATATTGTGGCATTCTGTTCATAAGTCCACTTCAGTTTGACTAAGCAAAGGTCCCGCCCCGAGCTGACGGCCGGGAAGCTTGCTTAAGTTACACACGGCTGCATGAAGTGCTGTCATTACGAGCTAGCCCAGCATCTGCTGTGGGTTGAACACGCTTTATGACGGCAATCAGCCTTCGGCGCGTGGAACACCATTTGTCTCATATAAATCACCTTGTACTGTGAATACGGTACATTAAGGGGATGATTTAGCACTGCAGCTCTCTCGACCGTGTTATTGTGATAATGCGGTCGGGCAATCTACGGTGGTTTCATTATTTACCGAACCAGACTGAGATCTCGCCCCCTGAACAAGCTGACGAGTCATCTCCTTTATAAACTCATTGCATCGCTTCATAAGCTATGTTCAATCAGAGTGATACGCATCTCATGCTTAAACTACCAAGATTCAAATATTAACCCATTACGATGGGCGTGCGGAGATGGCATCCGTGGGACACGACCTACATTACGTGCCTTATGACACATTGACACAAGCTGCTAGGACCCCTTTCACGAGGCGTCCTTATGCAAAGTCTGATCCATTCTGTCTAGTGACATTGAAAGTCTAAACCCCCCGCGAATCGTGGGTGGAACACTTTTCTCCTCACTACAGAGGCACGGCGGCTCTCTCCCCTACCTATATCTATGTGGCCGTGATAACAGCGAACCACGCTTTTACGACCGACCATTCATTTAATTCACAAGCCTGTCATCTCTCAGATGCGGACGGCAGCGGTAACAGCGAACCATGCTTTTACGGCTGGCCATTCACTTTATTCATAAGCCTGTCATTTCTCAGATGCGGACGGTGCCCGAGGCACAGCGCTCTGGAACTGTCCAAGGTCCTGTATGACAGATACGTCTGACGTACATCAGACGATCAGCTGTTCATCTGCGTCACAGATCACTCACTAGAGCACCTGTCAATACAGGTTATTTATGGATCGTTGACGTTATCACCTCCCGTGACAATTATGCTCACTTGTCTTAGAGCATGGGCATGGTCTTAGAGGTTTCTCATTTGACAATTGTGACACGGCCGGCTGGTCCCCGCCGTCCACGTTGTCAGTGTACAGCTTCGACATCCCTGCTTCGCGCACTACTGAGGTTTGTTGCATTAAAGGTGCGCCCATTAGCTCACCTGTATGCACGATATGGAACTGTAAATGGTCTAAGCTATTTGTATTTGTGTAAACTCACAATAAGGAGAAAACATTGTGCTTAGCCAATTTTAAAATCATTAAAAACATGACGTGCTTTCTGCTGCTTTGGTTTTACAGGGCGTCACAAAAAAAGAACAGAAACTCAAATACTTGTTTATTCGTTTTGTCAATTTGATAATTATTTAAGTGTAACATATTTCGTGTAGGCTAAATCCTGTGAAATGTTGTGTTTAGAGTTGGGTTTGGGTGAAGGATTAGGATAAAACAGTGCTAATCCGGCGAGATTTCGTGGCGAGAATGTTTTAGGCGTGGCGGGCCGTCACGGTAGAATGTATATAGAGGAAACACTGGCGTTTTAAACGCTTGGAAACGCAAGGCACCTTGCAGAGCCTTTTTTTGGTCACAGAGTCAGCTGTCTTGTTAATCCAATATTGACGTGTGAGCGCTGTTTTGCTGTTAACGGTCATATTAGCAGAAACTTAAAAAAAACCTTGTTTGAGGGTGAGAGGTGCACAAACACACAGGAGACAGTGAGTGAGTGGAGTCCGGTTCTTTCAAGCAACTCCTGTCACCACAAAGAAAGGCCCGCCTCTCCCCTCATTCGATTGGACAATGGAAAGACATGAATGACGTGCGTTTTTCCACTCTCAGCACTCCTTCAAAAGCACGTGCTGGCGGCAAAAAACACAAGGCGTTTGGTGCACCTAAACAGCACGCATAACGCTCACTGCCTATAGAAAACATTAAAAAAGCGCATACAACTGCCATAAATGCGTTTGGTGTGATCAGCCCCTAACTCTCAATATATAGTCGCTTTACCTTTACTGTGACAGACATATGATATATTAAATTAATATGTTTTTAAATGAACATGTATTTAAAGTTCTTGTGTCTGTCACACACATAAAGCACGGCAGACCAGTAAATTATCACATGCCCAGAATTTTAAATGCGTTTACATTTTATAGATAATTTTCAATTTTCGGTGGTTTAACGCATCCACTCGCTACCCACTCACTACCTGCTTTTTAACCTGCGCGCATGTGCCACAGCTGAAACGACCTTGAATAATTTGTTTTTTTTTTAAGTTTGAGCTAAAGAAACAAAAGTTACGGGCCTGGCTTCACAGACAAGGCTTAGCTAAAGCAAGGGTTAGGCCTTACTTAAACTAAGATGTTTAAGCATCTTTTATAAACATGCCTTAGAAAAAGATGTTAAGGGTGTGTATCTTGAGACAAATCAATGGTACTGACACATTTTTAGATCTGTCATTGCAAGTTATTTTCAGTTGAGACCTTTCATACATGTGTCTTAGTCTAGGACTAGCCTTAAGCCTTATTTGTGAAACTAGGGGATGTAACAGTTAATGTTAGGTTTACTTCTTGGTCAGAAATATGTTGTTTAATTGTTATTTTTGCACGTGATTTTAGAGATATCTGTCTTTCCCCTTTTAGGTAAATAGGACTTTAGACTTGCATGACATAAACTATTGTCCGTAGGCATTGCAAAGATAACCGCCTAGTGGTGCGACTTCACTAAAAGGACTTTGATAAAACTCAGGCAGCTGTTTTTCCATACAGTGAAGATAAATGCTGATTGACTAACATTCTGCCTAATATGCCTTGAAGATATTAAAAGGAACATTTCACAAGACCATTTTATGTCAAATAAATCTTTGGTGTCCCCAGAGTACGTATGTTAAGGTCTAGCACAAAATACCATATAGATAATTTATTATAGCATGTTAAAATTGCCACTTTGTAGGTGTGAGCACACTTTGTCGTTTTTGGGTGTGTCCTTTTAAAATGCAAATGAGCTGATGTCTGCACTAAATGGCAGTGCTGTGGTTGGATAGTGCAGATTATGGGGCGGTATTATCACTTCTGACATCACAAGGGGAGCCAAATTTTAATTACCTATTTTTTTACATGTTTGCAGAGAATGGTTTAGTAAAACTAAGTTACTGTGTTGATCTTTTTCACATTTTCTAGGTTAATAAAAGCTCTGGGGACCCAATTACCTGTATAGTACTTAAACATGAAAAAGTCAGATTTTCATGATATGTCCCCTTTAACAAATTTATTAAGAGTTTTCATTTTGGGTGAACTGTTCCTTTTAAGTTTGGAGAAACTCGCATCAACTAAGAGACCACCCATGTTTTTCTTTGGTGTATTTCATCTTGAGACCACTCTGAGTGTAAGATAGTTAACAACCAATTATAATTAGCAGCAATTAGTGAGTGAGGAGCAAATGGAAAGCAAAGGGACAGACCAAGTAAGACTTTTGATTCCAATAGTGCTTTACCCTTTGATGGTTTTTTGTGAGATAGAAGAGAAAAAAGAGACATCAAAACCTTGAAAGTTTAGAGAAAAGAGAAACACAACAAAGCATTTTCTGTACTTAAAATAAACAACCTTTTGAGGCTTGGATATGTAAAAAATGTCTAATGAGATTCCTGTGATGCTGTCAAAGAGATATAACCTTACAATCGCTTTTCAAGACACAGTTTGGTCCTGATTGATGCCGTAATTTTAAATCTCCTGTCAACAATACATCCATAATTATGTCTAGCCCAAAACAGCCAACATATTCCAGCAATGGGTTTCTTATTTACATTGTATTTGTGTTCTTCTTATGTCTTTGGAATATTTATATATGCAAATTATCAGTAATGCATTTTTGGTAACATTGTTATGATTGTTTAGAAATCATTAGCAAGACGTACATGACTTATGTCTTTGAGAGGTACAATAAAACAGGTCTGAAAAAGCCAGTTCGATCTGTGTCATGACATGGTTGCAATGGAGACAGATAAATATTAGTGCGGCGGCTATGAGCATTTCTTTTATAGAATTCATCAGCCATGCCAGCTGCTACATTTATCTCGCATGTCCTCTACTCTGAATAAAGCCACAGGGGACTAATGTCAACAGCTTTGTTTCACTTTTCATCTTAATCTAATATTAAAACCTGTCTTCTAATGCTTTGAGCAAGAACGACACAGGCGCTGCCAGTGGAACACAAACAGCCTGCTGCTGTGAGAATGTTGGCTTATGGATTTTTACTTAAACATTTTAAAAACACAGATTTACATAATTCAAGCAAAACATTTGGTGGCTAATTAGTCCATTTTATGTCATTAAAATCACCTCAGGTGAAATAGTTTGCACTTTGAAATAGTTTGCTCTTTTGACAGACTGCCAAACTAGTGGTCATTATCTAACTAATGGTATCTCCTCTTGTAAGCATGTTTTTCCAGTTGGGCTGTCAATCGATTTAAATATTTGTGACCAGTCACGGAAAGTAGGGACACAAGTCAGCAGCGCAAATTTCGAGATAATGAGCAACAAAGTGTTTATTTTCAAAATTTGTGATTTTCGTTTTATTGCAGAATCTGTTAGTTGACATCACGAAGAAGCCTCTCCATGTTTGAGATAGCAGTTTTTTGTATATTTAAAAGCGTACATTTTGCGGTTGAAATAGGCTTGTTTTTCCGGAGATTCTAGCGTGCAGCGGGGGGCGTCATTGTCTGTGTGTATTTACATACTGTATAAGCAGCTTGGTTTTCGCCCCCAAAGGGAATAGCATGAATACTAAATAAGGATAGTTCGCCCAAAAATGAAAATAATGTAAGTAATGACTTACCCTTATGTCGTTCTAAACTCAAAAGACCTCCGTTCATCTTCGGAACACAGTTTAAGATGTTTTAACGTTAGATTTAGTCTGAAAGCTTTATGTCTCCTCCATTGAAAATCTATGTATGGTTTCCATGTCCAGAAAGATAAAAACATCATCAAAGTAGTCCATGTGACATCGGTGGGTCAGTAAGAATGTGTTGAAGCATCAAGAATACAGTTTGGTCCAAAAATAGCAAGAATTACAACTTTATTCAGCATTGTCTTCTCTTTCGGCTCGAGCGTGAAGTCACGTGACTGTAGTTCCGTGTCACTGACTTTATGCGGCGCCGCAGTCGGATGACGTCAAAGTACCTTAGAAAATCTTATGGAGAAATCCATAAGAAATCTTATGGAGTAGTTTAATTCGACTCGCTCTCACGGTACTTTGACGTCAGTTCTTGCATCAAAACATGAAGACAAACACATACACAAAAAAGGCTTGTTTGTGATGCAGCTTGCCTCGCCTGAAATATAGGCGAGAGTAGCCGGCTGCAGTGAGGGGAGGAGTGAAAAAAGTGCAGGCAAGCCGGACGCTTCATGAATCTCGCTGTGACTGCAAACGTCAGCAATGGAAAAGATCGCGTTCGGGTATTTTATCGCAGATTAAATAGATGCAATACCAAAAAATGCATTTACATTAAGAGGTTTATAAGGAGAATCAACAAAGATGAACTGTTCATTACTGGAAAAGGCTTAGTAAATGTTGGGATGTAATCTAAGTCTACAAATTTGTTTCTGTGTGAAATATAAACAGCACACAGTACAAATAATACAACACAAATACAAATGTTTAAAGGAATTCATTAAAAGTATAAATGTCATAAGTCAAGAACAAGTTGAATGAATATAAAAACTACTACAGGAAGTGGAGTTTTTAGAGTTAAAAAGTCATAAGCTGACATTCCCTGGCAAATAAGCATTAAGCTGTGACGTAAGCAAGTCTTTTCCCATCGTGCTTTTCGGTTGTAACATTTGAAGGTGATAAAGACAGAGAAATGTTTTTGCATGCTTGTGTGAAATATTTAATAAATAAACATTAATAGCTATCTGTGTGTTGTTTCCTTATTTTATAATTACAGTTATAGGATTAGGCACTCTTTCATTAGAAAAAATAATCTACAGTATAAGAGTTTTTTTTTTATTCAATGTACATAAGAGTTGCCTTAATCGGTAGATGCTAAGAGACATTTTTTTATATGATTATGAGTAAACTCATGACACGTTCTGATTTAAGAAATGGTGAGTTCTGTTTTTTTTTAAATGGGGGGGGGGGGGTGGGATTGGCAATTTGTGTGGTTTAAAAGTACAAATTTTAGCAGAAGAAAGAAATTGATACAGGTTTGGAACAACGTCTCGGTTACGTATGTAACCCTCGTTCCCTGGAACGGAGACGTCACGCCGTGACCGACGAATTGGGAACCGCTTCGTGGGGACCTATCTTCTTCGATAAACTATTAAAAAGCCAATGAAATTGGCATGCAGGTATTTGCATCTGCCGGCGCCGCGCGAGTATTTAACAAGAGGCAGGTGCGTATACAAATTACTCTTTTCGCTGAGAAAGCCGAGCATCTAGTGCCCGGCCACACTCAGCAGTGGAACAGCAACTGTGGCAACGGGACGTGACGTCTCCGTTCCCTTCCTTCAGGGAACAAGGGTTACATACGTGATCGAGACGTTCCCTTTCAGTCGGTCACTACGACGTCACGTCGTGACCGACGGATTGGGAATCCCTAGCAAAGCACCACTGGAGCTGACCCTTCCAGTGCCTGCGTAAAACCTTCCGTCTTCACTTTACGAGAGACGGAATCTGGGCTTACTGCAGAAGGCCGGTCATTACTTGTTCCTAAACCCACGGTAGCGAACTAGGCAAATTGGGAAGCGAATCCGGCCTGGCGGAACTAGGAGACACTGCGGAGCCTACCCAGAGGAGATTGTACGAATGGGTGGCGCAAAATAGCCCGTAGGTCTATGACGTGACTCTCTATATTTATACTAGAGAGAGAGCAGAGCGGACTCTGCAAGGAAAAACGTGGTAGATTAGCTCCACGGAAAATACGCGCATAGGACACCTCAAGGGGGTGCTATACGGGTGCCTAGCCAAACACAGGTTTTCAAGAATACAGCTAGTGAGAGGCTGACAGCCGATGCTCCGCTACATCGACTGTCAAGGCGATGGAGGAAAGTCAAAACCTTATTTTCTGACGTTTTGACCTTATAGCCTTCGATAGTGGTGCAGTCGTGCAGCACCAAAACGGAGGCTGCAAGCCGACACAGGAGCCGACTCTGAGTATCTCTACCAGTTTGAGGAGAGAACACGAGAGGATAACAGCTCAACACGAACACTGTAAAATCTGGTGAACGTGTTAGGTGTCGCCCAGCCAGCTGCTCTACAATGTCTGTTAGCGAGGAACCACGAGCCAATGTCTTAGATGAAGCCACACTTCTAGTAGAGTGGGCTCTCAAATAAAGGGGCATGGAATGCCCTGCTTTTCGTAAGCAAGGGCGAAGTGTCTACAACCCAGTGAGACATCCTTTGCTTGGTGACAGCTTTCCCTTTCTGCTGACCATCATAACAAAGAGCATAAGTAAATGAAAAGTAAATATCAACTAACTACAATATCAACTTTTACAACAAACGATTATTTATTTAAAACCTACATGGTTCCTCTTATTAGCTGTTTTGGACCGGATTTCTAAACAGTTATATTACCTTCTAACTAAATGACGTTTCTAAAATGATTAAAATAAGCAATGTTTCAGACATATTTCATAAAACGAATGAACAAATGAAACGTTTAAATTAGGGCTGCAGGTATCGATTCTTTTTGTAATCGATTAATCTAGCACTTAATCAATCGATTAATCTAGCACTTAATCGATCGATTAATCAGATAACCTTTTTGTGTTTTTAAACAACCAAAACATTTGGCTCCAAAACTAAGCCTTTTGATTGCTATTTTTACCTATTTAGTGTTATAAGTGCCAGTGCCAACAATTAAGCAATTTAATTTATTACAGTTTTTACCAATTGCTTACACACGTTTTCAAAAATAAGTCTCCTTTTTTCAAAACTCTACACATAATTCTTAAAACTGCACACACAAAATGCAAAGTAGCTCACATCTCCTTCAAAATGCAACACTGCATTCAAAATGCCACAAACACATGTCAGAATGAAGCATTTGCATCAAATGGCAAACACTTCTTTCATAATAATACATTTTTGGATATACCATGTAAACACTGCTGTTCTAAATCTAAAGCTCTTTGGTCTTTCATAGGCTTATATCTACATTTCAATACAATGTTCTTCAGTGAAAGTAATCTGCTGAGAGGGGTAACAAGTACACCGGAAACGCCAATCCAATGTAGAAACAAAAAATATTTATTAGTCCAAACATTACTGTTGTATACATTAGCATACAACCAAACTATAAACATGTAAACCAAAAGTATATTCTTTACAGTAGAATACAGTAAATTCAGGGGCGTCATGCACCAATTTTTTTTAAGGGGGCAGAGTGTGCACAGTTCACAGAAATTTGTGCATACACATACATCAAACGAATTATATTATAGAGCTTTCAGTTTTTTCCATGGCACTTACATTTCTAACAATATGAGCGCCCCTGACTTCATGCAAAAAACTCCAAAATAAAAGTGTTGACTCACTTTCATTTCAAATACTATTCAATCGGAATAATGACATGATATTGGTATCATATTTAAAACAGATACGACATGTTTTATTTATTTAAGTTTTGTTTAATGACTTGTTTAATTGTGTCATTAATGCATTTGGCACAACAACTGCATTATGAAATTAATGTCATTTTAAATCCATAAAGTATATAAACAACGAAAATGACATAAGCTATAGAGCAACGTGATTGATTTTAATGTTCAATAATGATTTTAAAAAATATGTTTAGATAAAATGATTAGAGGAACGAATTTACATTAAATTTTACCTCATTTGTGAGCATGTGTGATCCCGCGCCCACTTGAACTCTGGCGAACTTTGGCGTTGTGCCAAGAAGATGAATCTAGAACTTTCTACTAATATAACGTCGAGACGGTCACATTTTAAACATTTTCTACAGAGAGGACGTTAACTGCACATTACCGTACTGGGGTTTGAAAATGTTGTGAGCGTTTCTTGCGTGTTTTAATTCCTCAGATAGCCAAATGCAGCAGCAACATGAAAGCTCGTGAGCGCGCTCACGCTGATGACGTCTGTGGCTGCTCTGACTGCAGCGCCTGCCGCCAGAAAGTAATGTAACATGTTCAAAACACTATCATAATGGCAAAAACCTCTCAAAAGTAACAAGGATGCAGCACAGAATTAATAATATTGTGCATATTAAACAGATTAAAAGACAAGTTACCGATTGATGGACGCTTGTTTGATTTTCAGGTTGCATGCAAAATCCATTTGGCTCAAAAAACCAAGGGGGCACGTGCCCCCTCAGTTTGAATGGGCATGACGCCTCTGAGTAAATTGTGTGTTGTGTCCCGGTCCAGGAATTTGCAGGTGGGTGGGGTGCAGATTGCCAAAACGGGTAATCTGACGTTTGACCTATTTTTAGGCTTATCTATACTACTATAAAGTAAAGCAGTGATTGGTAAGTGATCAGTAAAGCAATTAGTGTTTACACATTGTGAGGAGTGTGTCTGTGGGACCTGGTGAATAAGTGTAGCATTTTGGTGCGTGAGAGAGACGAGGATGCATGCGTGTGTGTGTGTGAAGGGATTCTTTTTTATGCTATACTATCTTGCAATTAAACCAGAATACGTTTACTACCTGAAAACATCAAAGCTAAACATCATATCCAGTCAAATCGCACCACAACATTGCTACAAATACAGTATGGGATTAAAATCAGCGAACATCAATAGGCTTAGGCTACGTTGTTTGAGCAACGCTTGGTGAAACAGCAGTGGATGTTTTCGGTTCAGATGCTGAATGTAATGATAAGAATGTTATGATTCCAAACTTTAGACATTCTCTGCCGTTTATGGACATCTTTACTCTCTGCCATCGCGCCAACTAAATTCAAAATGTATGAAGCACTATGGTGTGCTTGCTCAACATTGAACAACGGTCCGTGTGAATCATATCCCTGCATCTATAGTGTGCGTCATAGGAATTTAGCGAGGAATTTTTGTAATCAAGTTAATCGAGTAACTTGATGAACTGTTTCAGCCCTAGTTTAAATCATGTAAAAGCAAGCATTAAAATAGTTAAGGTCTACTGGACATTACAGACTAGCAAACGGAAGCTGACAAAACTAGTTTAATAACAGTTATGTCATGTGAAAAATGACCCAACATGCAACCCAACAAGGTTAAACAGAAACTACCCAACACTAATAAAACAACCCACTAAAATAACCCAACTGGCTCAACCCAGCAGTTGGGTTGAATAAACAACCCAACGTTTTTTAGAGTGTATAGCAAATAGAAGTGTAATAGGTGGGATAAAGTACAGTACAGCAGGGGCGGATCTAGAAAATTTTTTATGGGGTGGCAAGGGGGTGGCATGAGAACTACGAGGGGTGGCAATGAACTAAGCATCCTTGCATGGTTGTCGTGGATGCAAGAAATTATATACTGTATATACTATATTCGGGGTATACACTGGACCTCAAATTTTTATAACATAAAAAAAGGCAACAATGTTCCCATAAGTACCTTTAGCATCTCTACTGTAGCACCCTTTGTCTTAATACTAAGTTAATACATACATCTTACCAATACCTAAAAACACTGACTGTAACCATGATGAGCAAGGTTGAACATAATGGTATAAAGACTGTTATATAAATAAAATAGGTTTGCCTAGTTTATATTAATGTAAAACATATGAAAGGCACACATCTCCTTCTCTCATAACCCTCTTCTTTAATCCTTTCACTCACTTCATGATGGATTTCTGTCTTTTCACTTCTTTTTAGCTCTTTGCCATCCATTTCTGTGTTTCTTTCTTTCATGACTTTATCTACTCCTCTGCCTTTCACAACATATTTTTCTGTTTTATTTGTACCTTCCACTCCCATAGTATTTGATTTTTCTATTCTTTCTGGTTAAAAAAATGGATATCAGCCTTTCTTTTCATAGTATCATGGAAAACGCAGCATTAAATTGTCTTTTAAGCTTTCTAAACATACACAACACTGAATAGTTTTGTCTCCTTAATGAAGACAAATAAAAACATTAGACAATATCATAACGAGCGATAGCATATGCACGTATGGAATATTTTGATTGCTGCACACTAGCTAAGAAGACTTGACAGGCTAACTCTAAAAACGAGCTGCTTAAAAGATATTTACTGCTTATGTCACGGGGTGACTTTCTGAGGGCGGAACTAAGATGTTGGAGATTGGTTCCGCCCGGACCGTAAAGTGCAAACAAAGGCACTTCCGGGAACTCCGGGAGGGAAAATTAGGTTTGATCGGGCACAGGTGTGGTAAGCGAATGTGGCGATCACGGATTGGACAACAGAGAGAAGCGGAGAAGGGTATCAAGGGCTTCTGAAGTTGCAAACGAGGCAGTTCGTTCTAGCCGATCCGGTGAGAGGAAGTGGAGTGTCTGCGCGAGCGCAGTATTGTGAAGGCGGAGGAATAATGAGTGACTGGGTGAAGAAGGATATAGGGACACAAGAGATTGGGCTGAGTATTTATACCTTTCAATGATGATGTGTGAAACAACGTGTGCAAACAAGTGCTATGTTCTGAGTGTGTGCAACAGGAATACTCACCAAAAGCGTCTCAGAAGGAGGATTTCTGGTGTCAGGAAAACCGAAGGAAAGAGGATTCAGCTGACCACTGGAAGGAGAAAGAGACAAAAGGAGAGTATTAGTGTGTGCTTGTAAGTACCTCTGAACATCTTTGAAAGCTACATCTTATGGGAGAGTGAATCAAGCAGCGAATATTCGGCCCACCGCAGCAGTTTTCAGCTTTACCGTTTTCCATTGGAGTCTCAGAGCAGGCCAACGCCAGGATGCCAACCACCGCTTAAGATATAGAACTTACTTTTTGCTCACTATCCTGTAGTCTCAACTGCCACAAGTCAATCAGCCCTGATGAAATCGTTCTATGTGAGTCCCCACCTGCCGAAGTGAAAGTAAAGCCCCAGTCACCTGTAAAGCCATTACCTTCGTCCATAGTTAGGAGCCACCAGAATGTGTTGCACGTTGCCAAAGTGAAAGTCAAGCCCTAGTCACCAGTGAATGTAACGCCCCAGTCACCTGTGAAAGTACTTACCTTCTGTCGATAGCTGAGAGCTACCAAATTGCGTTGCACGCCGTCCAAGTGAAAGTAAAGCCCTGGTCCACCTGTGAAAATACTCACCTTTTGTTTATAGCCAAGAGCTTCCAAACTGTGTTGCACGTTGTCCATGTGAAAGTAAAGCCCCAGTCACCTGTGAAAGTACTTACCTACTGTTGATAGCTAAGTGCTACCCAAACTGTGTTGCACGTTGTCTATGCGAAAGTAAAGACCCAGTCACCAGTGGAAGTACTTACCGTCGTCTATAGCTAAGAGCTACCTGATTGTGTTGCACGTTGTCCATGTGAAAGTAGACCCCAGTCACCTGTGAAAGTACTTACCTCCTGTCAATAGCTAAGAGCTACCCAAACTGTGTTGCACGTGGTCTATGTGAAAGTAAAGCCCCAGTCACCAGTGAAAGTACTTACCGTCATTTATAGCTAAGAGCTGCCCGATTGTGTTGCACGTTGTCCATGTGAAAGTAAAGCCCCAGTAACCAGTGGAAGTACTTACCTTCTGTCTATAGCTAAGATCTACCCGACTGTGTTGAACGTAGTCCATGTGGAAGTAAAGCCCCAGTCACCAGTGAAATTACTTACCTTCTGTCTATAGCTATGAGCTGCTAGACTGTGTTGTACGCTGCCCAAGTTAAAGCAAAGCCCCAGCCCCTGTGAATACTTGCCGTTTGCCAACAGCTACTGGCCACCGATTTGTGCTGTTGGAAGACAAGGCAAAAGCCTCTGTTAGTTGTATAGTGTCTGTTGTCTGGAAATAATTGGGAACCAGCTTAGTGCGTTACACACCTCTTTGCCGGCCGAAGAGCACACTGTGTCTGTCTTTTACCTACAACTTGCCGATACTTACCTGTGTTTCCACCACAGCTCGAGTGCGCCCTCTCCTGCAGTACCCACCTGTGCCTCCATCTAGGAAGTCGGTGAAATACTTACCTCAGTGTCCCTCTGCATTGCCATCCGACGGGCGGAGCTGAGTTGGCAGCCAGGCGCACAGAAAGCCCAGGTATTGAACTCCATCTTCCAAACTACTCACCCTTGTTCTCTTTACACCCAGGAGAAGGCGAGAGCCTCGGGATTGGCGCCCTGTGAAAAGAACACAGCAGAGGATCAGTGAAGAAACTATTAACGTCGCAAGGAAAGGAGAGGAAGTAGGAAAAGGACCCACCTGAGACCTACCTGCGACTAAGTCATAGTGACTCAAGACTGTGCCCTCCAATCCATTGGATTTTAGTTTCCCTTTCCCCCTTCCCTGATCTTTTTAAGTAAATTAATAAAGCTTGTTTTAATTATACATACCTTCTCTTGTGTGTCTGGTCATTGGGGTGTCTTTGGGAACTCCTCGAGGTGAAAACTAGGAAGGGGCGTGACTTGCAACATCTGTGGTCCGCTCTGACCTGTGACAGAATTTGGCATAGTTGGCAGGGCCATCTCGGGTTGAGCGACCAAGGTCCCCCAATGGCCGACAACGAGTTACCAGAGGCCCCACCCCGTGTCATGCCCGTATTCATGGGAAACCCCTGGGTCCAGAAGTATGGTGGTTCCGTGTCTGAAGTACGCCTGTCCGAGTGGAAAGCCCAAATCGAATACTTGGCCGACTCCAATGGCTGAGTGCGGCACAGCAGCTGCAATTTGTCCTCAACTCCCTAGAGGGGGAAGCACGGCGGGAAGTCCAGGCCGCCCCAGATGCCGTCCGAGCCACCGCCAAAACTGTCTTCCAGTTCTTGAGAGACCAGTATGGCGATACCACCCCAGTAGCTGTCTTTAGAGCCCAGTTCTTTAATTGTAAACAAGGCCCCCGCCAACCCATCCGAGCCTTTGCCCTGAGACTACGGTAGCAGTTTACACGGCTACAAGGACGTCAGGATCATGGTCTCGCGGATGGAGAGACCCTGTTGAGAGATCAATTCCTGTTGGGGTTGAGAGAAGGCCCAGTACGCCAGAGCCTGCGAGTACAGTTTCGAAGAGACCCCGAGCTCACGTTCGAGGACCTAAAGAAGGAGGTGGTGGCTTTGAAGACCGATCAGGCTGAAGTAAAAGACCCTCCTGTGTGTGCGGCCGTAAGTAGCTCTGCAGCGTCTGCCTCGGAAGCAGCAGACTGGAAACACGCCCTGAAATTGGAACTCCTTAAAGACGTCAGGGAACAAATGACGGAGTAGTCCAAGACGCTGTTAGAGGAGCTACGACTTGGCGCCTCGAGGAATGAGGTAAGGCCTGCCCCCCGAGACCGTGTATACTCCGAAGGTGTGACCTAGCCGGCCAACCCGCCCTAGATTCGAATGGGATGAACAGGGGCGACCTATTTGTATCCGTTGTGGAGAACCGGGCCACTATAGTCGACAGTGCGGCCCCCGAAGAGGCTCGGAGGGGGGTTTTTAGGTCGACCGGCCACAGTGGGTTGTGTGGTCGGGACCCCTTTAGATGACCCATCCATGGAAGCTGGCTCGAAGGATAAGATGATTGGGCAAAGCCCTGTGGTAGAGGTCCAAGTGTGCGGCGTTAAGATACAATGTCTCGTCGATACAGGATCTCAAGTCACTCTATTTTCGGAGAGCCTGTCGCAAGAGCTGTTTGGGAAACAGAACACGCAAGAAACAGAGGCCCCCTGGCTCACCCTGAAAGGAGCGAATGGGTTGGACATCCCCTATATTGGCTATAGATTGGCGGACTTGGAAATCCACAAAATTGTCGTGCCCCAGAAAGGAGTGATCATTGTCCAAGACCACTGCTTGGGAACGCACAGGGCCCTCCTAGGTATGAACGTCCTCTCGGAGTGCTGGGAGGAATTATTTCGGGCAAAGCCCGTTCAGAAAATACAGTTTGGAGAACGACAAGAATGGGAACGAGTTGTGGCTGACTGTCGCCGGATGCAGATGACCAGGGTCCGGAGGGACAGGGAAGAGACTGGTCGAGTAGCGTGTTGCTATGCACTGTCCGTACCAGCCAGGAGTGAGGCCATAATATGGGAAGGGTCCCCCAACGAGAACATGGACCAGAGGGCTGGGTACTGGTAGAACCCCACTTGGATTGCCAGCATGTGGAAGTGGCCCAAGGTCTGGCGGTGGTCCGACGGGGACAAGTTCCAGTAAAGGTACGGAATGAGAAGCCATATGCCATGCAGCCACACAAACACCAACGTCTGGCGAGAATAACGATGGTAGAGCCCCACCAAGTGCGAGAAGAAAGGGACGTGAGTTTCCGCCAGGTATGCCCTACCGTGGTCGAAGTGGCCCTGACTCAAGCAGACTCGCCCTCTAGGAACACTGGGGAGGGGATGCCCGGCCATCTATTGGGCGAATCCTTACGAGGAGAGGAATTGGAGCAGGCTCAGATACTTAAGCTACAGGAACTTCTGAGGAAGTGGCAACATGTCTTCTCTGCCCATGATGAAGATTATGGGTGTAGAAACATCGTGAAGCATCGGATCCCCATGGGGGAAGCTGGACCCAGTTGCGAGAGATATCGCCCGATACCACCCACCTTATATACGGAAGTTAGGACTCTGTTGCAAACAGTGGTGGACGAATTACACAAATCGTGTACTTGAGTAAAAGTAAAGATACCCAGGGTAAAATATTACTCAAGTAAAAGTAGAAGTACTTGCTTAAAATGTTTACTTGAGTAAAAGTACAAAAGTATCTGCCTCAAAATGTACTTAAGTACAAAAGTACTGTGATTTATTATGGCCGTATCATTTTTGTCACAAAACTCAAATTATGTGAAATAACTCTCTTGGCTAACCAATCAATTAATAGAAGGACATTAATAAATCAGACACTGATGTCTATTAAAATTATCATAAGCCTAAAACCTTAAAAACAAAAAATTTCCTTTAGCATCAAATGAAATAACAGGATTTGAGAGCAGTAAGTCTCATTTCAAGATTTATTTGTTAAATAATTTAACAGTTTAAGTGTAATAAAAACTTGACTTAAGCACAGGTTCACAATAGTTTTCAAAACATTAAATACATAACGTTATCTAGAAATCAGTCTCCCTTTCTTTGACAAATAAAACAAGCCTTACATAATATAATTTCGGAAACGTTTCATGTGCTTTAGCATGTCATATGTATATTGTAATACATAATTAAATGTATTTATATATTTTGGAAGCAAAACTTTTGAAAATATTAATAACAATCTCAGTTAATAGGGAGCACTCCAATCCACCTGCTTGTTTAAGCATCATACACTGCATGGCTAGTCAAAATGTCATTTATATTTTACAACAGTGTTGATAGTGATTCATTGTCATTTCAAAATAACAGAGCACTGAGCTTCAGAAGTGAAACAGCTAACTATACGGCTAAAAATAGCTTCAGCCTGCATAGCTTAAAGTTCATTCATGATAACGTCCTATATATTTTAGCAACACAATTAACAGTTTTCTGCAAGCTACTGTTAAGATTGCTCATTTAAAAATATAACCAGAATAAAAATGGCTTACCTCTACGCGTTTCCTTAGATTTGAAAGAGTATTCTTTTAAAACGAAATAGCAAAGTTTCAAGGCAGGCAGAGAAGACACGAAGGACTCGTTCTTTTATTCAAGGACTTAAAAAAACGCGCGTAAATAAGGCCATTGTTGTTGTGACGGGTCAGTTATCTCCTCCGTTGTTTTTGATTCTCCAAACGATGCATTGGCTGGCTGCTGCAATCGAGTGACTCGCGTAGCTTACGTGAAACAGCGCGGCAACCAAAACAAGTTCAAAACGAAGCGCATGCTGTACCCTGATTGGTGGTTTGACGCATCACGTGTGCATCTTAGTTTTTTTTTGTGCAGCTTTAGTTTGCCAAGTTACGTTTTTTATCCACTGATAAATAAAAAGGAACGACCGATTTTTTAAAAATGTAGTGGAGTAAAAAGTAAGATATTTGACTTTAAAATGTAGTAAAGTAAAAGTAAAAGTCTCCCAAAATAAAAGTACTTGAGTAAAGTACAGATACGCGAAAAAACTACTTAAGTACAGTAACGAATTACATTTACTTCGTTACTGTCCACCACTGGTTGCAAGGTATGCTCGACCGGGGAGTCGTTCGAGATAGTAGCAGTCTGTGGGCAGCCCCTATTGTATTAGGGCAGAAAAAGACAGGGGCCTGGAGGTTCTGTGTCGACTACCCCATATTGAACCAAGTGACTAAGAAAGATGCCTTTCCATTGCCTAGAATTGAAGACTCACTTGCCAGCTTGACAAAATCAGCTTGGTACTCCACATTGGATTTGGCCAGTGGCTATTGGCAGGTGCAGGTGGAAGAGGTAGACCGGGAAAAGACCACCTTTACAACCCCATTTGGTCTTTTTGAATGGGACAGGATGCCCTTCGGCCTTTGTAACGCCCCCGCCACGTTCCAGCGGCTGATGCAACGATGTCTGGGAGGTCAGTTGATGAAGTCTACACTTGTATATCTTGACGATGTGATTGTCTATTCCCCAGATTTTGAATCCCATCTGCAACATCTGGAGAAGGTCTTTCAGGCGATGGAAAGGTATGGGTTGTAGCTCCAACCAGATAAGTGCCACCTGCTACGGCGAGAGGTCCAGTTTCTAGGCCACCGGGTGAGTGCTGCAGGTGTCTCTGTGGACCCAGAAAAGGTAGCGGCAGTACGAGAGTGGAGTGCTCCAAAAACAGTGAGGCAAGTGAGATCATTCTTAGGATTTGTAGGATACTATCAACGGTTTATCAAAAATTTCTCTAAGATCGCAAAGCCTCTGAATCAGCCGCTGTCCAGGACGGGACGCCCTCGAGGTCGCGGGTCCCCTGCCATTACGTGGAGTCCCGAGTGTGAGACTGCTTTTCAGCGGTTTTGGCCTACGCTGATTTCACCAAACCCTTCGTTCTCTACACAGATGCCAGCAACCTCGGCTTGGGGGCCGTGTTAGCCCAGCAGCAGGAAGGAGTAGAGCGGGTTATTGCATATGCTAGCTGGAGCCTTCATCCCGCTGAGAGGAACGATGCCAATTATAGTTCCTTTAAACTGGAGTTATTGGCGCTGAAGTGGGCACTCAGTGAAAAATTCAAAGACTACCTCTGGGGCGCACAGATAACAGTGGTCACTGATAACAACCCGCTTGTACACCTACAGACAGCAAAGCTGGGGGCTGTGGAGCAGCGGTGGGTGGCTCAGTTAGCAAATTACAATTACCAGCTCCAGTATCGGCCTGGGCGGGAGCACACAAATGCCGATGACCTGTCCCGACTCCCGGACGCGGGGAGCTCAAGGAGTCCATTGGAAACGACAACAGACCAAGAGGAGGACAGGTACATGGTGGGCCTGGTGGAAGCGCATGGGAGTCAACGAGAGGTGGTACCCGTAAGCTGGGGGTGGGACCCCCGACGTTGGAGGGAGAGGCAACAGGGAGATAGAGAGGTGAGGACCTTGTGCAAATGGTTGGAACAGGGCCGAAGGCCAACGCCGGCGGAAAGGCAAACACAAAATGAACAGAACGGAAATTGCTGGGACAATGGACAAAGCACTGTAAAGTGGAGCTGTGACAACTGTATGGGTGTACGAAGACGCATACCACATCCTACCATCCCCAGGGCAACGGGGGGTGCGAGGAGTTCAATCAGACCTTGTTGGGTCTCCTGGGGACATTAGATCAGGAGCAACAGAACGACTGGGTGAGTGCCTTGCCAAATCTAATCCAGGCATATAATAACAGCATGCACAGTATTACGGGGTACGCCCCTACTTACCTGATGTTTGGCAGACATGTGCGGATGCCCACAGATCTGGTGTTGGGAACGGCGTCGACCGAGGAAGAGGTGGGCTTGACAGGGTGGGTGGGACGCCACCATCAACGTCTTCACTTCGTTTATGAGCCGGTTACCAAGAGAATACGAGCGGCCGGAAACAAAAATAAGTGGCTATACGACCGGACAGCCCGAGAGGCCCCCCTACTCCCTGGAGAGAGAGTGCTTGTACGGGACAACAGGCGGCAAGATAAAGGAAAGCTGAGAGATCGGTGGGAGGCCACCCCATACAGATGTGGCCTTTAAAAATGCGCGTCTCTGAGAGCAGAATGCCGCGAGCACTTCCGAAATTCTGCGAGATCCCGCAGAAGGGGGATTCGGTGGGGGACGCAGGAAATTAAAAACCTGTAGAGGGCAGTCGTGTTTCAAGTAGGCCATACTGACGACAATATGTGTGCTCGACTTTATGCTTTAAGCATACTATATGCTACTGAAATAAAATGACAGGGATTCTCGGTGCTTTGGCAGTACTTTGATGTCATATGCAAGCTTTTTGACAAAACATTTGGTTGGCGAAGTTTTCTTTTGCCAGTTACATAAACAGTCAAATATTCTTCATAAAAATCTGACTTTAACGCGGATCATTCGTCTTATTTTTTTGTGTACTTACAGTAGAAGAGACGTGATGTGATAGCTGAGTCTTATAACAAAATAATTTGTGAAGACCTTTGAAGAGACCGAGAGCATTTGCGCAATATCATTAACTAGTTTACCTAATTGTACATTTAGTTCCCTTTTGCATCTGAACGTTTTTAATAGCTTGAACATGGTTGTAATGCGCTTTTCTGCATTACTGTACTTTTTATATGGTATGAAACTCGATATAAAGTGTGCAATGGTGTTGAATAAATTTGTATAATGTGTTTTATTTTTGTAGTAAGTAAATAAAATCATATTGTGAGTGTAAATATTCAATTCGAGGAGTTTCTGAGGTGTTTGTCATCGGCAAAAGGCGCAGTTTCTCTGTTGCTGATTAAAACCCGTTGGCTATATGGGATTTTTTTAAATTAACATTTGTTCTACTTATTATTTTATTTTTTTTGCCTACATTTACTTAAATAATATCAATGTAAAAATAGTAAGTAAATCATAGTTCAAGTTAGGCGTAAAACTTACATTTTTTTAAGTTGATGTTAAATACAAATAATATTAATTTGAAGAAAGCAATTATTACAGTTTTAAAAACTTAAATATATAATTCTGACCTTATCAAATATATTGATTAAAATAATCTGTAAATTAAATACTTATATTATTAAGGCGTATACATCAAATAAAATATGTACATATTAAACAAAATATCTATTTCTAGTCATTACTGTAATTTTGGTTTGTCTAACTAAAAAAAATCAAATAACTGACATTAAATTATTTTATTAGGTTACTTTAATCATTTATTTTAGATAGCCTACATTTACAAAGCCACTGAATCATTTTTACAGTGTATACATGATCTTACGGTATTATTAAATGCATATAAATAAAAATATGTAAAACTGAATAAAAGAGATGTCATACACGGACTCCATGAAAGCATACGTTTTCTAGTTCGGTCCACGTGGGTTAAACCGTCTCATAGCCTATTCTCCATAAAAATCCGACTTAAATGCGCATCATTTGATTCATTTTTCTGTGCAATTAGAAGAGACGTGATGTATAACTGAGTCTTATAACAAACATCTAATTCGCGTAGACCTTGAAGAGACCGAGAGCATTTGCGCAATATCATCAACTAGTTTATCTAATTGTACATTTAGTTCATTTTTGCATCTGAACGTTTTTAATAGCTTGAACATGGTTGTAATGCGCTTTTCTGCATTACTGTACTTTTTATATTATCATGTTTTCCTTTACATGGTATGAAACTCGATATAAAGTGTGCAATGGTGTTGAATAAATTTGTATAAGGTGTTATACTTTTGTAGTAAGTAAATAAAATCATATTGTGAGTGTAAATATTCATAAATTCTTATTATTATATAAATTCTTATAATTCTTACTTATTATTATTTTTATTTTTTTTGCCTACATTTACTCAAATAATATCAATGTAAAAATAGTAAGTACATCATAGTATAATAATATTAATTTGAAGAAAGCAATTATATATTTTATTTTTAATTTCATTTTTGAGCATTAACTAATTTATCTAATTTTAAATTTTTGTGATTTGTGAATTCATGTTCTGCCTGCCCCAATTCCAAATATTCTGTTGTATTATTATTCCCATTTTTTGTTAAACCGAGTATAACTCCCAAGCTGAACACCTACAAAACTAACTACCGTTTTGTCCAGTTTTAACAGTGTATGATATTCAGCTCGTCTTGATTTAATTATTTTATTCCGCCGAATGGAAAAAATCCATAGGCTATCTGAATGAATGGGATTCAGGAAATCAGTTAGTAAGACCTTTCGGCAGATCACGTTTGCCAAAACACGAAAAGAAACGCGTTTTCAAAAGATATTGGAACAAACACAGACGTTTTCATCCGGACGCAATTACATTTCTCAGATGACCTCTGAGTTCGGCGAAAAACAGTAGGTAAAATGCTCTGAAATTTACAGATTACAAAGGTCGTCAGAGAAAAACACAGACATGGCCGATTCAGACGGGATTAAAAACACAGTGGACCTCGGAGAAGCATGATTTTCTCAAAATGATTTTTGTCGAGGGTGCCCCACAAGCACGAGTGTGAAGCCTATGAATGAAAACGTTATTATTCGCTTTGCGTCATTTCACACGCACCAGCGCAGCGCGTACACTGGCGCGGAGCAGAGCAATTCAATTCAATTCAATTTTATTTATATAGCGCTTTTCACAAAAGTCAATTGTTTCAAAGCAGCTTTACATAAATAGAAGCAGTGAAAAGCACAGAAAACGACAGATAGCACAACAAAATACATGAAAGCATGAGCAGTTAAATTTGCTGCGGCTATGACTCAATATTATAATTGCACGTATTACTAAAGCAACGTATAGAAGAGGAAGCTAGGTAAAGCCCAAAAAGGCTGCCTCCCCGGGGTGAAAAACCCCCTAGGAGAAAAAAAAAACCCCGTGCTTTTATCCGAGGAAAAATAAGTCCTAGGAGGGAAAAACCCTTGGGAGAACGGAAATGGAGATTTAGCGGAGATTAAGCGGTTCTGTCGGTGATCGTTGGTCAGGTATCAGCTGGGCATAACGTTGAAGGACAGCCAGTAGATCAGAGGTGTGCCGACTTTCACATCTACCGGGACTGGGTCTGTTTGTCTCGTCCTCGGGTCGAGGACGAGACAGGGAGAGAAAAACAAAATCGTATTAGCGTAGCGGCCGTTCATATGTATTGAAGTGTCACACAGTGATGTGGTTTAACTCAGCTTAGTTCCAGACAGACTAAATATTGCGGCATAATTATGTTATCCATAGTTGAGGATTTAGCAAATTGGGGGCCCAATGCGAGGGTATATATGGTAAATAAGGGTCACCTTCCGATCTTTAAGAGAAAATGAAACCTGACGACCCGTTTGACTAAGGCCTAAAGCCCCACTGTCGTCGTTAATACAGGTTCAGTGGCAAACGGGTCTATATTGTATACCATTTACAGGACCAGGAGAAAACGCCAAAAACATCGCAACCCGACCATACGTGTTAACCCGTTTGACTAAGGCCGGAAGCCCCACTGTCGTCGTTAATGCAGGTTCAGTGGCAAACGGGTCTGTATGGCATACTATTCATAAGACTTACGATAGCGCCAAAATCGCAACCCGACCATACGTGCCAACCCGTTTGACTAAGGCTGAGAGGCCCCACTGTCGTCGTTAATGCAGGTTCAGTGGCAAACGGGTCTGTATGGCATACTATTCACAAGACACACGAAAGCGCGAAAAACGCAACCCGACCATACATACCAACCCGTTTGACTAAGGCTGGAGGCCCCACTGTCGTCGTTAATGCAGGTTCAGTGGCAAACGGGTCTGTATGGCATACTATTCATAAGACTTACGATAGCGCCAAAATCGCAACCCGACCATACGTGCCAACCCGTTTGACTAAGGCTGGAGGCCCCACTGTCGTCGTTAATGCAGGTTCAGTGGCAAACGGGTATGTATGGCATACTATTCACAAGACACACGAAAGCACGAAAAACGCAACCCGACCATACATACCAACCCGTTTGACTAAGGCTGGAGGCCCCACTGTCGTCGTTAATGCAGGTTCAGTGGCAAACGGGTCTGTATGGCATACTATTCACAAGACACACGAAAGCACCAAAATCGCAACCCGACCATACGTGCCAAACCGTTTGACTAAGGCCGGAAGCCCCACTGTCGTCGTTAATGCAGGTTCAGTGGCAAACGGTAGCAAACTATATAATGCAAGTAGGAAAAGGATCTTCCACTTTTAGACACTTTTGATAGTCTAGGGATAATCAAAAAGCTTTGTAGGTGATTAGTGATATTTTAAATTGGATGCGATATTTAACTGGTAGCCAGTGTAAAGATGCCAGAATTGGGCTTATGTGGTCATACTTCTTAGATCGAGTAAGTACCCTTGCAGAAGCGTTTTGAACTAGCTGAAGCTTGTTGATCTGATTTGAATGGCATCCCCCGAGTAGCGAGTTACAATAGTCTATTCTAGAGGTCATAAAAGCATGAATAAGCTTCTCTGCGTCAGATGTAGACAGCATATGGCGTATTTTTGAGATATTTCTAAGATGGAAGAATGCTGTGCGGCAGACGTTGGCGATATGACTATCAAAGGATAAGTTGCTGTCGAACATCACACTTAAGTTCCTAACCGTGGAAGATGGCACCACAGTACAGCCATCTATGTGCAATTTGTAATCTGACATATTATGTTTGTAGCGATTTGGTTCAATAATAAGTACCTCTGTCTTATTGGAGTTGAGCTTAAGAAAGTTTGGTCTAAAGTTATTAAGTTCTCCTTGGTCAAGCTGTGGTTTTTTAATCAGCGGTTTAATAACTGCTAGTTTGAAAGCTGCTGGAACGTATCCTATTTCTAGCGATGAGTTAAAGATGTTTAGAACCGGGGTTGACACTACAGGGAATACTTCTTTAAGAAGTTTTGTGGGAACGGGGTCTAATATACAGGACGATGATTTGGATGATGTGACTAGTTTAGAGAGCTCATCTATTGTAGTAGGTTTAAATGAATCAAGATGTTCGTATGGTAGTCTAGTGTTAAGTGAACTAATGGGTAGAGTGGTGGCTGCCTGGGTAGCTACGATGTTTTCCCTAATAGCCGAAATTTTGTTAGAAAAGAAGTTCATGAAGTCGTTACTATTGTGTTGAAGTTTACTATTGGTTTCTGTTTGTTCTTTGTTTCTAGTCAGTTTCGCAACTGTGCTAAAGAGGAAACGAGGGTTATTATGATTCTCATTTATAAGCTTGCTAAGATATGTAGATCTGGCGGTTTTAATAGCCTGTCTGTAGTGTTTAACACTCTGTTTCCATGCAGAAACTGCATCACTCTGAGGTGATATTTCGACGTCATTAATATTGAGTCCGAGTGACAGAATTAAGTCTAATGTGTGATTACGAGTATGCGTTGGCCCTGTTACGTTTTGTCTAATATTGAGAGAATTTAGAACATCTATAAACGCACGTCCTAACGCGTCTTTTGGGTTGTCCACATGGACATTAAAATCACCAACAATAAGAGCTTTATCTACAGCAGTGATGGGAATAACGGCGTTATAAGTAATTGGCGTTAGTAACTGCGTTATTTTTTTCAGTAACGAGTAATCAAATAAATTACTGTTTCCCCCGTTATAACGCCGTTATCGTTACTGACATTAAAATGCTGCGCGTTACTAAAATTGATCTCACTGAAGTGATTTTCAGCCGCGTATGCTCACTCTCTCAGCCAAACACTGTTGTTCTCTTGTGTGTGTGTTAGGAGAAACATAATGATTGGTGTGTCTCTGTGTTAGAGGGGGTGGGAGAACCACATAGCTGATGGTGATTGGCTTAGTTTCCAACGTTAGCCAACCAGAGGCAGAGTTCACAAACAGGCACGCCCACTCGCACAGTCCGAGTCTGAGCGAGCGAGCAGTGTAGAGCAACTGAGTCACTTTGTCGCTAGATTTAGGAACTTTCTATCACTTTAGCGACTTTATAGGACTAATCTAGCGATCTTTTCTGACGTGGTTGGAGACATTTGTAGACTGACATGAAAATGCGCGTCGTTTTTCTCTTCTCAACGAGCAGCGGTGCGTGCTGCTGCTGTGCCCCATCTCAAAGCACTGACATGCAGCCCGGTCATCGCGCATCAATCACTCGGAAAACACAGGCGACAGGGTGATGGCAAGTACAACAAGCTCAAAGGTAGCGATCGCAAACACGAAGTATAAAGCACTACTTTTCCATTTTTGATGTGAAACGCAAGAATGTTTGTGTAATGTGCAACTTATGCCCATGAAGAAAAAGTCTCTCCACGTCTGTGGCAAGTAATTCTGATCTAATAAAGCACCTCAAATCGTCACATGCTGCCAAAAAATTGGTGATTTCTCTTTAGTATTCATTTTAGTCATTTAACATATTGAATTTGTAAGGGGTATTCAAGTTATTTGAAATATTAGATTTTTTTAAGTAACGCAATAATTACTTTTCCTGGTAATTAATTACTTTTATAATAATGTAACGCAGTTACTAACTCAGTTACTATTTTTGAGAAGTAATTAGTAACTATAACTAATTACTTTTTTAAAGTAACGTTCCCAACACTGATCTACAGTGACTACAAGCTCAGATAGGAAATCTGCTATTTCATTAAGGAAATCTGCATGGTGGCCCGGTGGTCTATAGATTGTCGCTAAAGCAAAAGAAAGCTGTTTGTGGTTACGATCAGTTATTTCCATATTTAACAACATTACTTCAAATGATTTAAATTTTAGCTCAGATTTTTGGTTTACTTTAAAAATTGTGTTGTATATTGTAGCTACACCACCCCCTCTCCCCTTTAATCGAGGTTCGTGTTTATAATAATAGTCTTGTGGGGTGGATTCATTTAAACTAATGTAGTCGTCTGCTTTAAGCCAGGTTTCTGTTAAACAGAGTACATCTAAGTTTTGGTCTGTAATTATTTAATTGACAATAGGTTCTTTATTGGTAAGCGATCTAATGTTAAGAAGGCCGAATTTTAACATTCGAGATTCATCTGTTAATGTATTGTTTTCTAATTTTATTTGAATCAGATTTGTACCAGATGTAACAAGCTGTGCCCTGTATTTATTTGTTCGGGGAACAGATACAGTTGAAATGTGCTGATATTTCGGTAAGATTGACTCGAAGTGCTGGGATATAAGTGGTCTTGACATATCACGGCAGCTAACAGATGGACGGTTAAGCCGATCCGTCTGTTTCCTGACCTGGGCCCTGGATAGTCAGACTATATCAGAATTAAGACTATTGATCAGCTTTTTAGTGAGTATAGCACTTCCTTCCGATGACGGATGAAGGCCATCTCGGGTTAGGAGAAATGGTCTTCCCCAGAAATGCTTCCAATTGTCTATAAACCCTACGTTATGCTGAGGGCACCACTTTGACATCCATCCATTGAGAGACACTAATCTACTATGTGTTTCATCTCCCCGGTAGGCGGGGAGGGGACCAGAGCATATTACATTGTCTGACATTGTTTTTGCAATTTCACACATCTCCTTAATATTATCTTTGGTGATTTCCGACTGGCGGAGCCTAGTGTCATTCGTGCCGGCGTGAATAACAATCTTAGAAAACTTCCGCTTAGCATTAGCCAGCACTTTAAGTTTGGATCTAATGTCAGACGTTCTGGCTCCCGGTATACAGTCGACTATGGTGTTTGGTGCCTCAATGTTAGTGTTCCTGAGTATAGAATCTCCAATGACCAGGGCACTTTTAAAAGGTGTTTCAGCTGGTATACTCCTTAGGGGATCGAATCTGTTAGAAATTGTCGTTACGTTATGGGTCTTAGAAGGACGCCTTATATGACTATGCCGCCTAACAGTCACCCAGTTTGACCGCCGACTTGACTCTGATGACGGAACCGAGCCATGTGTATTTTGATAAACACTATGCGCGCTCGATACAGTATTTGTAATATTTATATTAGCATCTGATGTCGGAACCGAGCCATTAGTCTTTTCGCTCGATAGATTATTTGCGACCGTAACATTAGCAGTTTTGCTATCCTCAACTAGCGTTCGGATGCGCAATTCTAGTTCAGCAACCTTCTCAGTTAACCTTAATACTTCAATACACTTAGTGCATGTAAACCCCTCTATGCTAACAGCAGAAGCTAAACTATACATGTGGCAAGTAGTACATGTAACAATAACAAGCGGAGTCTTACCGCTTTCATGCTGGGCGATGGCGTCTTCGTTTACCCGAACGCGGTCCCCGGAGCTGCATCGCGTGGGGTGTTCGGTTGTGACACGCCTCGGTCGCCTGCGAACGTCTGGGTCCAGGGTGATGTTTGGCTTGCTGAATCTGCGAAGGCCGGGCAGCGGTTCCTCCACAGCTTTTTTTTGTTGCTCGCTTGTGGACGTCGGAAGGCAGGGTGAAGTGGGCGCTGTACCTCGCCTTGGATCTGCTAAAACCGGGAAACAACTCCTCCACAGCTTCCCGCTCAGGTGAGGATAGGTCAGAAAAGCATATATCAGATGAATCCGCCATTAGATCGGAAAAAGCTAGCTTCAGCCTCCACCGTGTGGATGCTATTGGGCTATAAGCTAACACTGGGTGTTTATTAGTGATAAATAGTTTCACGTGGTAGTACTGCTCAATAATCGTCATGGTAAAGTATTCCTATGTAAAACTAATAAGTTATATTATATAAATAGGAATAAGATGGTAAAAAGAAGCTTTTAGATGATGAACTCGACGGAGCTACGATGCAGGATCTGTTCAGCGTGACGTCACAAACCGGAAGTTGGCCCTCTGTCTCCTCTCCTCTGTCACGCGCACTCCAGTCAGACGAAGGACCAAGACCTTCAGCCAAACCCTGTTGCTGAAGGAGACGGACCGGAGCTCCGGCAATGTGTGTTGTGGACCCGAGGAGGCGGAGCTAGTTCTATTTCCTATTTAAACTAAGGCTTAGTCCTAGCTTAAGCTTATAAAGACCCCGCACAAACCCTGCTACAGCTCCTGAGGGGGTGCTCTCACTATTCACATGTAAATAAAATGGTTAGAAACCAGTTTTTCTGGTTCTCATTGCAGGACTGTGCTGGGGGAGGGAATTCCGTTTTCATGTGGAGACACTTAACAAACACATTTGAAATACACCAAGTTCCAGATTACAACAAACACCAAAAAAACATCACGTTTGATAGCAGTGCATGTAGGCCCTACTTATTTGAGTATAATGATAGAGTAAGTATTGTGGTGGACACTATTTTGGATATCAAATTGTCCTTTTCTCCAGACAAATAAAACACTGATGTGCATGTCTATAGATCTTATCTATAGAGTCATTGCTATCATTTTCACTTTTGTGTTGGGTTAATTCCCTGACCAGACCTCGGTCATTTTCTCGTCTTATAATTTGACTCAACGCTCAGCGCTCGTGTGGCTTCTTGCTGCGCCGCGCAGACCGATCGGCATGTGACATCTAATAAGCAGAGGTGGGACAAAGTCATTGTTATGCAAGTCACAAGTAAGTCTTTGACCTCGAGTCCCGAGTCAAAGATGAGGCAAGTCCCAAGTCGAGTCAAAAGTCAAAGCCGGTTAGACTTAATTTGCACTAAGCAGACCTCTGGGTGATGTCAAAGTACCGCGAGAGCGATTCAAAGCGGATTTCTCCACGTGATAACTGGAATCGCTCTCGCGGTACTTTTCTGTCACTCGGCTGTGGGTTTTTGTAGCGCCACACCAGTCTGCTCCCCAGTCACTTTCGCGCCGCTATAGTAATTTCATATGCCGATTGGATCGCGCAGTTCGGCAGAAAGTCAAACACACCAAATATATATGCATTTCAACCCACTAAAGTAGCAAGTGTAGCATGCTAATGGTCAGTGCTTCACTATGACTAAAAATTTAAAATGTCACAAAACCATGTTACGCATCCTCACGCTATTTTTAGCGGGTATACGGAAATCCTTCACAATTCCTAGTAGACTACACCACTGCTGAGCTGTACTGCTGGTACGGTCCCAACATCCAAACCAACCTGGGACTGCAGTGATTGGATGTCGTGCAGGCAGCGCGTGTGCACTCTGCATGCAGATGGTGCACATTTTTTTCATAGATGCAGGTTTTCTGAGAGCGGCGCGGCCGTGTGAATTTTTTGTGAAATGGGTAGGTTGCTTCACTGCTGATTCTTGCCATACCTCCGTTGCCTAAATGCGCACGCATACGGTGCCATGTCATTATGTACAAACAGTTAAAGGGTCTATTACGTAAGATGAAGTCAAAATGAAACCGAGATGACCAATAAAATCAAACCAGGCAGACAGAGGTGCAACACAGAGGTCAGATGCGCAGTTAGTGGAAGTGCAAGAAAGATGTAAGCAATCAAACGCTGACTATTATACAGCAGTTTAATGACGAGCAATATAAAACCACAGTGACTGTCAAGGTGACAGGACAAGAAACATTACTCCAGCTGAGCACATATGGGTGTCCAAATTTAATGCGCTGCTTTCTCTCCCTCCAGTAATTCACTTTCCGTTATTCAGCGTGTTTATTAACAAAATTTCAACACCACCCTTTAATTCTTGAAGATATGTTTTTTACTGTATAATGATAAGATTCACTGTGTTGCACTGGACTTCTGCTAAGCTTGAACTTGAAAACGCGATGCATCACGTGCGTGGTACAACGCTTCATCCACCCGTAGCGCGCGTGCACGTAGTTTAAATGTTCATATTTTGGCTTGAACATTTTATTGCATTCAGTCTTAAAGCCTAATAAACAGTACCTGTTGAAGTCATAAGTTAAATAAATAACAAAAGAAGAGAAAGTGTGCAGCAGTGTGCCCAGGATGGTAAAATAGGTAATTATTACAATGTATTCCTAATGACCACACTGTAAAAAATTTCGCTGTAATTTTACGGTAAAGTACTGGCAGCTGGGGTTCCAGCAGATAACCGTAATTTTACGGTTTCATTACCGTATTCTAAATTACGGCTGTTCTGTAAATTAATTGTAAAATACCGCAAGCCTGTTTTAGCGGTGTACCGTAATCCTACGGTTTCATTACCGTATTCTAAATTACGGTTGTTCTTTAAATTTACGGTAAAATACTGGCAGCAGGGTTTCCAGCTGCATACTGTAATCCTACTGTTTAATTACCGTATTCTAAATTGCTGCTTTGTAATTAAATATTAGAATGGCAAAGATAAGATGAGGAACCATAAAATTACCAAATAGGTTTGTGCAAAAATAACCCAGTCTATAGACAATATTTAAACAAATTCAAGTTTATTATAATTTTTACACATCAATTTTGAGGTCATTGAAAAAACTTTTGTAAAAACTTGGGAAAAATGGGCCAGGAACATTCCACAAAAAGTGACTAGCTCTTAACAGGAACAGGTCAGGTAGTCTGAAAGATAAACATTAAAAAAAACTTTGTAAGCAGTGTGTTTAAAGTAAATTTAACACTACACGTGGCAGTAATAGTGTGTCTCTCATCATTTACTCACGCTTATGTTGTTACAAACCTGATTAAATATTTTTGTTCCGATGAACATGAAGGAATATATTTTGAGAAATGTTTGTAGACAAACCGTTCATGAGCCCCATTCACTTCCATAGTATTCTTGTTTCCTACTATGGAAGTGAGTGGGGCTCATGAACGGTTTGTTTACAAACATAACTCAAAATATATTCCTTCGTGAGTGCAAAAGTGAGTACACCCTAAGTGATTCCGGTAATGATGCCATCTTGGACTCAAGAGTAACTGCACAACATACCCATGTCAACGAGTGCTCACTACGTTAAAACTCGTGTGAATCATGTGAGTCCAAGATGGTGCCGTTACCGGAAGCTAGTTAATACAGTTTATAAAGTTTAAAATATATTTCTTACACAATCATAACCATTACCCCAGAAGACCTTTATTAACCTATTGGAGCCGTGTGGATTACCTCTGTGAAGGATGAATGCACTTTTTTGGGGTTAAAAGTCAGAAAATGTTCCCTGATCCCTGGACATTTACTTAAATAACTCTAGCATCGGCTCGAAGTTAAAGCTATAGTTCATCTTAAAATTATTTTTATGTTTATCAGCTTACCCCCAGGCCATCCAAGATGTAGGTGACTTTGTTTCTCCAGTGGAACACAAATGTAGATTTTTGAGTCCAACCGTTTCAGTCTGTCAGTTGTATAATGCAAGCTGATGGTAACAAAATCTGATAGAGAAAAAAGAACATGCACAGACAAATACAAATTAAACCATGTGGCTTATGACAACACATTCATATACTAAGAAATGAAACAATTGGTTTGTGTGAATAACCGAACAGTATTTATATAATTTTTTTAACCTCAAATGGCACTTTTCCATTGCATAGTACCCCACGGTTTGGTTTAGTTTGGGTCGGGTCAGCTTACTTTTGGGAGCTTTTCCACTGGGTGCAGTGCGTAGTACCCGATACTTTTTTCGTACCACCTCGGTTGGGGTTCCAAGCAACCCGAGCTGATACCAAACGTGACGCGAAAACATGAGCACGTCAGCATTATATATGCTTAAATGCAACTTCAATGAGGCTCAGCGCAGCGCATTCGACTGACGCCACGAGTCGGGTGTTTATACAGAAACTGTCATGTGAGACATAGGTAGTGATAATCGCGATGTGCAAACATCTATTTGTGGTGGCCAATTTTAATTTTGTGGTGGACTGAGAAATAAATAAATGTATGGGAATGTACAGCGACGCTCTCACTTGTATGATGTCACAGCAGTAAGTAGCGCAAATATAACGACACGCCTATAATCCCTCCCACTCCGAAGTGTTACTAAACTCGATGGAAAAGCTAACCACACCAAAGTGAGATGAGATGACCCGACCCAAACTAAACTAAACCGTGGAGTACTATGCAATGGAAAAGTGCCATAATACAACACTATCCCCAGAGCAATACGCGCATTCACATTACCTTCTTATTCATCTAATGTTTAATGTTTGCCCCCTACTGTATCGGGTGCACAGCATGAGGGCACATATACACTATATGGGGCTCCCAATACAGTAGGTGGTGGTATGCACCTATGAAGTTGTTTCGCTACCTGCTATTAAACATCGCAGTGAGCACATTTCTCATGATGATGACGACTCACCTGGAGTGTTTTTTTGTAGATCTAGTCTCGAATAAGCCATGTGACATGGAACCAGCATTTGCAGACATACTGTTAGGAAAGGTAAAAACTGAAGTTAATATCAAGTTAGACACCTGCGTCCATATTTATCAAGCTTCTCAAAATTGAACAACATGAGTCTGAGTAAATGATAACATAATGTTTATTTTTGCGTGAACTATCCCTTTAAGTTTGAAAGTGATTTGATTTGTGTGAATGAGCTGTGTTCTGACTTCGCTCATACTGTACATCAAGTCAAAGTGTGGTCTGACTATTTCATTAGTTATTGCAATTTCATTTATCCATTGCATTATAAAGACCAACATGCTATTTCACTTTTGAGCACTTGACTTGTGTTTGATTCTGGTGGCTGTGCAAATATAAACCAAGTAATACTTACTCTTGTCTTTAGCCAATATAAAACATCAAGACACACCAAGAAAGGGATCTGAAAGAAGTAACCATAAATATACGACAGTTATTAATTCAGAATGGCCTTTAACTCGTTTAAGTTTACTGTAAAACGGTAACATTGTTTTTCATAAGAGGGACCTGTTGAACAAATCCCATATTGCAATACTTGTAGTTAACCTGCGTTATAATTAACTAAACGATGTCAAATACATTTAACAACAAGCACAACACATTTTTTTAAAAGATAAAAAAAACAAATAAGTTAAAAGATCTCCACTAACGTAAACTCACGAGCTAAGTCAATCTAGGCGGGAGCTGAACTAAGCCCACATTGCAATACTTGGAGAAAACTTGCGTTATAATTAACTTAACTATGTTAAATACTTTTAAGAACATGCATAACACATTTTTATAGAAGATATAAAGACAAATAAAAGATCTCCATTAGCTCACAGCTGCGCCGAGCTCAGCTCACCCCACTCAGCGCTCGAACGACACGAACCAACGGTCAACATCAAGGTTTATTATATTAGACATATCGAAATACACTGACAACTGAATAAACATCACTGTGAACTAATTTCAGTAAAGTAACCACGAATGTAAAGAAACTTACCTCATAATACCACCGAAACACTCGTCTAAGGAGGACAGCGGTTAATCCAGATTGCGCGTCTCCTGGTTTGAATAATCACGTGATCAAAGCATTCGGTATACGGACACGCGCCTTACGCGCCTCCGCCAATAATAACATAATAAAAGTAAATAAAGATATAAAAGATGAAAGTAAAGTGCTTCTTCCAGTGCTGCTTCCAAGAAAGAAAGTTGCCTGTTTAGAGCCAACATAGAATATTTATTTAATAAAACAGAAATATTAATCGACTTTTAATCAAACTAAAGGTTTCATTATCGTGGAGTGTGTCCTCAATATTATTATTTTTTGTTTACTGTAGTAAAACCATGTTTTGCCAATCAATAAAGCAAGACAACATGGTTAATTTTCATAAGGGTCCCCGATTAAAGGTATGATGTAGGAACACATCTAGGATTTTAACTGTTCTTTGCTAGAAGTTAACTTTGAATTGGAACAGTACTTGGCCATCTACTGATGACGTTTCAAAATTATTCAGTCTTTATAATACAAGTCCAGACATAAAATGCATATTAATAAGTGGCCAACACATACCACTCAGTAATTTCAGTGCAGTTCCTCCCCCACGCTCACCACTCATGCAACCATTTACGGCAAGAAACTGTAAATTTATAAAACAGTTCAGTACCGTAAAATTAGGCCGTAAATTAACGGTAATTTTTTACAGTGCAACACAAGTCTTCTGCATCCTGACATGGTTTGAAATCTATAGGTATTTGATTCTTTGGTTTTCTGATGTATTAAAATTCATATATGTAGAGCAGGGAAATAAGAAGCTTTTTTTCCTGGGGTGCATGCCCTAGAAAATACTTTTATGGACCTCGGTATTTATAAAATCATGCAATGCGGCGTGTTTGTCTTTACAGTTATGAAATTTATTATTTTAAACACACATTTCACAAAGTATATATTGTAAGTGTAAATATTCATAAACTCGGAGGCGTTTTTCTAAAGAATAATGTTAAAACTTTATTGGTGGTGCCGTGGTGTTTGAGAATAATTCCTCTTTCATATGTAACGCATTTTAGCGCAATATAAATTTATCATGTTGTTATTCTTAATATATAAGAATACTAATATATTTTTTATATATATATATATATATATATATATATATATATATATATATATATATATATATAAAGATGCTTAGTACAATAGTTTTGCCTCATAGAAGTTTCTGTAATAAATCATTAAATCAATCACAAAACGTGTTGACAGTGGCAAATAAAATGCTTGTTAATTTAAACAAGGCAGAAAGGTGTATAAAACCGCTTTAATTAACAATATCTGAACTGTGCTCTTTTGCACACTTCTAATTTTCTCATGTCATAATTTATAATTATTAATTAGATTTAATATAAATAAGTTTTGAAAAGTGTTGCATGCGAACGGGTAAGATATCTGGAAGGCGATGCGGCGTGTTTGTCTCTACAGCCACATGTTATAAAATTGATTATTTTACACACAAATTTCACAAAGTACATATTGTAAGTGTAAATATTCATAAACTCAACATTTCGGAGGTGTTTTTCGTCCGCAAAAGGCACAGTTCTCTGTTCGCTATTTTATTAGAGTAACCAACGTCTTAATAATAACCCCATATCATTATAGATACAAATATCTGTTCTATTTCTAGTCAATTATTTTGGTTTGACCAACTAAAAAAACACATAAGTGACATTAAGACATTTTATTAAGTTACTTTAATAAATTGTTTTAGTGATATTCTATTTTACAATAATATTTTTTACAATTATGAATTACGTAGAAACACTGACTGCATATGCGCAAGAAAGGTAGCCTATTATTAAAGATTTTATAAATATAAATATGTAAAAACGAAATAAAAAAGATATCATATGCCAACTGTACAGGTTTAAACGCCTTTTTTCTAAAGAATAATTTTTAAACTTTATTGGTAGTGGTTGAGAAGAATTCCTCTTTCCATGTAAAGCATTTTAGCGCAGTATAAATGTATCATATTGTTATTCTTAAAATATAAGAATACTACTATATTTTTTACAACATTTTTAACTTTAAAACATGTCGTTTTTATACCACATTAATCTCTTTAAAATATTGATACTTTTAGAAAAACTGACAATTATAAATATTATGAACAAACAATGAAACGGTGTCAAAATTCGACAACACAAATAATTAAGATATTCATTGTAAATAGAGTCGCATTTAGGCTCACACTAAATTCTCTGTTGCACTTACTATAAATTCGCATTGCATGTACATCTTAATAGTTGTATGCGCTGTTATGCTGGCAAGAAGGGGTTGACATATCACTTTGCTGTTTTAATACAGTAGCAATGTAAAATATTCAGCAATGCCCTTATTAACTTCTGGAAACAATGGCAATGACAATGATTTTATGCACCACCTGGTGGATATTCTGTGAAGCGAAACACATTTAGGGAAAAGAGAAAGTAGCCGAAAGCACTTGCAGAATGCTGCGAGACTCTGCGAGACAAATTGGCGAATGCCGCGGGAGAAAACGCGCGTTTTTAAAGGCCACATCTGTAT
The DNA here is from genome assembly GCF_030506205.2 of Paramisgurnus dabryanus. Classification (NCBI taxonomy): domain Eukaryota; kingdom Metazoa; phylum Chordata; class Actinopteri; order Cypriniformes; family Cobitidae; genus Paramisgurnus; species Paramisgurnus dabryanus. The sequence goes on along the minus strand of NC_133350.1, from coordinate 34,800,090 downwards.
GTAATTCAGGGCCAGCAGCGACCTGGACAACCGGTGTACACGATCCGCCCCGAAGGGAAGGCTGGACCGAACCGAGTGGTGCATCGCAACATGATCCAGCCCTGTCCAAACTACCCTAGCCCCGTAGAAGAGGCTCCTAAGGAGCCGGTGCCCGTAGCCCCGTGGATTGGGGGATGGGCTGTGATCCCACGAAGCCCTGTGAATGTGCCTAGAACGGATTGGCGGGGGAGGATGTCACGGGGTGACTTTCTGAGGGCGGAACTAAGATGTGGGAGATTGGTTCCGCCCAGACCGTAAAGTGCAAACACCGGCACTTCCGGGAACTCCGGGAGGGAAAATTAGGTTTGATCAGGCACAGGTGTGGTAGGCGAATGTGGCGATCACGGATTGGACAACAGAGAGAAGCGGAGGAGGATATCAAGGGCTTCTGAAGTTGCAAACGAGGCAGTTCGTTCTAGCCGATCCGGTGAGAGGAAGTGGAGTGTCTGCGCGAGCGCAGTATTGTGAAGGTGGAGGAATAACGAGTGACTGGGTGAAGAAGAATATAGGGACACAAGAGATTGGGCTGAGTATTTATACTTTTCAATGATGATGTGTGAAACAACGTGTGCAAACAAGTGATATGTTCTGAGTGTGTGCAACAGGAATACTCACCAAAAGCGTCTCCGAAGGAGGATTTCTGGTGTCAGGAAAACCGAAGGAAAGAGGATTCAGCTGACCACTGGGAGGAGAAAGAGACAAAAGGAGAGTATTAGTGTGTGCTTGTAAGTACCTCTGAACATCTTTGAAAGCTACATCTTATGGGAGAGTGAATCACGCAGCAAATATTGTGAGTTCTAGTCCTCGCAGGTGAACGGCCCAACGTGGAAGAGAGTAAATGGTATACAATATAGACCCGTTTGCCACTGAACCTGCATTAACGACGACAGTGGGGCTTTAGGCCTTAGTCAAACGGGTCGTCAGGTTTCACTTTCTCTTAAAGATCGGAAGGTGACCCTTATTTACCATATATACCCTCACATTGGGCCCCCAATTTGCTAAATCCTCAACTGTGGATAACATAATTATGCCGCAATATTTAGTCTGTCTGGAACTAAGCTGAGTTAAACCACATCACTGTGTGACACTTCAATACATATGAACGGCTGCTACGCTAATACGATTTTGTTCTTTCTCTCCCTGTCTCGTCCTCGACCCGAGGACGAGACAAACAGACCCAGTCACGGTAGATGTGAAAGTCGGCAAACCTCTAATCTACTGGCCGTCCTTCAACGTTATGCCCAGCTGATACCTGACCAACGATCACCGGCAGAACCGCTTCATCTCCGCTAAATCTCCATTTCCGTTCTCCCAAGGGTTTTTCCCTCCTAGGACTTATTTTTCCTCGGATAAAAGCCCGGGGTTTTTTTTTCTCCTAGGGGGTTTTTCACCCCGGGGAGGCAGCCTTTTTGGGCTTTACCTAGCTTCCTCTTCTATACGTTGCTTTAGTAATACGTGCAATTATAATATTGAGTCATAGCCGCAGCAAATTTAACTGCTCATGCTATCATGTATTCTGTTGTGCTATCTGTCGTTTTCTGTGCTTTTCACTGCTTCTATTTATGTAAAGCTGCTTTGAAACAATTGACTTTTGTGAAAAGCGCTATATAAAAAAAAAAAAAAAAAAAAAAAGTTATGGGCGAGCCGGAAGTCGCGAGTAGAGGAAGAGACAGGGGTGTCAAGATGGCGACGGCTGTAGCTCGATCTTCATCGAAGTCAGCGGCCAGTGAATTCCAGGACAAACCCCAGTCAGTCGATGGTCGTGACCTTATTTCACTAAAGTGTGTGGAGTGCAGTGGGTGATTCCATGTCCTTGTCGTGAGTGTGTACACTTGAGAAGGTTTGCAGTGCTATGCTGTGCTTGTGTCGTCAGTGACCGCCTCTAGGCTGAAGTGAGTCTTGGGAGAGTAAGTGGAGGTCGAAATCTGCCCTATCTGACCCCCTGTATGTACATCCGGTAAGGGCGATCTGCATCGAAGCCCTGTGAATTCCATTATCTTTATTAAGTAAATTAATAAAGCTTGTTTTAATTATACATATCTTCTCTCTTGTGTCTGGTCATTGGGGTGTCTTTGGGAGCTCCTCGAGGAGAAAACTAGGAAGGGGCGTGACTCGCAACATCTGTGGTCCGCTCCGTCCTGTGACACTTACACAAACCTGCAGTTCAGTTGTTTTAACTACCAAGCAACTAACTATACCTATACAACTACCTAGGCAATATTAAACAATCAACAGTTTAATGCAACATTTATCTGTAAAACATGACCGTATTCAGTACTCTGATTTGCTGATGTGATGCTCAACTTAATCACTTTGAGACACTAAAGAGAAACCACAAATTTTTTGGCAGCATGTGACAATGTGAGGTGCTTCATTAGATCAGAATTACTTGCTACAGACGTGTAGAGACTCTTTTTTCATGGGCATAAGTTGCACGTTACATAATCATTCTTGCCTTTCACTTCAACGATGGAAAAGTAACGTTTGTGATTTTTATACTTTATGTTTGCGTCCGCTACCTTTGTTTTGAGCTCGTTGTACTTGCCATCGCTCTGTTGTTGCGGGTTTGTGCGACTGCAGCGCTAGAACCGGGCTGCATGTGAGTGCCTTGGATAGGGCGATGCATGCTTTCACAGCAGTTTTCAAAAGTCTCCAACCACGCTAGAAAAGATTGCTAGATTTGTCCTGGTCGCTTTTTTAATAAAGTCGCTGAAGGGGTCTTAAAAAGTTTCTTAATCTAGTGACAAAGTCACCAAGTTGGCAAGACTGCGCAGACTTTTTTTATACTGTTGAGACTTTCTGCTTGGACTGTGCGTGCTTGTCTTTGACCGGGTAATGAACTCTGCTGCCTCTGGTTGGCTAACGATGGAAATTAAGCCAATCATCATCAGCTATGTGGTTGTCCCACCTCCTCTAAGACGCACACACACGAATCATCATCAGATATGTGTCTCCCACCCCCAAACACATGCACACTAGAGAACATTGCCTTTCTGGCTAAAAGAGCCTACTCGGGTATATATTATGTATATTAGGATACCAGCGCTGGGGTGGCATATGGGGTGGCAATGCTTTTTTTAGGGTGGCAACTGCCACCCCGGTAGATCCGCCCCTGCAGTACAGCCAGTTGCGTTATGGCAAATAAATCCCTTCAAGGTGCTATCACGCGATAATTGGCTGTACATTTACCCTTATTTAACTGTGATCAATACTTAGGGGAACACTAAATTTGTAATATATCTCAACTATATTATTAATCAAATGTATAAATGTATTGATAATAACTCTGCCTATACGCAGAGTACCTATGTAGGGCTATGTCTATTTTATAAATAGACTATGTTGTATAATTTGTCTATGTAGGGCACCAACTTGCCCGAGGGGCACCATCTCGGTTGCTCAGAAAATAAAAATGCTTAATTCTGTATAAATACAAATCACAAATATAGCTGCAAAGCAGCGATACCGGGGTCAAGCCAAAAAGGGCACAGAATGAAGTATCAGTAATGACTGTCATGATTTTAGATCTAAGTTTTCAGTAGATTAAGGCAAAAATGGCAATTTTTTAAATCTTGAGACTACTAGGTGGCTCTGCACCGAAACAATAGATGGTGCCTCGGGTCATGATTGTGATGACACCCACCAAATTTGATATACATATGATTAAGCAATGTTAAGATATAGCCTCAAATTACTTGACCACTGGGGGCACTGCACCGAAACAATAGATGGTGCCTCAGGTCATGATTGTGATGACACCCACCAAATATGGTGTACACACAATAAAGCAATCTGGAGATAAAACCTCAAAACTCTTAACCACTAGGGGGCACTGAAAAGTTTACAAGGGCATTCAAAAAATGTCGCTAATGAAATAGCCGCTGTAACAAAAAATTCCATGCACCCTCAGTTAATGACATTTACAAGTTGTGAAACATTCACCTATTCATACAGTGTCACCCATGCAGCTCATCAGGAGCAGTTGGGGTGTAGATGTCTCGCTCAAAGATACCTAAACACTTGGTCAGGTGGAGCTGGGGTTTGAACCACCAACCTTCCGATTTGTAAATAACTTACACTAACCACTGAACCACTGGAAATATGCCCATTAATGTGCAAAACTTTTGCGAAGATATAGCCTCAAATCCATTTCGGCGTGCTCGTACATCATATTTGTTGATGCGCTATACAATAACTGATTGGTCTATCAAAATCGTTTTATGACTTTTTGTCTAGAGTCTAGATTGTGTGTACCAAATCCAAACCAATCAACCGAACCCTGTAGGAGGAGATTGCTTCAAGGCATGCCTCAAGGAATCTATCAATAGCAATTTCATGATTTTAGACTAAATTTTGCAGTAGTTATAAGCAGAAAAAGTTTCTTTTCAAATCTCGTGACAACTAGGTGGCCCTGTGACAAACCGTTCCATGCACCCTCAGTGACTTTTATGACATATAACAGTTGGGGTTAGATGTCTCGCTCATGGACACCTCAACACTTGGTCAGGTGGAGCTGGGGTTTGAACCACCAACCTACAGATTCGTAGACAATCTACACCAGGGATGGGCAACTTTGATAAGGACGAGGGCCAGCATTTTTCTCATTTATACCAAGGGGGCCAGAACCACACGCACAATTTACATCACTCTTAATTTTCTTAATTAAAAAAACCACACTATACAATGAACCGGTCTTTAAAGATTTTAACTATTAAACTTGGCAACTATGCTAATTCTAAATCATAACTTTATTTTCAGTGGACAAAGCATTTTTAAAATAAAACTTCTTAACTGCATTGCTTTAACATCTGTAACAAACAAGGCACTTTTAAATTAGTATAGAGGAGTTTCTCATCCTGCCCTCAGAGAACAAAATTATTTAAAATAAATATACATAATAATAATAATAAACAATACATACATTCAAAACAAAATATATAAAATTTTTAATAACAATGTATTTTACCTTTCAAATCTAAGAGTAAATCTGGCTCGAGTCCGATCCGTCACCCAAACCAGTGGCATTGTTTTGAACCCGACTGGACCCAAATGTAAACTGACGTGTGTGCAGTCTGCAGTCTGCAGCCCCGGTGGGCTCGCAACCAATTTGGCGAGCTGCTCCATTTGTTTATATGACGATGACACCAATGTAACCGCTAAAATGTACATTTAAAATGATCTGACATGTCTGTCTCAACGAAAATTTACCTATCGCCAGCCACACAATGTCACAATTAAGCGCTCTTGGCAAACAGAGGAGAGGTTTGAAAAGGACATTAACACACACATTAACACACATAGTTCAGGGCTTCTCGGGTCCGTTCGGCAAAAACACATTCATTTTAAATAACCAGAGACCCGATTATTGTACCCGACCTGTGTCCAAGGCACGCATGAAACATTTAGACCCGAACCTTATCAGGTCTCGGCCTTGGGTCTGACCTTGGGTTTTCGGACCCCGTGAAGACCTCTTCTTCACATAAGCCCAAACACGGGACTATGCTTACTGTGACGATCCGCAGGACCTAGCGCCCCCTCCTGGTTGGGAGGTTTTAAGTCCTAATACAAAAATCATAATTTTAAAAGTATTTGATTAAGTATAATATGGTCCAGCGGGCCGTATTAAAATTTACCCCGGGCTGTGTGCGGCCCTCGGGCCGCCAGTTGCCCATCCCTGATCTACACTAACCACTGAACCACTGGCAATACGCACATTAATGTGCAAAACTTTTGCGAAGATATAGCCTCAAATTCGTAATTTTAAAATCAAGTTAGCATTAGATATAAGCAAAAATAGCAATTTTTTAAAATCTCGTGAACACTAGGTGGCGCTGTGACAAAACTGTGCATGCACCCTCATGTCGTGACTGCCATTAAAACTACTTTGGCGAAGATACAGCCTCAAATCCGTTTGTTCGCGCTCTACGTAAAATTTAATGGCGCGGTATACGGAAACGGATTGGTGAATCGACACAAATTCCATAACTTTTTGCCATTAGTGTCTCTAGATGCTACACACCCATTCTTTACGCAAATTGGACAAAAGCTCTAGGACGAGTTCGAAAAAGTAGATTTTACAAACAATTCAAAATATCGAAATAATTAACATAACGGAAATGACGTCATATGGTGCAATCGAATCGGCATGAGCCAAGGAATCAGAAGAAACAAGAATTGTGTTTCTATGACGTATGGGTCAGCAGTTATAACCAAAGATGTAAGTGAAAATTTGGACTGTTGGTGGCGCTATCGGGTTTGACATAGACACTCCAAATTTGGTGTGGGGACTATTTGGAATGTCCTCTTCGAGTGTGCCAAATTTCATAACTTTCCTACAAAAACAGTTAAAATTCAAAATGGCCGACCCCCAAAGTGGCCGACCGAAAACCATTTGGTATCATTTGACTCGGCATGACTCACGGAATCTAACAATAGCACTTTTATAATTTTAGACTCAAGTTTGCAGTAGTTATAAGCAAAAATAGCCATCTTTCAAATCTCGTGAACACTAGGTGGCGCTGTGACGAAACTGGGCACGAATCCTCAGGTCTCCACACTCAAATGAGTGTCACTAGATTCTACACACCCATTATTTACGCAAATTGGACACAAGCTCTAGGACGAGTTCGAAAAAGTAGGTTTTACAAACAATTCAAAATATCGAAATAATAAGAATAACGGAAATGACGTCATATCAAATTGGCATGAGCCAAGGAATCAGAAGAATCAAGAATTGCGTTTCTATGACGTACAGGTCAGCAGTTATAACCAAAAATGTAAGTGAAAATTTGGACTGTTGGTGGCGCTATTGGGTTTGACATGGACACTCCAAATTTGGTGTGTTGAGTATATGGAATGTCCTCTTTGAGTGTGCCAAATTTCATAACTTTCCTACGTACGGTTCTATGGGCTGCCATAGACGCAATGGCGGAAGAAGAAGAATAATAGATAATAATAATAATAATAATAAGAAGAAGAAAACGTCTCGGTTACGGATGTAAACCTCGTTCCCTGAATGAGGGAACGGAGACGTCACGTCGTGACCGACGAATTGGGAACTCACTTAGAGAAACCAATCTGCTTCGAATACTACTAAAATGCCAATGAACTTGGCATTGAGATATTTGCATAATGCTGGCACCGCCCCGCCAGGTGCGTATATAAGCAGCAGGTGCAAATAGGGAAATTAGCTTCTTTTTCGCTGAGAAAGCCGGAAAGTGTGACCGGCCGTAACAGCAGGTTGCAGCACCAGTGGCGACGGGACGTGACGTCTCCGTTCCCTCCTTCAGGGAACGAGGGTGACATCCGTAACCGAGACGTTCCCTTTCAGTCGGTCACTACGACGTCACGTCGTGACCGACGAATTGGGAATCCCTACCAAAACGCGACTAGGGGCTGACCTCTTCCAGTGTCTGCAGAAAACCCCTCCAAATCCCCTTAGGGAATGGAGAAATAGGATAGGGCAGAAAGGCCGGGCACTAGATGTTCCTTTAGCCCCACAGAGTGCCAGCGACTGGGAAGCGCCCTACCTGAGCGGGATAGGAATGCTGCGGAAGCCACCGCCCCTCTTAAGGGCTAATGGTGGATGATAAAAATAAAGACAGCCGTGGCTGTGTAAACAAAGCAGTGCTCTGCTAAGGGAAACGTGGGCTGGTAGGATTAACCCCACGGAAAAATACTCACAAAGGAACCCGGTGGGACACAATGTGGAGCCCGAGCCAAACATGTAGGTTCGCGAGGATACAGCTAGTGAAAGGCTGACAGCCAATGCTCCGCAACAAAGGCTGCCAAGGCAACGGAGGAAGAACATTTCAAACCATTACGCATTTTTGCTCTGAAGGCCTTCCATACTGAAACAGTTATGAAGCATCAGTTGGAGGCTGCAAGCCGACCTGCGAGACTGCACAACAAAGCCATGGTTGGGTCTGCCTCCTCCGGGGGCAGCGCTTGCAAGCTCACCACCTGATCTCTGAAGGGAGTGGTGGGATCTTTGGGCACGTAGCCTGGTCTGGGTCTCAGTGAGACAGCAGGACCAAACTAAAGGCACGAATCGTCAACAGAGAATGCATGTAAATCCCCTACTCTCTTCATGGGGGCCAATGCTAGCAGGGTCAGAGTTTTCATTGATAAAAAACTTCAGACTCGCAGACTGCAAAGGCTCAAATGGGGGACCTGTAGGCTTCAGCACCATGGACAGGTCTCAGGATGAAAGAGGGAGGGCTCGAGGGGTTTAGCCTGCGAGCGCCTCTTAAAATGTAATAACCAAATCATGCTGGCTAACTGATCTGCCGTTGATAAGTGAGTGATGAGCAGAAATAGCGGCGATATCAACTTTAATGGTGGAGGGACAGCCTACCATCTAACCTATGTAGAAGATATAAAAGCACAATGTTAATGGGCATTCTCTGGGGTCCTCGCGTTGCGAAGAGCACCGGGTGACGAAAAAGGTTTCATTAAGCGCGTAAGCCCGTCTTGTGGACGGTGCTCGAACCGCGTCGATGGTGTTAGATACCGGCTGCGATAAATCACCTAAACCTTGAGCGCGCTCAACAACCATACATGGAGATCCCACAGGTCGGGGCGCGAGTGCCAAATGTGCCCCTTCCTTGAGAAAGAAAGTCCTTCCTCAGGGGAATACGCCAGGGAGGGCTGTCGCAAGGAGTATTAACTATGAAACCCAATTCCTGGTCGTCCAGTACGGACGATTAATAAAGGGCTATCCTCGTCCTGCCTGACTTTGCACAGTGTCTGTGCGATTAAGCTCACTGGAAGGAATGCGTAATTGCGCATCCCCCGCGGCCAGCTGTGTGCCAACGCATCCACGGCGAGGCTGCCCTCGGTTAGTGAATAAAATAGGCGACAGTGGGTATCGTCCGGCGACGCAAACAGATATATCTACGCACGACCGAACTTCTTCCAAATTAGCTGGACCGTCTGGGGGTGGAGTCGCCATTCGCCGGGGCGCGCAGCTCGAGAAAGCGCGTCTGCCGCTGAATTGAGCGTACCCGGGATGTAAATGGCACGAAGGGACCTCAGATGCTTCTGACTCCAAAGGAGGAGATGACGAGCGAGATTCGACAGTTGACGAGAGCGCAAAACCGCCTTAACGGTAGATAACGCAACAGTCGCAATGTTGTCGGTGTCGGCTAATACATCCTTCCCTCGCATCTCCATAGCGGAGCGTACAAGTCCCAGATATACAGCGCACCGCTCGCGGCAGTTGGGGTGCTATGCACACCCCTGAGACTGCAAGCCCGTCATACGTGGCTGATCATCCCCTGCTGAGGACATCGCATTCTACAGAATGCCAGGAGACCCAGAAATGCTGGGTCTACTACGGGGTAAAATTGAAATGACACGTCGGTGTAATGTTTACACGGTGCATGCCGGTGCGCCACGCTCTCCTCGAGACTCGTAAAGCCAACGCTGAAGCGGTCTCATATGAAGCAGCTCGAGCACTGTCACAGCTGCAGCTGCTGCCATATGTCCAGGAGCTTCTGAAATTGTTTCAGAGGGACCGCGTACTTCCCTCGAATTAAACCGAGGCAAGTCAGAACTGACTGGTTGCGCGCTCTTGTAAAACACGCCAATTAGTCGATCGAGTCTTTTTCCATACTGAGAAAAAGGATCCTCTGCAAGGGGCAAAGTTGTTTTTTCCCAGTTGACCTGATGACTTAAACGAGCGAGATGCCGAAGCATTCACTCTCTGTGTTCGCGCACGTCTGCCAAGAACGGGCTATTACAAGTCGACGTAAATATAAGCAGAATGCGAACAACGCTCTCTCTCTGAGATTTTAATGCCGTGACTAGCACTTTCATGGAGACACGGGGAGAGAGAGACAGCTCGAATGGTGTACTTAGTATTAATATGCCCACCCCACGACGCAGAGCGAAAAAACGGTCTAAGGCGAGGGGAGATGGACACATGAAGTACACGTCTTATAGGTCTAAGGCTGCAAACCAATCTGAATATTGAAATACGAGCCTCGGCGTTATCATCCTAAAGGATAACCTTTGTAGAGCCGGTGCGTAAATAAAATTGATCATAACCCGCCGCGTATTTTGGGTACTATGAGATAAAGGCTGGAAAAACCCTATCATCATCTCGGTAAGAGGGACCGGCTCGATCCTTCGCCAGCAGGACATCGACTTTTGCACGGAGTACATGTGCGTCGGACGCTTTCACTGTAGTGAAACGAAAGCCCGAGAATTTTGGGGGGGTGCTGGTAATTGTATTTCGTAACCGAGGCGGATCGTGCGTCTGCTGTGACAGCATAAACATCTACAGTATGTGTGTGTGACACTGACCTGAGCCCGGTGAGAGTGACGGTCGTCTGGTCTCCTCTGCGAAGAGCGCAGACTCCGATGAGGGTGCTGGTGGTCCGGTCTCCTCAGTGGAGAGCTCGGACTCCTCAGGACACCCGCTGGCGATAGAGGAGAGGTAGGGTGAACTGGAGTGCCGCTCACAGCTCTCTCGATCCTCCGGAGACCTGGAGAGGGAAGAGGAATGCACTCTTATGTGTGGTTAAGTGGGTACCGGCTTAACAGCCGGTGGAACACATGCAAACCAAGAATTTTCCACCCGACCCTCTACCGGGGGGAAGGAGCGAATCACCGTCTCCTGAAGAGTGATCCTCTGCCAATCCGGGTCGCCCGTCACTGGCCACTTAAACTCCCGTTCTTAACGGGAAGCGGCTAAGCGGGCGGGGTGAGCTGCTGACGACCGGTTCCCCTGCGCTGCCGAGATGGGGTCCGAGGAGGGGAACGGAGGTGGCCGCCGCAGGACGCCGACAGCGAGAGGCAGACTGAGGAGCCGGCGTGGTGGACCAAGGGCAGCTCTCTTTCGCTGGGGCATGACCTAGGAGATCGCCTCGGAGTCTGCGCAGTGAAGCTGTACGACTCCACGGGCTCGCCGAAGAGGCCGGTCTGTGAGACAGGAACATTCAAGAAGTTGTTCTCGTCTGCGTCCGTCATCAGCCAGACACAGCCAAAGGTGGCGATCTTGAACCACTGTGGTGGACATCGCACGACTGAAGGTCGCGGCCTCCCTCGTAAATCCTTGTCTTTGAACCTGTAGCAAAGTTATTGCGAGCAGGGCTGAAGCCGCCTTTCCGCATGCCTGATGGGCAGTGCCCGTAACTGGACGACTGTCTACAAACACGGGAGGGAAGGGTTGGGTGGTCCCTCCAGGAAGGCAGCTGCATCGCAACCCTCCGCTCCACTGAAGGGGTCCCCGCCCTTAGCGGCTCCGTTGGTGAGGGAGGTGAGGGGTGAAAGCTGAACGGCCGAGACGGCCGCAAATCACGTCAGCTCTTCATGCCGTTGGGAAAGAAAGGCACAGGAGGAGAGGACCAAGAGGCCTGAACAGCTCCGAAGTACCAATCATGTGGGCAGTACGGTTCGGGCGGAGAGGGGTTAACCTCTCCAACTCTACCGTTTCCGCCGCTCGAGCGGGCACGGCCGCCATCTCCGGGACGACTCCGCCTTGGAGGAAAAAATGGACACCCCTCTGATGCTGCAGAAGTGACGGAACCAGAAGGAGGTCCAATGGATTCGGCAGAAATCGTAGAACACGACTCTGCAGTCTCCACCGGAGCCTCAACCGGCTGAGGATGAGAAGGCCGGTAGGTGGAGGACGTATCCTCCGTCCTACTCAGCATAGTGATGCGAAGAGCGTCCTGCGAGCGCTTGACAGCCGCACCATGGCGGCGTCAGCACTGCAAAGGCGCGGACGTCGTTCCCGTAGAAACGTCAGTCGTCTCCGCAATCCAAGAGGGTTATGCTCTCACAGAGAGAACAAAAACTCTCCACGAACGCAGCCTCGGAGTGCTTGATGCCGAAGCACGAGGACAGCGCTCGTGACCGTCACTGGAACCCTTATACCTCTCGCATCCAAGATCGCACGGACGAAAAGCAATCCTGAAAAGGACGCTGATCTCTGAATATACGAGAGAGTGGGTGTCTTTAAAAAGACACAGAGCTCTCACGTATCACTCTTTAGGGAAATCACTCTTTAGGTGCTCAGCTGATGATGCGCACAGGGAGAGGCAACGAACACACAAAACTCAAAACAAAAAATATGCAGAGCAGTGGAATACTGCGAGCGTCCGCTGTGTTAGTACTGCTTGTCAATCAACTTCAGCAACCATTCCCAGAAGAGCAAGTAGCTTCTCAGTAGCAGATACTGCGGGCTTTCGAAGCGATAAAAAGCTAATTTCCCTATTTGCACCTGCTGCTTATATACGCACCTGGCGGGGCGGCGCCAGCATTATGCAAATATCTCAATGCCAAGTTCATTGGCGTTTTAGTAGTATTCGAAGCAGATTGGTCTCTCTAAGCGAGTTCCAAATTCGTCGGTCACGATGTGACGTCGTAGTGACCGACTGAAAGGGAACTAACAATCCCAATAGGGGTCTCGCCCATTCTGGGCTTGACCCCTAACAACATACATACAAACTATATGACGTTATACAGTATTTTGCCGTTAAAAAGCAGATGACACAACGTGCCATCCCCGCATCTCTGCAACCCGCCACCTGACTGCAGATGATCATATGTGTTCAATGGTGCTGCGCAAATTGATTTGCAAAAAAACATAAAAGTACAGTGAGATCGATTAGAAAGCAAGGGGAGCAGTCTGCTCTTGTGATACTTTGATATCATACGCCATCCGTTTGCACCACTGGGTAGCGAAGTATAGACCGTTTCATTGGACGTTGTTGCGGTTATGCCCCTGAACCAAGGTTAAGTTTTGTTCTGTATTTATTTATCTGTCTGGCTAGTGGCTAAAGTGATCTCTGACCTTGTTGAAATTGAAGCTAACATTGAATACATTAATTTTAGTTTGTAACGTTAGCTCAATGTAGTAGTTGATAGCGTTAGATTTGATATATGAACAAGGGTAATTAACTTGTCATTTATTTTCCTTGTTGTCAGAAATAAACTACTGTAATAGGACTTTGTTGTTATTGATTCTATGCGGAAGTCTACAGAAAGTTGTGTTTAGTCCACAAAAGCCGTTTGTTTATGTTTTTATAAAAATATATAGGTGAAAAAAATTGTATTTGAAATTTTATAAAATTTATATTTTTGGGCCTTTTTTGTATATTTTGAAATATACAAAAAAGCCTAACGTTTTAACGTAGTTATGTTCATGGTTTTTTTTTGGGGGGGGGGGGGGGAATCATGTTTTGCAGTCCGTCAATAAAGGCCTTTGTCTGATTTTGGTTAGCTTCTATTACGAGGGGTTTTATTACAAAATACCATATTTGAATATTAGAAAATTTTTTTTTGCTATTAGACACACACACACAAGCGTTCGCGCAAACACACACTAAGGGCCAGGTTTACTAAACGGGACAAATTAGCGAGATAGCACAATTCCATAAAAGCATAGATGGGTATTATATGTGGGTAATTTACCAAAAAATTTGCAAATTAAATCACAAAGGAGCAACATCTCATTTTCATAATGACCAACACTATCTATTAAGAGCAGCGCAAATGAGTTCAGGGTTGCAAATAAGCAGAGTTAACCACACCTTTTTAACACTAATTATCCACTGCGCGTTTTTAGTAAACCAAAATGATGGTTTGCCCTAGCGGGCAGAAGCTTTTAGTAAAACTGGCCCTAAGAGATTTTTTTCATTGTAAAAAAGATTGTGCTAAGGCCTATTTTAGGGTGTTGTTTTTCAGGCATAGGTATGAGGCCGCAGGACATATATGCATTTGAAACTATCAAATTGAGAACAAGATTTACAGGCGTTTTTGGTAAAAGGACTGGCTCTGAAATTATGTGCTGCATCATAAAACCTTAACATTAATTTCCCACAGTACTGAAATGTAGCTGCTGGGGAACACTGAAGCAGGCCTCACTTTCCCAAGTCTCAGCAGCAGCCTACTTATCTCTCTCGCTCATTCTCTTACTCTTTCTTTCGCCTGTAACCTACTTAGAGGCTTTTTTAAACCTGCCAGGGTAGGAACCCAGGAAAAGCATTCATTTCTGTCTTCAAAGCTGGAGTTAGTTTTAAGGGAGTTCCGCTTTATTAAATAGAGTGAACAGGTTCAGGAAGAGTGAGTCGGTCGGTATATACGCTGGTCACCTGTGCAGCCGTAGAGCATGGTTAAGTTTGTTTATTAACATGAAAATCCTGTATGGTGCTACCTCAGGGGTTTTATTGACCAATTAGTGGCAAAGAGCATTATAAAGTAAAAACACCAAAAAAATAAAATAAAAAACGTTCATATGGCTTCTATTTTCCAAGTAAACAAATAATTTTTCCATTATGAATCCTAGTGGCTAAACATCCCAAACAATTCAAGTTTTTTACATATAATATTGTTCTAGGCTTTTCACTCACATACTGTAAATAGAAACATCTTAGCTTTTTAAAAAAAAAAGTAACGTCCATACTTTAAGGTTGCATTAGGCCATTCATTTTGAATATATGCTGGATTGTTTAACCATGGTTGAGTAAAATACAGACCAACCAAACTGTTGGGCTTACATGAAGTGTCCATATCTGACCCAATCATGAGATGATACAACACTGTTCTAGCAATACAGGAACAATACAAGAACACGTTATAGTTTGCCAGTTTAATTTCAGGTACATTAGCATTGCCGTGCCACTATTACATTGTAGCAGTTTTGCCTAATTACTCTGTATTCACTATTTTATCAAGTGTCTGACAGACTCAGACACTATTGATCGCGTTTAGCAAGCACAGCGTTAGGAACAGAGATTAGCTCAGGAGAGAGACATCCAATTAAGTGACAACAGATTTATTTGCCGAAACTTCAGTCGCTGGTGCAATTACGTCTTCCATTATAAAGTGGTTAGACATCATGCTTTATAATGGTCTTTCCACAGCATATCTAATTAGATTTGAGTAGTCTGCACCACATTTGTATCCTTTTGTTGCTATGTCAGGCTTTCAAACAGTCAGTGATAATGTTTTACCTTTACTTACTCATACTAATAACTTGAGTTTTAGTAACTATTATAACAAGCCCAAATATCCAAGCAGTATTAGGCAGATCTGAGTTTATCCACACTGTAAACTCCTAGAATCTAGGTAATTTTGAGCTTTGTTGTGCGATTTAAAAGTGGGAATGGGGCAATCACACTTGTGTACAGTTCAGTACAGTAAAGGATAATTTGAGTGCTCCCTGACAATACACCCTGTAAGATCATGTAGCAGTCGAGAGAGGAATTCATGGGCCGCAAGTGTTTGTTTCTTTGGTGTAAGAGTGTAAATATGTTGGATGATTTTCCTCTTGATGCTGTCAAGGCCAAACTCGGTTTGGCTGCAGGTGGTTGGTTGACCATCAGACACAATTTTTTCCTGGAAAGCTTTGAGAATTGGAGACAGGTGGACTTTGACATTGCTCATAAGGGTATTTTGCTTCTAGGCAAGGATACTGTACGATGTCCTGGGGACTTTGGACCAAATGCAATGATTGGACAAACATTTTATGGTTTTTAGATCTCTTAACATGGCAATTGTTATCAGGAGAGTTTCAGGCAGCAGAACAAAAACATGTTTGTGAAAAAAGGCTTTTTGTGACTTTAATGCATTCTGAATTTATAAAACTGCCATGTGTATTTTTGTCATATGATAAATAAAGTTTTTAGGGGAAAATGTCTCTTTTTATATTGTGTTGTTTTGACATAATCCGCTATGACTGTAGATTTGTATAGTGTGTGTTATAGCGTTACTAGACTCGCTTAGTTCACACATCGATAGTAATAAAAAAATTTGTGTAGGTTCACAAAACCCGAAGTTTATGGTTTTAGGAAATATCACATGCTGAATATAACAAATCGCATTTTTAATGCATTTTCCAGCTGAAGTGATTTACTGGTTCCCTGAAACCATCAGGAATATAAACATAGGGTTTGTCAACAATTCAGAGAGGTGTAAACTCGGACAAAAATCTTAGACAGGAAAAACCAAGGGAAAATAAATGCTAATAATGTAAGGATTTGTGTAAATTGTCTCAGAATATGAGTGGATGCCTAAACAAATGACATCTGAATATCACAGACATGAGTGGCATGTAAAAACATGCTCTTTTTATATGACTGCGATTTCAGTACCTTTTCATTAAATTCATTTCATGAAAATATGAAAACTTGCGCTGCAATGTTTGTCTAGTTAGATGAAGAGTTAAAAGCTCATAGGGTTTGCATGCATTGTTACATCCATAGCAGTCCAAAGTCCCTTCAACCTAAAAGCTTTGGCGCTGTGATTCTAAACTGGATTATATCATGACCTGTATTTAATATTATTATATTATCTGGTGGTGACCCAAAACTGTACCAAAAGAAACAAAATGTTTTATTCTTATTCAACTCAAAAGTTAAGAAAAATGCATTAATTATTACTACAATAAACTGCTTAGGCCACCTCATTATGAACAGAAACTTTGATGAAAAGATTTAAATACATTTTGTCATAGTAATTATGGCATTGTGATCAGCACAAGCCATGTGTGTCTTTGCTGCAGGTGAAATGTATCTGGATTATATTATCTTCTACCTTTTATACACCCGACAAATGTTGGATTGTTTTAAAGCATAGTTAGGTCAAATTTGAATAAACCCAACCATTGGGTTATTTATAAATCTATTCCTGGTTGTTAAGCCCAAATTCTGGGACGTTACACCCCTGGTTGGGTAATAACAACCCAGCATTGGTTTATTTATATGGGGGAAAAAATTGCATGGCCAAAAATATGTTTTAAATATATGCTCAATAATTATTTTAGAAAGTAAAGCTTAATTAAATATATTTTAGAATTTTGAAAAAGTACAATTATAAAATGTATAAGCATGTACATTTTATAACCCGGGGTTCCCTTTCAGTCGGTCACTACGACGTCACGTCGTGACCGACGAATTGGGAACTCGCTTAGAGAGACCAATCTGCTTCGTACTCTACTAAAACGCCAATGAACTTGGCATTGAGATATTTGCATAATGCTGGCGCCGCCCCGCCAGGTGCGTATATAAGCCACAGGTGCAAATATGGAAATTAGCTTTTTTCGCTTCGAAAGCCGGCATTATCTGCTACTGAGAAGCTACTCTCTGCTCTTCTGGGAACGGTTGCTGAAGTTGATTGACAAGCAGTACTGACACAGCGGACGCTCGCAGTATTCCACTGCTCTGCATATTTTTTGTTTTGAGTTTAGTGTGTGCGTTGCCTCTCCCTGTGCGCATCATCAGCTGAGCACCTAAAGAGTGATTTCCCTAAAGAGTGATACGTGAGAGCTCTGTGTCTTTTTAAAGACAGCCACTCTCTCGTATATTCGGAGATCAGCGTCCTTTTCAGGATAGCTTTTCCTCTGTGCGATCTTGGATGCGAGAAGTACAGGGATTCCAGTGACGGTCACGAGCGCTGTCTTCGTGCTTGGGCATCGAGCACTCCGAGGCTGCGTTCGTGGAGAGCTTTTGTTCTCTCTGTGAGAGCATAACCCTCTTGGATTGCGGAGACGACTGTCGTTTCTACGGGAACGACGTCCGCGCCTTTGCAGTGCTGAACGCCGTCATGGTGCGGCTGTCAAGCGCTCGCAGGACGCTCTTCGCATCACTACGCTGAGTAGGACGGAGGATGCGTCCTTCACCTACCGGCCTTCTCATCCTCAGCCGGTTGAGGCTCCGGTGGAGACTGCAGAGTCGTGTTCTGCGATTTCTGCTGAATCCATTGGACCTCCTTCTGGTCCCGTCACTTCTGCAGCATCAGAGGGGTGCCCATTTTTTCCCTCCGAGGCGGAGTCGTCCCGGAGATGGCGGCCGTGCCCGCTCGAGCGGCGGAAACGGTAGAGTTGGAGGGGTTAATCCCTCTCCGCCCGAACCGTCCCGCCCACATGATTGGTACTTCGGAGCTGCCCGGACCTCTACGGTCCTCACCTCCTGTGCCTTCCTTTCCCGACGGCACGAAGAGCTGACGTGATTTGCGGCCGTCTCGGCCATTCAGCTTTCACCCCTCATCTCCCTCACTAACGGAGCCGCTAAGGGGGATCCCTTCAGTGGAGCGGGGGGTTGCGATGCAGCTGCGTTCCTGGAGGGACCACCCAACCCTTCCCTCCCGTGTTTGTATAGACAGTCGTCCGGTTACGGGCGCTGCCCATCAGGCATGCGGAGACGCGGCTTCAGCCCTGCACGCATTAACGTACTGCAGGTTCACCAAGCGAAGGCTTTAGAGATATACGAGGGAAGCCGCGACCTTCAGTCGTGCGATGTCCACCACAGTGTTCAAGATCGCCACCTTTGGCTATGTCTGGCTTATATGACGGAACAACTTCATGAATGCTCCTGTCTCACAGACCGGCCTCTTCGGCGAGCCCGGGGAGTCGTACAGCTCCGCTGCGCAGACTGAGGCGATCTCCTAGGTCGTGCCCCGGCGGATGAGAGCTGCCCTTGGTCCACCAACGCCGGCTCCTCAGTCTGCCTCTCGCCGTCGGCGTCCTGCAGCGGCCACCTCTGTTCTCCTCCTCGGACCCCATTTTACCGTTAAGGCGGTTTTTGCGCTCTCGTCACCTGTCGCATCTCGCTCGTCATCTCCTCCTTTGGAGTCAGAAGCATCTGAGGTCCCTTCGTGCCATTTACATCCCGGGTTCGCTCAATACAGCGGCAGACGCGCTTTCCCGAGCTGCGCGCCCCGGTGAATGGCGACTCCACCCCCAGACGGTCCAGCTAATTTGGAAGAAGTTTGGTCGTGCGCAGATATATCTGTTTGCGTTGCCGGACGATACCCACTGTCGCCGGTTTTTATTCACTAACCGAGGGCAGCCTCGGCGTGGATGCGTTGGCACACAGCTGGCCGCGGGGGACGCGAAAATACGCATTCACTCCAGTGAGCTTAATTGCACAGACACTGTGCAAAGTCAGGCAGGACGAGGAGAGCCTTTCGTTAGTCGCCCCATACTGGACGACCAGGAATTGGTTTTCAGAGTTAACGCTCCTCGCGACAGCCCCTCCCTGGCGAATTCCCCTAGGAAGGACTTTCTTTCTTTAGGAAGGGGCACATTATGGCACCCGCGCCCCGACCTGTGGGATCTCCATGTATGGTCATTGAGTGCGCGCAAGGTTTAGGTGATTTATCGCAAGCGGTATCTAACACCATCGACGCGGTTCGAGCACCGTCCACAAGACGGGCTTACGCGCTTAAATGAAACCCTTTTCGTCACCTGGTGCTCTTCGCAACGCGAGGACCCCAGAGAATGCTTAACATTGTGCTTTTATATATCCTCAACATAGGTTAGATGGTAGGCTGTCACCCTCCACCATTAAAGTTGATATCGCCGCTATTTCTGCTCATCACTCGCTTATTAACGGCAGATCAGTTGGCAGCATGATTTGGTTATTAGATTTTAAGAGGCGCTCGCAGGCTAAACCCCTCGCGCCCTCCCTCTATTCCTCCTGAGACCTGTCCATGGTGCTGAAGCCCTACTACAGGTTCCGCGTTCGAGCCTTTGCAGTCTGCGAGTCTGAAGTTTTTGTCAATGAAAACTCTGACCCTGCTAGCATTGGTCTCCGTGAAGAGAGTAAGGAATTTACATGCATTCTCTGTTGACGATTCGTGCCTTCAGTTTGGTCCTGCTGTCTCACTGAGACCCAGACCAGGCTACGTGCCCAAAGTTCCCACCACTCCCTTCAGAGATAAGGTGGTGAGCTTGCAAGCGCTGCCCCCCGGAGGAGGGCAGACCCAACCATGGCTTTATTATGCCCCGTACGAGCGTTACGCATCTACGTGGATCGCACACAAAGCCTTAAGACCTCAGATCAGCTCTTTGTTTGTTATGGTGGTCAGCAGAGAGGGAAAGCTGTCACTAAGCAGAGGATGTCTCATTGGATAGTTGATACTATCGCCCTTGCTTATAATCTGCAGGGCATTCCTTGTCCATTTAATTTGAGAGCTCACTCTACTAGAAGTGTTGCCTCATTTTGGGCATTCGCTCGTGGTTCCTCGCTAACAGACATCTGCAGAGCTGATGGTTGGGCGACACCTAATACGTTCATTAGATTTTAGTGTTCGTGTCGAGCCTGTCTCCTCTCGTGCCCTTTCCTCGTTAGGGGAAGCACAGAGAACAGGCTCGCAGGTCGGCTTGCAGCCTCCGACTGCTGCTCCAAACTGAGCTCAGTATGGAAGGCCATCAAGGCAAAAACGCGTAATAATTTGTTTTGCCTTCCTCCGCTGCCTTGGCAGCCTGATGTTGCGGAGCATCCGCTGCCAGCCTCTCACTAGCTGCATCCTCGCGAACCTGTGTTTGGCTCGGGCATCCACATTGCGTCCCACCGGGTTCCTTTGTGAGTATTTTCCGTGGGGTTAATCCTACTAGCCCACGTTTCCCTCAGCAGAGCACTGCTTTGCTTACACAGCCACGGCTGTCATTTATACCTCAACTACGGTTGACTTTCGCCCACCAATAGCCCTTAACGGGGCGGTGGCTTCCGCAGCGTCCCTATACCGCTGAGATAGGGCGCTTCCCAGTCGCTAGCACTACTGTGGGGTTAAAGGAACATCTAGTGCCCGGCCTTCTGCCTTAAAACCTAATTCTCCTTGTCCTTAAGTGGAACCGGAGGGCTTTACGCAGACACTGGAAGAGGTCAGCCCTCAGTGGCGTTTTGGTAGGGATTCTCAATTCGTCGGTCACGACGTGACGTCGTAGTGACCGACTGAAAGGGAACGTCTCGGTTACGTATGTAACCCTCGTTCCCTGAAGGAAGGGAACGGAGACGTCAGGTCCCGTCGCCACAGGGCTGCTCCCTGCTGTTTATCGGCCGGTCACACTTTCCGGCTTTCTCAGCGAAATGAAGCTAATTTCCATATTTGCACCTGTGGCTTATATACGCACCTGGCGGGGCGGCGCCAGCATTATGCAAATATCTCAATGCCAAGTTCATTGGCGTTTTAGTAGAGTACGAAGCAGATTGGTCTCTCTAAGCGAGTTCCCAATTCGTCGGTCACGACGTGACGTCTCCGTTCCCTTCCTTCAGGGAACGAGGGTTACATACGTAACCGAGACGTTTTTTTCTCCTAGGGGGTTTTTCACCCCGGGGAGGCAGCCTTTTTGGGCTTTACTTAGCTTCCTCTTCTAGACGTTGCTTTAGTAATATGTGCACTTATAATATTGAGTCATAGCCGCAGCAAATTTAACTGCTCATGCTATCATGCATTTTGTTGTGCTATCTGTCGTTTTTCTGTGCTTTTCACTGCTTCTATTTATGTAAAGCTGCTTTGAAACAATTGACTTTTGTGAAAAGCGCTATATAAATAAAATTGAATTGAATTGAATGTATGAAATATAAAATGATAATTATATATTTTGCAGTTGAAAATATTGCACCTCTCAAATCTGTTATGTTTACAGGTTTATAACATACAAAGTTTTTCTTTCAATGTGACATATAAATATATATATATATTTAATATTTTAAAGTATACAAAATAGCCCTGGTGTATGCAACTCTATCAGACAGACCTATGACTTTGAATCTGCTAGGCCACAATCACACAGCTGGCACGCAGGGGCTGTCCAGAGTGCTGAATCATATTCACTATCTTTATATTCTACAGTCATAAAAGACCAATGTGTGTGCATGTGTGTGTGTATGTGTGTGTTAAGTTAATGACACAGGTGAAGGTATCACATACTTGTTAGGAATGACAAATACAAGGATCCCAGCGCAGAGGTGTTTATTCAAGATGTATAACTGGAGACACTCAGTGAAAGTCAATATGTATATGAGATGACACTCTGTGTTCGTGGAGATGTATACGAGGAGGAGACAACACAGGCGAGACAGGCTCAACGGAATCCCTTCGGGAAAGGCTCCGAGTGGGAAACACAGCACGGCCGTAGAACGTCCACTCGCACATCCGAAATCCTCAGAGAAGAAATCCTGGCGGGGCACAGAGAGAGAGAGAGGCAGTAAGAGTCTTCAGCAGAGTCTGTGCTGGACAGCGCACAGCGGCAGTCCGAGCCTTACGCAGAATTACGCGCCCGAAAGCGCACTGCTGCTGGACAGCGCAAGAGGTAGACTGGCGCTCGGAGAATCCACAGACAGAGAGAGCACTGAGTTTTGACGGTGACACACCACTCGGGAGAGACTGACAGCAGGGCTCGGAGTCTAACGGGGAAAAGGCAGCAGAGAGCACGGTGAGTAATCCAAAATGACAACAAGAGACAGAAACCAAGACACGACAGGACTAGAACTAGACAAGCTAGCGGGCAGGAACATACTAAGACGAACTTGCAAGGAACAGAGGAAACGAGGGGAATTTAAATCAAACCGGATGGGCAAATAATAAGGATCAGGTGTGGGACGCCGGTGAGAAGAGTCGGAGATAATGAGGTCACCAGGTGGAAGGCGCGCACGTGTGGAGCTGTCAAAACATAAACACAACACAACACATGGTGAAACAAAGACAAAGCGGCCAATAAGACCGAAATCATGACAGGACTCCCCCCCCACGACCGCCACCGGGCGGTCCATGAGGGGGCTCACCCCGTCGCCGGCGGAGATCCTCTATCAGCCCAGGGTCCAGGATGTCCCGGGCCGGTACCCAACACCTCTCCTCCGGACCATATCCTTCCCAGTCAACGAGATATTGAAATCCCCTGCCCCGGCGACGCATATCCAGTAACGATTTAACCGAATACACAGGGGCACCATCTATAAGCTGAGGGGTGGGAGGGGTGGGGGCAGAGGGAACAGGGTTAAGGTGGGAAAAATACACAGGCTTCAGTTTAGACACATGAAAAACTGGATGAACCCGACCGAGTGCTGGGGGCAATCTGAGCCTGACCGTCACGGGATTAATGACCTTAACAATGCTGTATGGCCCAAGGAATCGTGGAGCCAGCTTGCGAGAAGGCTCACGGAGAGGTAAATCCTTGGACGAAAGCCATACTTTCTGCCCACAGATAAAACGGGGCGCGGTTCTACGGTGACGGTCGGCCGCGGCTTTGGTTCGTCTGGAAACCTGGCGTAATGTAAATCTAGCCTTTCTCCAGGTGCGTTTGCAACGACGGACAAAAGCTAGCGCAGACGGAACCACCGCATCAGGTTCCTGTGATGGGAATAAAGGGGGCTGAAACCCCATGGACGCTTCAAAAGGGGACATGTTAAGGGAAGAGACAGGAAGAGAATTATGGGCGTATTCAACCCAGGGTAACTGTTGGCACCAGGAGCTCGGATATTGCGATGTCAGACAGCGGAGAGCTCTACCTAAATCTTGGTTAACCCGTTCACATTGCCCGTTGGTCTGAGGATGATACCGTGAAGACAAGCTAGCTGTGGAGCCTATTTGTCTACAAAATTCCTGCCAGAAACGAGAAATAAACTGAGGACCCCTATCTGAAACAACGTCTGTGGGCAGACCATGTAAGCGAAAGACGTGCTCGATCATAACCTGGGCAGTTTCCTTAGCAGTGGGCAATTTGGGCAAAGGGACAAAGTGAGCCGCCTTGGAGAAGCGGTCAACAATGGTCAAAACTACAGTGTTTCCCTTAGAACTAGGCAAATTGGTTACAAAATCGATGGCGATATGTGACCAAGGACGAGAGGGAATGGTTTAAGCAGACCAATAGGGGCTTGATGAGAGGCCTTATTACGGGCACAAACCTGACAGGCTAACACAAACTGTCTGACATCGGGACCCATAGAGGGCCACCAAAAACGCTGACGTACGGTAGCCAACGTTCTCCGAACCCCTGGATGGCAAACAAACTTGGACTCGTGACCCCACCGGATGACCTCGGAGAGAAGCGCATTCGGAACCCACAATCGACCCGCTGGGCACCCTTCTGGCACTTCCCCCTCCCGGCCGGCCCGTCTCACCCGTTGTTCTATTCCCCAGCGCAGGGCACCCACCACCCGCCCCTCCGGGAGGATGGTTTCGTCCCCAGCAGAACCGGGGCTTTCGAACAAACGAGAGAGAGCATCGGGCTTTGTATTCTTGGAACCGGGCCGGTACGAAAGGGTGAAGTTAAATCTGTCAAAGAAGAGCGCCCAACGAGCCTGACGAGAAGATAACCTCCTGGCTGAACGGATGTATTCGAGATTCTTATGATCCGTCCAGACCAGGAAGGGCTCCGAGGTCCCCTCTAACCAGTGACGCCACTCACCCAAAGCCAGTCTGACCGCCAGCAGCTCCCGATTGCCTATGTCATAATTTCGCTCTGCTGGGTTTAACCGATGGGAGAAGAAGGCACAGGGATGCACCTTGCCATCCTTAGCAGACCGCTGAGACAAAACGGCGCCTACCCCGACATCCGAAGCATCCACCTCCACAATAAATTGAGCAGCCGGATCTGAAATAGAGAGAACAGGAGCAGAGATAAACCGGGACTTTAAAATATCAAAGGCCTCCTGAGCACTGGAATTCCAGACAAACCTCTCCTTAGTGGAAGTGAGAGCAGTAAGAGGTTGAGCAATCTGACCATAATTTCTGATAAATCGCCGGTAAAAATTGGCGAAACCCAGAAATCTTAATAAATCCTTACGGGAGTCGGGGACTGGCCATTCGGCCACCGCTTTGATCTTGGCAGGGTCGGGACGGATCTCACCGGGGGCAACAACAAAACCCAGGAACGAAACTGACTTACGATGGAATTCGCACTTCTCCGCCTTGACATACAGCTTATTTTCTAACAGGCGGCGTAAGACTCGGCGAACATGCTGAGTGTGTTCCTGCATAGAGGGAGAAAAGATGAGAATATCATCTATGTACACAAAGACAAACTTGTTAACCATGTCTCTCAGCACATCATTAACCAGAGTTTGGAAGACAGAGGGGGCGTTACAAAGGCCGAACGGCAGAACGCAGTACTCAAAGTGTCCAGTAGGGGTGTTAAAGGCTGTCTTCCATTCATCTCCCTCTCTTATTCGCACCAGATGATAGGCGTTGCGTAAATCTAGCTTAGTAAAGAACTGCGCCCCCTGCAGGAGCTCAAACGCAGTGGACATTAAGGGAAGGGGGTACCTATTCTTAACCGTAATGTCATTTAAGCCCCTATAATCAATACAAGGGCGCAGGGAGCCGTCTTTCTTGCCAACAAAGAAAAACCCCGCCCCTGCGGGCGAGGTGGAGGGACGGATGAGACCGGCACGCAGGGCATCATTAATATACTGGTCCATAGCCTCTCTCTCAGGACCCGATAACGAATAAAGTCTACCCTTAGGCGGAGAAGTGCCGGGGAGGAGATCAATAGCGCAATCATATGGCCGGTGAGGAGGCAGGGAGGTGGCCCGGGCTTTACTAAACACCTGAGCGATATCCGCATACTCCGCCGGGACCCCGGTCAAATCGACCGCCGGAACCTGAGGAAGAGAAAGAACAGAACCAGAAACAGCAGAACCAAGACATGACACATGACAAGACTGGGACCAAGACAAGATAATACTATGCTGCCAATCAACGTGAGGATTGTGTTGCGCTAACCATCCATGCCCTAAAATAATAGGAGATAGAGACGCATGAAGGACGTGCAACACAATCTCCTCACGATGATTACCAGACACAGAGAGACTCACAGGAGAAGTGCAATGTGTAATCCGCGCCATCTGCTGCCCCTTAAAGGAGCATTTCACCCGTAGAAACATTAATCTTTGCTGAAAGTGTGTCATATTTGTAGTCGAAATGTAACATACATTTAGAATTTGGTGCCTATTTGACCGAGAAAAAGGGTTTTTGTAGTCTCACTCCCTTAACAAAGATTTTGGACTTCCTTCTTTCAATGATGCAAAATGATGATTTTTACATCATTGAAAGAAGGAAGTGCAACACTAAAATCTGTATTTCTCCTGTCTCAGCAGCAACTGAGAACATGATGCACGACCATTCAAAAACATGACTGGGGTTCTAACTATACAAAGCTTAATGCAAATGGGTGAAGTGTCCCTTTAAGGGACCAGACATCCAATGGGGATTGGAGAGGAACAACCGGGACACCCCAGGCGCGCACCAGCGCTTCATCAATGAAGTTGCCCTCTGCGCCAGAGTCGAGAAGGGCAGTGGATGGATGGTCACGCCCGGCGAAGGACAACATGACGGGAAGCTGGGTACTAGAGGCAGGGGAGAGCTTTGAAGAAGTGGCGCCCACCAGGACTCCCGTATTCACAGATGGGCAGCGGCCTTTTAACGGGCAGGTCTTAGCAAAATGTCCGGATCTCCCGCAATACAAGCACAGAGCCTTCTGCAAGCATCTCTCTCTCTCTCTCTGTGACAGGCGCATGCGCCCCAGCTGCATGGGCTCAGACACGGCAGAGGGTGAAGAGGGGGAAGTGGTGGTCTTGTCCGAAAACGCTCGCTGGCGAATGGAGCGTCGCTGATCGCGAAGCAATCTCCGGGCTTCGATCCGAAGAGCGAGGTCAATGATGGCATCCAAAGAGGGAGGAAGATCATGGACAGCGATCTCGTCCTGGAGATCATCAGACAACCCCTCGACAAACTGCGCTCGGAGAGCCGCTTCATTCCAGTGGCAGGTAGCCGCTAGGGTCTTAAACTCGATGGCGTACTCGGTGACTGTGTGTCCTCCCTGAACCAGATGTGCCAACCGAGCCGCAGCGGCTTCCCCGCGCACTGAACGGTCGAAAAGCTTCTCCATCTCCTCGCGAAACTCCTAAAACGACCGACAGCAAGGATCGCGGGCGTCCCACACGGCCGTAGCCCACTCGCGCGCCTTGCCAATCAGAAGGGTGATCACAAACGCAACCCGGGTGATCTCCAAGAAATAGCGGCGGGGCTGGAGGGCAAAAACCAAAGAGCATTGAGTCAAAAAAGCCCGACAGGAGGTAGGATTACCGTCGTATGGAGGTGGGGCAGTAACATGAGGCTCCGTCTGCGATGGCAGGCTGAGTTGGGTGGCATCGGCACTGAGCTGGTCCAAACGTGAGGAAAGGTCCGACATACGGGCAGATAAGTCCTCAACCTCCGCGGGATCCATTCTGGCAAGTTCGTCCTGTTAGGAATGACAAATACAAGGATCCCAGCGCAGAGGTGTTTATTCAAGATGTATAACTGGAGACACTCAGTGAAAGTCAATATGTATATGAGATGACACTCTGTGTTCGTGGAGATGTATGCGAGGAGGAGACAACACAGGCGAGACAGGCTCAACGGAATCCCTTCGGGAAAGGCTCCGAGTGGGAAACACAGCACGGCCGTAGAACGTCCACTCGCACATCCGAAATCCTCAGAGAAGAAATCCTGGCGGGGCACAGAGAGAGAGAGAGGCAGTAAGAGTCTTCAGCAGAGTCTGTGCTGGACAGCGCACAGCGGCAGTCCGAGCCTTACGCAGAATTACGCGCCCGAAAGCGCACTGCTGCTGGACAGCGCAAGAGGTAGACTGGCGCTCGGAGAATCCACAGACAGAGAGAGCACTGAGTTTTGACGGTGACACACCACTCGGGAGAGACTGACAGCAGGGCTCGGAGTCTAACGGGGAAAAGGCAGCAGAGAGCACGGTGAGTAATCCAAAATGACAACAAGAGACAGAAACCAAGACACGACAGGACTAGAACTAGACAAGCTAGCGGGCAGGAACATACTAAGACGAACTTGCAAGGAACAGAGGAAACGAGGGGAATTTAAATCAAACCGGATGGGCAAATAATAAGGATCAGGTGTGGGACGCCGGTGAGAAGAGTCGGAGATAATGAGGTCACCAGGTGGAAGGCGCGCACGTGTGGAGCTGTCAAAACATAAACACAACACAACACATGGTGAAACAAAGACAAAGCGGCCAATAAGACCGAAATCATGACAATACTTAGATCATTTAGCCACCTTGGCTCCTCTCCAGCTTGCACAATAACATGGAACTCGTCCTCTGCAAAGTCCTCTATTATCGCTGGTGGGACTCAGGCTTGTGTTTTCCCATAACAGACACAAAAGACGTATCATCTGAATAGATAAACTGAGCAGAGCGTGTCCTGCCCTAGGCTGTACATCACTGCTTCATTAAGTGCAATTTTTCTGTTCAAATACTTTAACGTTTAGGCCAAAGGGAAGCACCTTAACACACTGAAATAGAAGGGAATAAATGGGGAAATGTGCCGTTACAAGAACAAACTGTTTTATTGTGAAAAGTGTCATTTGCAGCAAAATCATACATTGTTTTCTCTCTATTTGGTTCTGTTGTATCAGTTTTATTAGGAAAGTTTACTTCAACAAAACGATGGTTCAGAATAAGTTGAGCATTGTTTAATGGAGTAAAAACATTTATGTGTTCTCAGCTCTTCCAGGCAAACAAAGTGTGGAGAATGAATATTAAAGGCCACTTGCTGGCTTTAAAGTAATTTTAAGTAAGCAATTAGGTATGACAGGCTTTTGTGTATTGTGAATAAGGCACGGCTGAAGGGCGTTGTTAGCCACTATGCGAAGTGGAGTCAATGCAGCCCCTTCAGCCGTGACTTATTCATGATACAGCACAGGAAATTATTCCTGTTATAAAATGGTTACTACACAATTCAAATATTAAAGTAAAAAATATGTATCAACAAATCACACACACAAAAAAACATTTTTCCACTGAAAAAATAGCCCCTGACCGACTGTGAACATTAACAAAATGTGTCACACGTATATTTATATTGCTAAGAGTGCTGTGCAGCGAAAATCAGAATTATTGTGTACAGCCGTCATCATGAATAAAACAGATTTTGATCAATCAGAATCAAGGACTGGAAAGTTTTATTATAAACAGAGTGAAACCAGAATTCAGCTCCATCTTTGAACATTTGGAACAGACCTAGAGCACCATGAATCTTTGCCTCATGCTGAATGTACAGTAAGTATTAGACTTTCAGTTAAGCAAACTGTTACAGAAGACTAAGCTGTGGAGTTCTGTACATTCCTGCTTTAATGCCCACATGCATTCATTGCATAAAAGCATTTACCACTTTACAATTGTCATACGGAGACCTTAGTCAAGCAAAGCCTTCTCTTTTGGAGTTATTTCATGTTCATCTCTTTATGTCACGCTTTTATATAAAGGCTTGACTCGCTCCCTCAGGGCACAGGCAGAAATTAGGCGGCTCCCTTGATTCTATCTTACCGTGAATAGATCCATTTTTATTTCACCTCTCTCATTAGCTTCTCTCTTCAACAGCCTGTGGAGCCGCATGTTGATTAGACACGGCTTTCAATCTTCTCGAACAAGTGTGTGTGTGGTGGGGGCTGTCAGCAGTCACAAATAAACACACCGTGATGGACGTGCGTGAAGTTGGCCCCCCACCCAATGCAAAACGTCGGCAAAATATGCTTAATCGTTTGTGCTCCGTTTGTGCCGCAAAATTTTTAGTTTGTGCTGCATTGGTTTTTTAGATATTAAAAGAACATTTATAGGTCATACTGAGGTCACGTAGCCCCCCAACATGCTCCAAATTTACCCAAAATAGTCTTAAACGTTTGTGCTTCGTTTGTGCTGTTTTGTGCAGGTAAAATCTTCGTGTGTGCTGCCTTGGTTTTTATAATATTTGACATTGAAAAAAGGCAATGACGTCACTCAGCCCCCCCACATGCTTCAAGTACACTCAAAGTATTCTTGTTGATTGTGCATCGTTTGTGCTGGTTTGTGCAGGTAAAAATTTCGTTTGTGCAGTTTTCGTTTTTTAGATATTAAAAGAACATTTATAGGTCATACAGAGGTCACTCAGCCCCCCACATGCTCAAAATTAACCCAAAATAGTCTTTAACGTTTGTGCTTCGTTTGTGCTGGTTTGTGCAGGTAAACGTTTCGTTTGCCAGTTTTCGTTTTTTAGATATTAAAACATTTATAGGTCATACTGAGGTCACCTAGGTAACCTAGGTAATTCTGTAACACATAATAAAAACGCTTACCTCAAAATTCTTGTTCAACAACACATCCTGTGATCCATTTTTACAGCACAAATCAGCACAAACGAAGCACAATCGAACAAGAATAGTCTGGGTGAACTTGAAGCATGCGGTAGGCTGAGTGACTTCATCGCCATAATTCAATGTCAAATATTATAAAAACCAAAACAGCACAAACTAAACTTTTACCTGCACAAACCAGCACAAACGAAGCACAAACGAACAAATATAGTTTTGAGTGAACTTGAAGCATGCGGTAGGCTGAGTTACGTCATCGCCATAATTCAATGTCAAATATTATAAAAACCGAATCAGCACAAACAAAGCTTTTACCTGCACAAACCAGCACAAACGAAGCACAAACAAACAAATATAGTTTGGAGTGAACTTGAAGCATGCGGTAGGCTGAGTTACGTCATCGTCGTAATTCAATCTCAAATATTATAAAAACCGAAGCAGCACAAACGAAACTTTCACCTTCACAAACCAGCACAAACGAAGCACAAACGTTTAAGACTATTTTGGGTAAATTTGCAGCATGTTGGGGGCTACGTGACCTCAGTATGACCAATAACTGTTTTAATATCTAAAAAACGAAAACTGCACAAACGACATTTTTACCTGCACAAACCAGCACAAACGAAGCACAAACGTTTAAGACTATTTTGGGTTAATTTTGAGCATGTGGAGGGGGGGCTGAGTGACCTCTGTATGACCTATAAATGTTCTTTTAATATCTAAAAAACGAAAACTGCACAAACAACATTTTTACCTGCACAAACCAGCATAAACGAAGCACAATCAAACAAGAATACTTTGGGTGAACTTGAAGCATGTGGGGGGGCTAAGTGACGTCATCGCCTTATTTCAAAGTCAAATATTATAAAAACCGAAGCAGCACAAACGAAAATTTTACCTGCACAAACCAGCACAAACGAAGCACAAACGTTTAAGACTATGTTGGGGGCTACGTGACCTCAGTATGACCTTTAAATGTTCTTTAATTATCTAAAAAACCAAAGCAGCACAAACGAAAATGTTTGCGGCACAAACCAGCACAAACGGAGCACAAACGATTGAGCATATTTTGCCGACGTTTTGCGTTGGGTCAAGTTGGGGGGCCAACTTCACGCAGGTCAGTGATGGAGGTCACGGATCAGCATTGTTAAAGTAAATATGTCCGTCACGTGTACACCTAAAAATCTTGGGGTGTAATTTATTATGAGTGACTAATAGCATTGATGTTTTGCATGCAAACAATACCTGTGTTGTTTAAGATCTTAAATGACATAGTCATACAAAAATCAGATAAATTCACAAATCATGCATATGAAAATTGGAAGTTGGTTCCAACTGGGAGAATTGCAAAATATTGCAATCTGACATACATTACTGCACTGTCAGTTAAAATGGCCAATAAATGGTCCGTAGATGTCACTTGGGAGGTACCTTTTCAAAATGTACTCATTTGCACTTCATATTATTACTTGAAAGGTACATAAAGGTACCAGTGGTACATGCCATGTTAAATAGGACATTAATTGTATAGTAAAGTAGTAAAATCATTCAAAGTTATGAATCAGGTTGATGTCTAAGGTGCACATTATCTCGTGATGGAAGGCATACGCTGGGATGTTTAAGCCATTTCATCATGATTTAAGACCAATCTAAAACAAGATTCCAATCATTGGGCAGAAGGGTATAGTTTTGTTTTCCAGCACCTATTGAATTTCTGCACAACCAATCTCACTTATTTCATCTGATGCCCATCAACTTGGGAGAAATTTGCTCGTGTCCTGGAAGCTTTGGCACAGGGGTTTTAATAAAGACCTGAGTAATCATAGGACCAAAAGGTTACAATAGGAATTAATTTTCCCCGGATTGATTTTTCTTGATGTTTCATTCTCCGGTTGTAACAGACCTGTAACAAAATGCAGGAATTATTCTGATTACCCACAATAACAATCAGCAGAAAACTTTCATTATCAAGATAAATATCACCTGTTGTCTCAGACTTAATTTCTTTTCAGTGTACAGTGATGTTGAGCAATCTGTCATGAGCTCATGGATCATTTCTTATTACAACTAGACATTATTAAAAATACTGGCAGTTTTTGAAACAAATGAGACTCATCAATGTGCACAGGGGCCACATTGAGGATCAAATCTACTGATTCCGTTTGAGATGTAATGTTCTTATTCAATTCAATTCAATTTATTCTTACAGTGCCATAAATGTATTTATAGAAGACTAAATAAATAACCCTCATATAAAGCAACATTAACTCAAAAATGATTGTTTATTTTTGTACCCAGAAGATTGTTTCGCAGCTAAATAAGTGTATGTCATTTAGTCGAGGTTTGTGTTTGTATTCTATAAAGTTGAGAAAGATTCACTTTCAAGTGAAAGCTAAAATTAAATCTTATACTTTTTTTACACTTTTCATTTCTGCTGAAAAGAAAATAATTCAGATTTCTTAATCTTAATTACTGTTTCGGATTCTAACAGTTCTTTAAGCTGGGAATTCGCCATTTGTTAAGGAACTTGGAAGTTCTTGTCAAGCACCAGACACGAGCCCTGTGTGGAATATAAAGAAGGAGCTACTGTAACTACAACAACAATGTATAAATTATCTTTTGCACATAAAAAATATACAGTGATGCTATTTAACTGTTGAAGCCAGAATTTGTGATTTCAGAACAAGTGGTGACGTAACACTGTAGAAAAAAATGCAGCATGAAGTAAAAATAACTTGGTTTTTCAAGTCAATTCAACCTATTATTTCAAAGTTGAAAATGAAAAGGAATTGGTGATTGTCATATTTTTCCCGTGGTGACGGGAAAGTAGAGCTGGATTTGAATTCATCCATCGAGAACAGATTGGTTCGTTTGAAGCTGGGTAATGTTGCTATTTGCTAATCTCTGTGATCATACCATATGACCGGAAAGAAAGGAAAGGAAATTTTTCCTTCCCTTGTTTCAAAGATTCTGATTCTGATTAAAGATTATGAGTGTATATGATTATTTGAAAATAATCAAGCTCACAGAAAAATACCGCAATATTCCAGAACAAAAAAAAAAATTTCTTCATTGCGACTTTGAGTTTTGACTTAACTTATAAAACATGTAATTAATTTAATTTAATAATTTTGTTAAGTTAATGCAAAATAAAAATATATGTTGATTTGAAGTAAATTTTTTACAATGTAGGTGCTGATAAAGAGAAACACTGGATATGCGAAGTTCACTTATACATCTAATAAACTGTCTTTTAAGTGTTTATTTTAGTCACAGACACAATCACATATGATAAAAGTTATCATAACGAATAGGAACATATTAATCAATTATTGGTGATCACTGACACTTAAGCCCTATTCGGACGGGATTAGTTTTACAGGGGTATGGAGCAATGCAAATTTACCACAGGACATCTGTAATATTGATGGCCAATTGGCACATTTAAATTGCAGTAAAACGTTCAGAAGTGGGAGGGGTAACTCAGCGCCATCACCTCCCTCGTCATCACATGCACACATATATATATATATATATATATATATATATATATATATATATATATATATATATATATATATATACGCACACACAAAGGTACATAATAATAATAATACAGAACATAATAATAATGATAATAATAAAATAATATATATATAATATAAATAAAGATTTATGTATAATATTTGGGTCCAGTCGAACAATTTATTAATTCAATTTATTACCTTCTGATGATTGGATTCTGTTTGTAATAGGCACTAACCTGATGCAAACAGAAGTTCAGTGCCTCTGAGAAGTGCTTTGACCTTTTTTTAAAGGTCTGTGTCATTGAATGCAGGAAAAATGTAAGCTTTGCCACTGACTTGTTCCACCGCCTAGAACGCAAGTGAATGCTTCTTCAACCTCAACATATTTGAACACGCAAAATTACAGGGAATTATGAAATATTTGTGTGGATATTTACAGCTGGTCTATAGGGCTTTAGTGTGTCATTGTGTATACTTTTTATTCTGTTAAACTGACATTTGCAACCTAAATAGTCCACTTACTGCCACATATTACCAAGTTGTTTCCATCACATATTATATTATATTATATTATGTGTGTGTGTGTGTGTGTGTGTGTGTGTGTGTGTGTGTGTGTGTGTGTGTGTGTGTGTGTGTACCTGGTAATTATCACGTTGTGGGGACCAATTGTCCCCACAAAGATAGGAATACCAGTGTTTTTGTGACCTTGTGGGGACATTTTGATGTCCCCATGAGGAAACAAGCTTATAAATCAAACAGAATGATGTTTCTTGAAAATGTGAAGTAGCAGAATGTTTTTTGTGATGGTTGGGGTTAGGGAATGGGGTAGGTAAGGGGAATAGAATATACAGTTTGTGCAGTATAAAATGCATTACGTCTATGGAATGTCCCCACAAAACATGGAAACCAGAATGTGTGTGTGTGTGTGTGTGTGTGTGTGTGTGTGTGTGTGTGTGTGTGTGTGTGTGTGTGTGTGTGTGTGTGTGTGTGTGTGTGTGTGTGTACAATGTTATCAGTGGTGCCACCACATCAGTGCATTATTTCCACTATTTAAACTAACAAATAAATGGTTTAAAGAGCTCACTTTGAAAAATACTTAGAAAATATTGTGAAATTGAGAATGTTCCCTTTTTTCTTTAATGGCATCATGAACCGGAGGAGCTCTGATGGTTTATGTTATCTCAGCATGATCTAAGAATGTTCCATGTTCCCAAAAGCATTGTGTGTGTTATATATGTACAAGGTAAGTACACGTACTGTAAAATCAAGTGCTAGTTCAAAATGCTACCAAATTCTATAGCTTCTGCAAACTTCTTAAAGTATCGTTATTGAAAACCCCAGGCAGTATAAAGCTCAATACACATAGTGATATTTTTCAAATCACCGTCCCTCTTCAACACAGGTCCATATGTCAGAGGTGCAGTGGCTAGAGGGATGACATCATTAACATTATGACAGGCACCCGTAGATCAGGAATTGTTTAGATATTACATCCAGATGACCACTGTAAAGCTGTCGGGTTGTTCTTGTGCTTGTTCTCAAACCAATATACTGTAGCTATGTTGGACTGGTTTAATTTTGTTCTGGTATTTTTGATGATTTTATGTAGAAAGCAGTAAATTTAAAAAAAAATACGTTATCTATGTTGTATCTTCACTGTAAAAAATCCAATTAATGAAATGTTGGACAGGCAAAAATATATAAGTTAAACCAATTTTTTAGTTTGAGCTAGTTGAGAAGACATATTATTTAAGTCTAGATAAATCTGTGTTTAAAACATTAAATGAATGGTTATTTTCAAATCCAGTCAACATTCAGAATGGCTAGTGTTGACTGAACTAATTTAGTCAAATCAGGTAAATATGTGGACTTATGACAGCTATTTTTCCTGACAACAAAATGCTCAAAATATTACTGTTATTTGGTCACAAAATGTAATTGTAAGAGTTGTTCAGGCGTGAATGTATGTGCTTAAAGTTTAAATATGCGGTCGGTTAATAAAGATAGTGTCTATTTAAAAATGTGCTTGGACACTTTCGGACGGAGATGACCTCCACATGAGCTCCAGAAAATCACCGGTGCTTAAGCGCTCACACCCCGCCCAGCGCAGCCTCGCCTCGGCAAGCGCATCAGAAATCGACTGCTGGCTCTGATTTCTCTGTGGCGTTTAAACGTGATTTCATTCATTTTAATTTCTCATACTTAACAATGAAAGGGTTATGTTTTAAATCATATTTTAGGATTGCACTTAATTGATATCGCTGTTGAGTGATGTTTCAAATCTTTTACATTTGTTATAACCGGACTGCATGCGAATTTGAACTTCAGAGCTGAAGGAGCGGATGGAGAAATAGTCCCAATATCATAACAATCTTAAATAAAACTTCTAAATATACCCGTGTGTGTACCTGTGTGCACGCGCGTTTGTGTATGTACAGTATGTGCGTGAGTTTTTAATTTAAAATGTCTTAACTCGGAAGGATCTGGATCACAGGTCATTTCATCTGAGATCAATCCGCACCTAACAGCCAGAATCACTTACTGATTCACATGACACAAGTCATCAGCCGTTTCGTCAAGTTCACGTCAGGTAAGTGTTTGTAAATAAATGTTAATTTTAGACTATATTAATTGGCAAAGACGCAAATACTCGACATTTTTGTAAAGATATAAGTTATATAAAGGTGTGTTATGTTATGTGTCCGAGTTAAAGTGGAGCTATTTTAGTTAAGATTACCGGACAGGGTTTATTACTCTGTCTTAATTATAATTGGGACATTTTTACAAACAAACCTTATAAAATACAATACTGGCGTGCATTTTGAGACAAAACAATAGTACTCATATGTTAAGAGATGTCAGTATTTTAGTCAGTGATTAGTCCTGTCCGAGAAAACCGCCCAATAGTGTTTAATTCAATTACGTGTGATGTCTGAGGGAAATTTGGCAATTTTAGGGTATAAAGTCTTTCACCGTCAAGCTTTATTATATTAAACATGTATTTATGTATGTGTGTGTGTATTTATATTCCTCTGTTTATCAAACCAGAGCGGTGATGATGTGGAGAAAGCAGACCAGAGGGATACATGGCGAAATAAGTTTTCCTAAATGGCCCTTCAGATGTTCTGACTGACTTTGGAGTGCTTTTTGGACTGTTTTATGCCTTCTATTTAGAAAAGACTTAATTCTGTATGTTCAGTCTGTATGATAAGTGAATAAAGCTTTTGTTTTTATGTGACTGAAGTTAAGTATTTGTTAACAACACCAGCATAAATTATTTGATAAATAATTTTAAAAAGTTTATTAAAAATTCCCAAATAATAAATATTAATTGAAGTAACACATAAAACATTGACTAAATACTTAAATTTTAATTGACAGAGTCTTTGCTATAAGTTTTTAAAGATTCAACTGATTTTCTGAACAAAAACATTTTAGTTGAATGAACTATAAAGCTAGTTGAGCAAACATACTTTTTTATATTTGAGTCAAGTTTGGGCCAACTAAAAAACATCAATCCAGGAAACACTTTGGAGTCAGAAATTGAGTGAACGTAAAATTTCTGTGGAACTAGTTACTAAAAAATAATTCATTGAGCCAACAATTTATTTTTTACAGTGTTTACACTACACAGTTTAATTCATTTTACCCTATAGAC
This sequence comes from Paramisgurnus dabryanus, assembly GCF_030506205.2. NCBI lineage: Eukaryota > Metazoa > Chordata > Actinopteri > Cypriniformes > Cobitidae > Paramisgurnus > Paramisgurnus dabryanus. Next base: position 34,762,995 of record NC_133350.1, on the reverse strand, counting down.
GGATTCAGCAGCAACAACATAAACAAACGGCTGTTGTGGACTAAACACAACTTTCTGTAGACTTCCACATAGACAATAACAACAGTCATTTTACCGTAGTTTATTTCTGATAACAAGGGAAATAAATGATCTTCGTTTATATATAATTTCTAATGCGTATCAACTATTACACATAGTTAATGTTACTTTGTAAAATTAATGTATACAATGTAAGCTACAAGTCTTTGAATTCTTGCCTGGCTGCCAAAACTCTCCACCCATCCATGCTTGTCATCTCCCCTTGTCTTTAGCAAACCAAAACATTTTATTTTCGACAAGGTATTTGTTTCAGAGATCAGTTTAGCCACTAGCCAGACTGATGAATAAATACCGACCGTAAGCTCACTCCGGCTCAGGCTCACTCCGATAAAAGCTTCTATATTTTCCATGTCTCAAAGTTGTTGTGAGTCACTGTCTATTCCATCTTTTATACTGAACATACTATAGACTTGTTAGTGATTTGATTTGCATTTGGGTGAGATTTGTTATTTTATACTTTTTTGAATTATGATGCTTTTAGAAGTGAAACAGGTTTCAGTGTGATTAATGTGTGGTTTATGTAGTGTAAATGATGAACAACCCACGTGCATGTTAATGAAAACCAAGACTTCAAAGTAATAGGACAGTGTAGTGTAAACACTGTAAAAAATGCAGTCACTGAAGTGTTGTTCTTACAGTAAATGTTCTTGGGTTAAGTCATCATGACAAACTGTATCAAAACATTGTCATTTATTATTTAAATGAGATGGAAATGAATGCTGTATTGTTTTTTGAAAGAGGCTTTAGACCTGTACCCTGTGTTTGAATTCATCTCCAATGGAAGACCAAATTGCTTTATTTCCCATGTTACCCTCCTGTCAATGGCAGCCCTTTCTTTAAATGTAATCTCTTTTTGGATAATAGAAACTGCTTTGATCTCCCTTTAGAATTGAAAGATAAATCAACTTGCTGTAAAGTTTCTGTATTCTATACACTATACACTCCACCTGTCCTGTTTATTTTCTAGTCTGTGTTTCAGGGGGTTGTGCTTTTATGTGTGTGTTCAATCAAATTCAATTTTTTCAATTCAATTCAATTTTATTTATATAGCGCTTTTCACAAAAGTCAATTGTTTCAAAGCAGCTTTACATAAATAGAAGCAGTGAAAAGCACAGAAAACGACAGATAGCACAACAGAATACTTGATAGCATGAGCAGTTAAATTTGCTGCGGCTATGACTCAATATTATAATTGCACGTATTACTAAAGCAACGTATAGAAGAGGAAGCTAGGATAAAGCCCAAAAAGGCTGCCTAGGAGAAAAAAAACCCCGGGCTTTTATCCGAGGAAAAATAAGTCCTAGGAGGGAAAAACCCTTGGGAGAACGGAAATGGAGATTTAGCGGAGATTAAGCGGTTCTGCCGGTGATCGTTGGTCAGGTATCAGCTGGGCATAACGTTGAAGGACGGCCAGTAGATCAGAGGTGTGCCGACTTTCACATCTACCGGGACTGGGTCTGTTTGTCTCGTCCTCGGGTCGAGGACGAGACAGGGAGAGAAAAACAAAATCGTATTAGCGTAGCAGCCGTTCATATGTATTGAAGTGTCACACAGTGATGTGGTTTAACTCAGCTTAGTTCCAGACAGACTAAATATTGCGGCATAATTATGTTATCCACAGTTGAGGATTTAGCAAATTGGGGGCCCAATGCGAGGGTATATATGGTAAATAAGGGTCACCTTCCGATCTTTAAGAGAAAATGAAACCTGACGACCCGTTTGACTAAGGCCTAAAGCCCCACTGTCGTCGTTAATGCAGGTTCAGTGGCAAACGGGTCTATATTGTATACCATTTACAGGACCAGGAGAAGACGCCAAAAACATCGCAACCCGACCATACGTGTTAACCCGTTTGACTAAGGCCGGAAGCCCCACTGTCGTCGTTAATGCAGGTTCAGTGGCAAACGGGTCTGTATGGCATACTATTCATAAGACTTACGATAGCGCCAAAATCGCAACCCGACCATACGTGCCAACCCGTTTGACTAAGGCTGGAGGCCCCACTGTCGTCGTTAATGCAGGTTCAGTGGCAAACGGGTCTGTATGGCATACTATTCACAAGACACACGAAAGCGCGAAAAACGCAACCCGACCATACATACCAACCCGTTTGACTAAGGCTGGAGGCCCCACTGTCGTCGTTAATGCAGGTTCAGTGGCAAACGGGTCTGTATGGCATACTATTCATAAGACTTACGATAGCGCCACAATTGCAACCCGACCATACGTGCCAACGAAAGTTTTTAAATTATTGTTATTTTCATGTTTTTTATTTTAAATAAGTTTTGTGCATAACTGTTGCATTTACATACAAAGTACTTTGACTAAGACTAGGTAGGGTCATTTAAAGCTAGATTTGGCTGCTGGGAGGTGTCCATTTCACACAGTTTTTAGAACAATTTGAGACATTTTGTTCTGCCTTTCAGATATCCTTTGGCCAATATATGTAAGACAGACTTTATTTTGGCAGTACACAGGGATTTTTTAAAAGAAATTGTCTGAAACGGTAGCCATGAGGATGGTGGAGAGCAACCCATATCTCTCCCTTGGGCTCTGAGACCGTTGGCAGCATATGGTCAACCTGTCACCATCTTACGTTCAGCCCAAAAAAAATCTATGTAAAATATGAATGTATGTGAGGTCTGAATGTTAAACTAGGAAGGCAGGTCTGTAAATACCAGAATCTTCCAGTGTGAAACAGTCCAAACACATCAGCTGAAGTTTAAGTAGAGCATACTACAGTATTAGTTTTAGTTGCACGCAAATGTGGCACACAGCTCATTCTGTCACTTCTAAGAAAACATATTTTTTTCAGTCTTTCTCCTCACTAAAAACGTTTTTGCCTTTTATTGGTTTAAACAAATCTAAACTAGTGCAAACAAAGAAGTCAAGTCAAATATATATTTGCCAAAAACAGAATGCAAGTAAAATAACTAATAAAATTGTATATTGTTTATAAGATACCGAGACATTATCATATAAAAAAATCAATGTGAAAATAATAATTGTTTCTTGCTGATGTAAGTGAGAGATTTCAATCAAGACATTTATTAAGAAGAACACATGTCAGGACTTAATCTTTAACAGCAGTTTTTCACAGAGGGAAATTCGCTATCATAAGTTTATATCAATGATGCATAGTATTTTAGTATTATGCCTAGTTTTACAATAAGGTTGTATTTGCTAACACTAGTTAATACATTAGCTAACTTGAACTTATGATCACCAATTCTTCTACAGCCAGGGGCGGGTCTAGAGAATTTTTCATGGGGGGGCCGGACTGGGGCACAGACTTAGAGAGGGTTGGCACATTTAAATACATATAAACAGTGAATTAGTGTAACTTGCCCTACATTGAAGGTAACAATACTGTATACTGTATCCTGATACATTCAGTACATTTAAACCTCCTGATGTGTTTTTGTTTTAACCTCCCTCTGCTTTGTCAAGTCATAAACTAATTTATTTCCTTAAGTTGAATGTTGTCCGCATATCATCTTAATAAAGATATTACAGTTGGTTGTATTAAATGGCATATTGCGCAGAGCCCCAATGAGTTAATGTATAGAAAAAAATAATGTTGTTTTCTTTAAATATGCTTCTGAGGCTGTGGTCTGTTGCATGAAGCTATTTGAACAACAAACTCTTTATTTTCAAAATTCAGAGTAAGTTTGGAGTCGACAAATCCAGATAAATCCAAACTGGTTTAGATCAGGATCAGATGTTGGACAATGCTTGGTTTAAACTTTGTGTTTTATCTAGAGTTTGCGAAGCCTGTGCACCTGAAAGTGAAACCTGCTTCATGCAACAGAAAATGTACTTAACAAAAGGAAAACAGTTAATAGCAATGAAAGTTTAGAGGCTGAGGAAATTGTAAACGTTTATTCATAGTCGTATGACATGTTAATGTTTTTGCATGCGCCGAATCAATGCAAAGCTCTCTCCGTGTGTCAACTATTGAGGGCACTTGTCGTCTTAAATAAATGCATGCACACACAGACGGCGCAGCTTAAACAGTCACTCCACATAAAAACGTTACTTTGTTTTTCATTGATCTATTCCATACACTATGAGATACAATAGCGCAACTTTCCCTAAAGTTTACACATCAATATTTGAAGGATATAAGAAGGATTACGTCTGATTGGAACGGGACCGGACACATTCAACCTGTCTTTGCATACAGCTACTCACTTAGTGCCTTTTTAGTGTTAAATTGCTTAAAAGCACTTGAAAGTTAACATTTGCAAGCTTTTAAAACACGTGTAAATTATAAACTATCCCTGTTTAATCCTCGATCGAATCGCATGCGGGTCGAAACATGGGTTCTGATCCGTATGGATAAACTGCGATCTAACACACCACTATTTATTACAAACGCAAAGGCAAACGGGACTTTATATATTCTTTTAATGTACCGTTAGGTTGTCTTCAACTTTAGTAATGAGCATTCTCGACAGTAACAGAGAGGAGCTAGCTCTAACTTACTAATCGTAGCTTTCCACATTTAAGGAAACATATCAAAACTCAGCTGACTCACCTATGACTTTGTTGTCCTTTTTCACTATCTGCATAAAACTCCTTTCTCCGTCCTCTGTGTTTTTCCTTGCTTTTTCTTGGTGCCACCACCGTTCGTTACTGTGTGCGCCTACTAATTGACTCTGATAACAACATGTCACGGTAGAGTGGTTCCTCGGGTCTAGACAATTTTTCATAGGCGGAGCCTCCACAAAAATTTTTATTTTAATATTTTAAGCTAATAAAAAAAATGTAATATAAATAAATCAAAGCCCTGTAAAATATGAAGTTTTATTTTAAGAAAAGCAAAACCACTAGTACATAATTAATACTGACGAGACTGATGGTGTGGGGGGGGGCACTTGGGGTGGCCAATCAAATTGTGGGGGTGGCCCGTGCCCCCCCTGCCCCCCCCCCTGTCTACATCATTTTCAGATTCATTTCAGCATTTACTAATACATACAATATACAGTACTTATTGATGAGGTCTATTGAATTACAAAATTTCATGACATTCTGCATTTCTACCTTGGGTGTGCATTACGTAAGGAATAATTGAAGACGGGCTGTTGAATTACAAGAAAATAATTCACACCCAAGGTGGTGTCACACTGTGGGTGTGCATTATTTCCATATAATTCAAAGGACCGGAGTCAGATACTCCCACGTATACTCTATACCACGATTAACACAAACATTGCTCTGGTGCCTATTTTTAAGACATTTGACAGGTTAGGGGTGGAGTTTACAAAACAATATTCAACACCCATGGAAAATTTTTCAGCCAATCAGAATACAGCATACAGAATACAGCATGACCATACACCTAAGCTCGTTAAGTATGAGTAGGTCAGCGAATGAAATCCAAACCTGTCTCGAGCTATTACAGACGCCACCATGAAAATGTGAGTTAAATAAACTTAATGATACGCTTTGTTTCAACTAACACTTTACATTTAACTTTTTGGAAACTTTCAAAAATGCATTTAATATCTAAAGCTTGCCATGCTTATTTGAATTAAATAGAAATAGACAACTTAATGAGGCTTTCATGTTTTACAGTGAAACCTATTTGATAATATCCCCATGTGAGCACATTATGTGAGCAATACAATGTGGAACTAATCCAGCCAATCACAGTGCAGATTGTATAAATGGAGAAAGGTCGACCTATTGAAGGACAATTTGATTGTCTTTTCCTGAAGAAATGGTCTAATCACTATGAGAGTTTATGAGAGAAAACGTATTCATTAATGATGCTTTTATTTATTTACATTCAAGCTATTCACCTGGTTTATGTGTTCCCTGGAAATCAAGCCAATGACCTTTGCAATGCTAACGCACTGCTCTACCAATTGAGCTACATGAGAGATACAGAGACATGTTTAACAAAATATAGCTAGTAAACATAATAAGTAAACCTTAATGTTGTTTTAAATATCTGTCACACATTTTACATATGGATTTGTCAAACTTAGGCTGGAAAGTTTCCTCAAGGAAATCTTCTTAACTCCGCTGTTAAAACAATTTGAATAAAGCTCTGTGTAGTTCTATAGCATTGGCAAGTGTCGCCTCTCATGCAATGATGTCATTAAAGTGTCACACAGAGTGTTTCTGTGTTAAAAGTTTGAGTTTTTGAAGCAAATCTTTAAAGAATGAGCAACAGACCTGTCACATCTCTGTGTCTTCTCTTGCAAATAATCGAGAACATGGAGTAATGGAAGACCATTACTTTTGTGCGGTGGGCGTGAAGAAAGTGTGGTGGTATCAGATGACAGTTTAAAAGTGTTGATAATTTAAATTCTTAGGTAATTCAATTCAATTCAATGCAATTTATATAGCCATGGTATATACAGCAATCCTTAAGTTAAATTTACTACTTTTTAATACATTTTTTACTACCTTCAGAATATTTTTTAATACCATCACGACACTGAATTGCAAGTGTTAATCAGCGACCTTTCTATTATTTACACAGATTTTGACATATATAACATACAAAAAAGAATATACATGGATTAAAGTGAAAAAAATTCTTCTGACTTAAATGTTTTTCAGGCCAAGTCATATTCCTTTAACTAACACTTTATGTAGGCGAGACCAATAGCATTTTAAGGGGAGATTTATTTGACATAAATTCCATATTGAAGTCTCCTGTGGCATATATAGGTAGCTGCAGTTTGCAGGGCATTTCAGATTAAGGCAAACAGCTAAATAACTCACTATATAAAAAGAAAACATGAATTTCACCACCTTTAATGAATCTTTTAATTATTAATTATTAATTGTTAATGTATTTATTTTAGCATTTACTAATAATTTTTTGAAATCAAAGTTGAAACTTTTAACATTAGTAAATGCACCATGAACTACCGTCAATTACTGTAATGACATAAACAAGAATTAATTAATGCTTTTATACTCTTTATTTTTCATTGTTTGTTCATGTTATATAATGCATTTACTAATCTGAACAAATACAACTTTTTCATATCATATTATTCAGTACACAAACGAATAATCCAGGGTCTATTCTGTTTACACAACAGCTTACAGTCACAGCTCTAATACAGTAACGTTATGTATGAAAATAAACCCTGAAGGAGTAACTCGAGTCAAACTCGTGTACAATTCGCACAGGATGTCTGTAACCATAGTTGTAAAGTGACAGTTGTAAATTGAATGACTGTACCTTTATAAACAAAATTTTATGTTACAATAGAGGCAGCGCTGATGTGCTATTTTATGCGCAATGTTTCTGCTGTTTACTTTCTCCTAAGACCTAAATGGTCATGTTTATATGAGGATATGTGCAAAGATGGGATTTTTGAGGCATATGTGTTATTTAAGGCCATTTGTGTTTGAATGGCTTAAAATCACTTGTTTTTAAACTGCGGTGCTTAAATATACGGTATGTACAAATGTTACGTTTTTATGAACCACACGCAAATGCAACTGCAAGAACCGACAGGTGGATGACATCAAAGTCCCGCGAGAGCATTTCGGAAGCAGTCTCCTCTTATGATTCCTCGTCAATCGCTCTCACGGGATTTGGATGTCATCTGCCTCTTGGTTCTTGTGGTGCTACATGAAGCTTACACACGAGTTTAACAAACCTGTTGTATCAGCCACTGGCTAGATCAGCATAGCATTAAAAAACGTGAGACGCGGATGATCACGTACGTGAGAAATCATTTACCCTCAAAATACAGGACCCCCATTAGTCATACTGTGCAAAGACACGCAAGTTACCTGGCTGATTGGTTTTCTTAGCCCACGAACTGAAAAGCTTGCCAATCTTCCTCATTTCCCTCCATAGTCAATCTCCATTGGTCTTTTACACCTTTATCGATCTCCAAAACATCGAAGCCTTCCTGCATTATAAGTTTGGCCATGCTAGCTGAAATAAAGTTTCACCTCAGCTTAACGTGATACAGTCAAAAACCCGGAGTGGATCCGGTGCGTAGTGATTACAGAACGCTTACGGTGGAGAGAGGAACGTGATTTGGCTCCACTCCAGGCTTTGATCACATCACAGAGACGAAAGATCTTTGATTATGTGCCCAGATATGCCAAAGCCCATATTTAAACGAACTAACGCAGATATAATTTCAATCAGAATAGGACACCTGATAGTCTGAAAAAATAATACCTAATTTGGAAAAAAATGATACCTCTGAGACCAAATTTTACACTTTTAATGGCCTTAAATTTGACAATTTTGATATATCACTTTTTAATACTTTTTAAAACCCCGCGGACACCCTGATAGCGCTTTTCACAATTGTTAATTGTTTCAAAGCAGCTTTATATGAATAGATGTGGGGCAGGGGTGTCAAACATGCGGCCCGCGGGCCGGTTTACGGCCCGCAAAGGTGTCCAATCCGGCCCGCGTGATGATTTATACAGTATTATTAAATATTAAATACATATTTTAAAAACCCTTTTAGGCAGGTGTCTAGTTCGTTTTTAATATGAGAGACTTGCGGAAAGCAGCAAAACGCGGAACATAGACTAAACACGGTGCCCAAAAATCCTGCCGTTTTATTGTTACCGCTCCGCTAAAGATCCACTGATTCCGGTGATCCACTTCGTGTTTTCTCGCCCGCTCCGCAGCATCTCTGTGTCCACTCTCTGCCTGGAGAGCGAAGACGACAGTTTCCGAAGTTCGTTGCATTAACAGGTAGATTCATTACATTATATCAGTTGTTAAACCGCAGAATTAGTAACTTGTAAGTATGTTTATGTATTTCTTTCGGTAATGATTTGCTGTCAGTGTTCTAAAAGTGCTAACAACTTAGCAAGCTAACAAAAACAAAATATCCACATTCTTATTAACGTTACAATGCTTGTCTAATCGATTTAATGTTCCTGATCAGATCTAAGTTAATATAAACACTAAATTTGCTGTTGTTGGCACACTTTGTAGACAAAAAATACAAAAAACACCAATGCCTTCACAAAATAACGACAGAGAACGGAAAGAGAGGCTTTTAGCAGCAGTTCAACATTGCAAACATGGATTCAAAGCTCCATCAAGCCAGCAGGTAAATCATATTGAATATTTAGCAGATTGTCACACTTTAATTCTTATTATATTTCCCATTATAATCACTTGTCTAAGTTGATGATAGTAATATAATACATTATATTTATAATACTTTATTAAAACCATAATAATAGTACCACCCCCCATAGTCCCATTTTTGGTTTGGGCCACTGCCCCATCTAGCATTTTCTAAATGACTGTTCTCATTACAAATATATTCCAAAGAAAAGTGAATGGTTCATAAATAATTTTGGCATTAAGGCAAAAGAAGTTAAATTAAAGCTTTTCAACCTATAAGGCCAGTGGGTTTTGTACAGATGTAAATTTGTGTGTATAATATACAGTATGAGTGTGACCTTATGAAATTTAGTTTTCACAGAGCTGTGTGTTTCTCTGGTTTTCTTGCTAAACAAACTAATTAATTGGTTTGTTAAGTTAATTTTAACACAATTATCAGCACACTAAGGTTTAAAAAAATTATCCGGCCCGCACTTCATGGCGTAATTTACCATCCGGCCCACAGCCTAAAATGAGTTTGACACCCCTGATGTAGGGGAAAACACAGAATAATTGATAGAAAATATAAGAAGCAGAATACAGCGGCTAAGAATAAACCATACAAGCGAGCGTAGTAATAATGTAATGTATACAGTAAAGTGCTAAGTTAAGCCAATGTTGGCTGACTCTCCAGGGGATGAAAAACCCCATAGGAGAAAAACCCTGTGGGAAAACTCCTAGAAGGAGAAAAACCCTTGACGTTGAAGGACGTCAGTAGATCAGTGGTGTGATGACCTTCAAAGCAGCAGGAACTGGGTCTGTTTGTCTCATTGTCCTCAGGGTCGAGGACGAGACAGGGAGAGAGAAACAGAATCCTATTAGCATAGGGGCCGTTCGCATGTAATGCAAGTGTCATATAGTATTGTGGTTTAAATCAGCTCGGCTCCAGACAGGCTAACTATTGCGGCATAAGTATATTACCCAAATGAGTTACGTGAATGCTTTGTTCTGGACAAACTAACTATTGGGGAATAGGTACATTTACATGAAACTTTATGTGAATGCTTTGTTAAAGAAGAATGTCTTAAGTTTAGACTTAAAGTGATCGACTGTGTATGATTCTTGGACACTATTTGGTAAATCATTCCAGAGCTTAGGGGTAAAATCTTTATATCGCTAAAATGTGTTAATTTTGTCTGGTTCCTAGTGACCTGTCCTTTCTGTTGAAGTCAATTTGGGTCAATGGGGGAACTTTTGGCTTTGGAATGCGTGAATGAAACAGGTTGAGTAAAATTGGCCTTTCTTGTTCCAAGTCTTGGACTCCAGACAAATTTTGAAACTGTACAACTTTATGTAATGTTCATCTACAGTAGTTAATAATTTAAGATACTTATGGAGTTGGCGTATTGGCACCCATACATACCAGCTTGTACCTGTGAGTAAGATAAAGCTGTGGGCTCCTGCTAGCCTGTTACACACCTTTACTGTTGTCCCTAGACAGAGGTTGGCGTAGGAGTGGGCTGGCAGGTTTTATTTAAGCTGAACTGGTTTTGCAGATAGCTGTTCTTCACCTCCACATGTGACAGGGCTTTTGGTTTCCATGAAACTGAATTACAACAATCTGGCAAGGCCACAGTGACCTCTGTTTAAAGCACTGAGGGAAGTTTGCTGTTGTTAATGCGACAATTTCTGCAATGTATATCTGAAGGAACAATACAACTGCACTAAAGAGAACATTTGCCTCAGCAAAATGTTTGAATGTTTGTATTTCTTGATTGCAGCTAATGTGTGCTTTTTTGTCCATTCTTCCCCTTTCCCCATGTGTCCGTTACTTTCAGTATGATTTTGTTGTACATTCTACATTTCTGATTCACTCTTTCTTCCAGTTACGGAGACATGGTGCCCAAGACGATAGCGGGGAAGATTTTCGGTTCCATCTGCTCGCTGAGCGGGGTGCTGGTAATAGCCCTGCCTGTGCCCGTCATCGTGTCCAACTTTAGCCGAATCTATCATCAGAACCAGAGGGCAGATAAGCGTCGTGCTCAGAAGGTACAGGTGAACACATTTAACTAGTCGCTGAGCTTTGCTACACTGACGCAGGGTAAAGGGTGAGCAGTTTGCTTGTGCGTGCGAGTGTGAGTTTGTGAACATACCTGTGCCCCGCCTCCCCATCGCAAATTCCCTACTAACACCTACCAGCATGTGCTGAATGGCCTTGTGGACCCCGGTGATCTCAGACCTGCCACACGTCCTAACACAATTCTGCAGGGTTTAGTTCCAACCCAAATGAAACAGCTGATAAAGGTCAGGAACAGGGTTGAAACTAAACACTCCAGGATGCAACGGCTATCCAGAAGAAGAGCTAAACTACAGGATCCTGCCCTAACACATTACTATTAATGCAAAAATCATAAGTTTACTGATGGTTTGAAAAACTTAATAATTAAAAGCTGATCGGAGGGACAACAGGTGAGATATTATCATACTGAGATTATCAGACATGAACTCAACTGGATTGATTGTAGATGTTAAGAACTTTGAAATGGAATTTCTTTTTTGTTTGTTTTTACAGTTTTCTTCTTACTGTACCTCTCCAACTGTAGCATATTGATTCTTTACATTTTTCAGAAACTCTTATTTAAGTCCATCTCCCCACATTACATACTCCCATTTATCTCATCCTGAGTGCTCAAAACTTTCATTTTCGAGTTTTTGTTTCAAAGTCATTTAATAACATCATTAAAATGCTGAGATAGTAAACTTAGTTTGCTGATCTTGGGTATTTGTTCATGTCTTGAGTGGATGACAAGGACACTACTACTACACCACCACTGTTCTTTCTTTATTTTACATATATTGTTCTCATATTGAAACTATACTAACTCATTTTAAACTATGAAATAACATATAAATGGACATATTAGTGAGTTTTCAATGGCCAGTGCAATGCTAAACACCCAATCAAAAAATATTAGCTTCTTGTTCACTGTCTGCTCCAACAGGAAAAAAAATAAATTACAAAAAATGTCATATATTTGGATACACCAAATTCAAGCATGTAAGCATAAGCTTTTGGAGTTTGTTTTGTATGATGCTGATCCAGTCTATGTAAACTTCTGCATATTTATAATTTCACTACCTGTTATCTTCATTTTATTCAAATAGTGTCTGGATGGTGCAAATAATTATTTTGAAACTGGTTACTACGGTTAGCTCATGGACATGCACATTAAAGTGAAGCTTGTGGACACATTAAAAGAGGGAGATAATTTTTTTCAGAATGGTAGATTTTAAAAGCTGTAAGAGACTCCGCCAACAGAGACCTTAAACAAATACAAGCATGAGAGGGGCGCTTTACTTTTAATAACCGTCACGACTAGTGATGTTAAAAGTGTTGATATGTAAGGGATAATGTAGAGGCAGCCGGTAGTTATTGGGAAATAAGCCCCGACAGTGTGATCAGGACCCGACGCGAAGCGGAGGGTCTTGTATCACACTGAAGGGGCTTATTTCCCAATAACTACCGGCTGCCTCTACATTATCCCGCTTATTACACGGCTACTTGCCACATAAGAAAAAAACTGGACATGAATATGAATTGGAAACATTTTATTGGCATATTTGTTTTAAATTAACATTTTTATCCTTCCGCGAAACTTTGCACCGATGCATAAAATGATCGTAATACCTTATTAAGATCCTCTGCTTCATACTTGTCTGTCTCCATTTTTTCTCTTTTAGCCAGTCTTTGAGAAGTTTTAATGCCCATTCTGTATTTTTTTGTGTGTTGGCTTCGTAGCTGTCATGCTCTATTTTGTCAAGTTCAGTCTCAGTAAGCTGTCTGTGTCTTGTCGTGGTTGTCGAGTGTTTGTCACAAGATGGCGCCAAACAGACAGTAATCTTTATTGATCTTTATTGGCGCGGAGCGATTTTACTCGTACAAGTAGTCCGGCTATGCGTTATTATTTTGGAGCGGTTATTATTTGAAAAGAACGAACCTGCAAATGTCTCAACTGACCAATCAGAATCAAGCATTCCAGAGAGCCGTGTAATAAGCAGTAACAAGACAATACTAAAATCAAAAGAACTGTAATGATGCTTCAATGATTCACACATGAACCATGAAATGCACTCTGTAAAAAATTTCTGAGATACTAATGTAGAAGTTAGGTTATTGTAATGTAAATCAGGTATCATGGATGATTAATTTTTTATGTGTATTGAAATTATTGCTTTATCCTTTTTAAAAGGCAAGTTAAAGGTTTGTGACTTAAAGGTTTTGCTCACTTAGATGATATTACACAGCAAAATCACCAGTGTTAAATGTACACTGCAGGAGTTTATATGGGAAACACCAGACCTGCTAGTTCTGTCAGTTACATCCTCTTGTAAAATGGTAAATGGACTGCATTTATATAGCGCTTTTAATAGACCTATGGCCATCCAAAGCGCTTTACAATTAGCCTCACATTCACCCATTCACTCCCACATTCATACACCGACGGCGGTGTCAGCCATGCAAGGCGCCAGCCAGCTCGTCGGGAGCAGCTGGGGTTAGGTGTCTTGCTCAAGGACACCTCGACACTTGGTCCGGTGGAGCCGGGGATTGAACCACCAACCTTCCGGTTTGTAGACAACCTACATGAACCACTAGGCCACTGCCGCTGTAGTTACAGTTGGATGTAAAGTACAACGTGTCTCAGTATCCCAGATAGCAAGCAGCTATTAAAACACTGTTAAGAATAAAAATCACGTTTGCACCCTCCATTAATATTAAAACTTTTGACATTTCAATAAACCACCATTATGGTGATCAGTGTCTGCTTTGGTTGGGCCCTTGACTTTCAACATTCACTAAGTGAAATCTTTATTTTTTTCAGTGTTTGTACGTGTTTAAGTTAAAACGTGTGCATTGGAAAATAATTGAAATTAGTTGCTTTTTATAAAGACATCAAGATGAGATAAAATTTAGCTTATTAACATGATGAGGTTGATCCTTTTGTGTGTGTTATAATAGTTTCAGATATTCAATTAAATTTTTCAATTCAATTTTATTTATATAGCGCTTTTCACAAAAGTCAATTGTTTCAAAGCAGCTTTACATAAGTAAAAGCAGTGAAAAGCACAGAAAAACGACAGATTGCACAACAAAATACATGATAGCATGAGCAGTTAAATTTGCTGCGGCTATGACTCAATATTATAAGTGCACGTATTACTAAAGCAACGTATAGAAGAGGAAGCTAGGTAAAGCCCAAAAAGGCTGCCTCCCCGGGGTGAAAAACCCCCTAGGAGAAAAAAAACCCCCGGGCTTTTATCCGAGGAAAAATAAGTCCTAGGAGGGAAAAACCCTTGGGAGAACGGATATGGAGATTTAGCGGAGATTAAGCGGTTCTGCCGGTGATCGTTGGTCAGGCATCAGCTGGGCATAACGTTGAAGGACGGCCAGTAGGTCAGATGTGTGCCGACTTTCACATCTACCGGGACTGGGTCTGTTTGTCTTGTTGTCCTCGGGTCGAGGACGAGACAGGGAGAGAAAAACAAAATCGTATTAGCGTAGCGGCCGTTCATATGTATTGAAGTGTCACACAGTGATGTGGTTTAACTCAGCTTAGTTTCAGACAGACTACATATTGCGGCATAATTATGTTATCCACAGTTGAGGATTTAGCAAATTGGGGACCCAATGCGAGGGTATATATGGTAAATAAGGGTCACCTTCCGATCTTTAAGAGAAAATGAAACCTGACGACCCGTTTGACTAAGGCCTAAAGCCCCACTGTCGTCGTTAATGGAGGTTCAGTGGCAAACGGGTCTATATTGTATACCATTTACAGGACCAGGAGAAAACGCCAAAAACAACCCAACCCGACCATACATGCTAACCCGTTTGACTAAGGCCGGAAGCCCCACTGTCGTCGTTAATGCAGGTTCAGTGGCAAACGGGTCTGTATGGCATACTATTCACAAGACACACGAAAGCGCGAAAAACGCAACCCGACCATACATACCAACCCGTTTGACTAAGGCTGGAGGCCCCACTGTCGTCGTTAATGCAGGTTCAGTGGCAAACGGGTCTGTATGGCATACTATTCATAAGACTTACGATAGCGTCAAAATCACAACCCGACCATACGTGCCAACCCGTTTGACTAAGGCTGGAGGCCCCACTGTCGTCGTTAATGCAGGTTCAGTGGCAAACGGGTCTGTATGGCATACTATTCACAAGACACACGAAAGCACCAAAATCGCAACCCAACCATACGTGCCAAACCGTTTGACTAAGGCCGGAAGCCCCACTGTCGTCGTTAATGCAGGTTCAGTGGCAAACGGTGGCAAACTATTTAATGCAATTAATTTTAAGTGTTCATGCAGAAAAGGTTTTTATTTATTTATTTGGTTGGTCTGTGTTATGACCGTGAGTGCTTTGTTCCGTGAAAATAACTATTGCGAGTTAAGAACCTTTACTAGACAAATTATGCGAATGCTTTGTTGAAGAGAAAAGTTTTAATTCTAGATTTAAAATGATCGACTGTGTCTGATTCTCGGACATCGGTTGGTAAATCATTCCAGAGCTTAGGGGCTAAGTAGGAAAAGGATCTTCCACTTTTAGACACTTTTGATAGTCTAGGGATAATCAATAGGCCAGAATTTTGCGACCGTAGTGTGCGTGATGGATTGTATTCTGATAGTAATTCTCTAAGATATGAGGGTGCTAAGCCATTTAAAGCTTTGTAGGTGATTAGTGATATTTTAAATTGGATGCGATATTTAACTGGTAGCCAGTGTAAAGATGCCAGAATTGGGCTTATGTGGTCATACTTCTTAGATCGAGTAAGTACCCTTGCAGAAGCGTTTTGAACTAGCTGAAGCTTATTGACCTGATTTGAATGGCATCCCCCGAGTAGCGAGTTACAATAGTCTATTCTAGAGGTCATAAAAGCATGAATAAGCTTCTCTGCGTCAGATGTAGACAGTATATGGCGTATTTTTGAGATATTTCTAAGATGGAAGAATGCTGTGCGGCAGACGTTGGCGATATGACTATCAAAGGATAAGTTGCTGTCGAACATCACACCTAAGTTCCTAACCGTTGAAGATGGCACCACAGTACAGCCATCAATGTGCAATTTGTAATCTGACATATTATGTTTGTAGCGATTTGGTTCAATAATAAGTACCTCTGTCTTATTGGAGTTGAGCTTAAGAAAGTTATGTGCCATCCAGTCACTAACATCGCTAATGCAGTCTTTTAGCTTAGAAAACGTGTGTGTTTCGCTGGGATGCGAGGAGATGTAAAGCTGGGTATCATCCGCATAGCAGTGAAAACTTATGTTATGTTTCCTGATAATGTCTCCTAGGGGTAACATGTATAACGAGAACAGGATAGGACCTAAATCTGATCCCTGCGGTACACCGTATTTAACCAGGGAGTGATATGACTCTTCCTCATTTACATAAACAAAGTGATAGCGATTGGTTAGATATGACCTAAACCAGGCTAGCGCCTGACCGCTGATACCAACATAGTTTTCTAGTCTATTGAGTAAGATTCTGTGATCTATTGTGTCAAAGGCTGCACTAAGGTCTAGTAATATAAGAATTGAGATTTCACCACGATCGGATGTTAATAGGAGGTCATTTGTAACTCTAAGCAACGCTGTCTCTGTGCTATGGTGGGGCCTGAATCCTGATTGGAACTTTTCATATGTACTATTATTTGTCAAGAATGTGCGTAACTGGCTTGCCACTACCTTTTCTAATATTTTCGAAAGAAAAGGGAGATTTGAGATTGGTCTAAAGTTATTAAGTTCTCCTTGGTCAAGCTGTGGTTTTTTAATCAGCGGTTTAATAACTGCTAGTTTGAAAGCTGTTGGAACGTATCCTATTTCTAGCGATGAGTTAAAGATATTTAGAACCGGGGTTGACACTACAGGGAATACTTCTTTAAGTAGTTTTGTGGGAACGTGGTCTAATATACAGGACGATGATTTGGATGATGTGACTAGTTTAGAGAGCTCATCTATTGTAGTAGGTTTAAATGAATCAAGATGTTCGTATGGTAGTCTAGTGTTAAGTGAACTAATGGGTAGAGTGGTGGCTGCCTGGGTAGCTACGATGTTTTCCCTAATAGCCGAAATTTTGTTAGAAAAGAAGTTCATGAAGTCGTTACTATTGTGTTGAAGTTTACTATTGGTTTCTGTTTGTTCTTTGCTTTATCAATGAAAATTCTACGGCACCTGCTATTACTGTCTGACTTCTTCATATGATGCTCCATGTCAACAGTTCTAACCTTCAGGTGAGCAAGATTCCAGTGATAATCGTTATCACTTTACTCCCCTAACCTGTTGCTCCCCATTGAGTGCTTTTGGGCGATTTCTCTACAGTTTGGATGTGATCAGTAATGATCTTCTCATCATCCTCCTCCCACCAGACCAATCCTGCTCTCGTTCCTGCAGGCCTCATCATTCAAAACACCCAAAGCCTCAATACACTGATTAAAGGGAGTGGATATTACCAGGATAAGCCTTTGCACTTCTGTCCGTCTCTCATTTGTCTTCATTTCAGTCTAATACTGGCCTGCTCCAGGCTGAACATTACAATTAGTCGGGCTTCATCTTGCCTCTGTATCTCTCTTACACCCAAACAAATCTCAGCAATATCAATGCAGGTGTCTTATTCCATGAGGATGAGATCTGCTTGCTTTTTTGCTTTCTCAGGGGCTAAACACACCAAACGCGTTTTAAACGCTTGGAAACGGAAGGCTTGACGCAGCTTTTTATATTGCTAGGCAACCAAAGAGTCAGCTGTCTTGTCAATCAAATATTGAAGCGTGAGCGCTCTTTTGCTGTTTACTGTCATGTTAGCAGAAACTTTAAAAAGAGGGAACTTGCTCTGACCTTGTTTGAGGGTAAGAGGTGCACAAACACGCAGGAGAGAGTGAGCGAGTGGAGTCCGGTTCTTCAAAGCAACTGTAAACTTCCCTCACCATGACGTAAGGCCTGCCTCTCCCCTCATTCAATTGGACAATATTTTAGATGCAAATGAAGTTGGGTGCTTTCTGCTCTCAGTGCTCCTAAAAAAATGCGTAATGCGACCGGCGGCAAAAAACGCAAGGCGTTCGGCGCACATAAACAGCGCGCATACGCTCACTGCCCATAAAATATCATTTAAAATTGACCGCTGATCCAGAAAGCTGACCTCATTGTAAGTCGAATTTGGATGCAGTTCACCATTGGTGTGCAGGGACACGGCAATTGGCTTTCTATTCTTTTACCCCCTGCCCAAATCACAGAGCCAATTTACTGGACCGACAGAGAGGCAGAATGCATACTGTTGCTCCACCCTGTTTTGGAGGCTGCCCTAAATGGGCAGCCGGGGTCATGACAGTAATGTGGGAGCAAAGTTGAGTGCTGCCTCGCATGGGCCGAAATCAGGGAGCTGTAAACACGTCAAGCGTGAAACGACAAGGAAGGACACAGAGTATGTCAAGGGGCACTTCATTTAAAGTCAGAAGACACTGATTTGGAGGACCACCTGACCAGAGCAATCTTGGAAGCCGAGAGGACATCTAGTTTTTGAAGCGTCTGACAGCTGAGACGTACTGTGGATGTGCGAAAGCTAC
The DNA here is from genome assembly GCF_030506205.2 of Paramisgurnus dabryanus. Lineage (NCBI taxonomy): Eukaryota > Metazoa > Chordata > Actinopteri > Cypriniformes > Cobitidae > Paramisgurnus > Paramisgurnus dabryanus. Next base: position 34,744,228 of record NC_133350.1, on the reverse strand, counting down.
GTTTAAAGTGAATTTTATGTGACGCTTTAAAAACATAATGATGGATATAGCAGGACCATGCCGGGGAGGAAGAATTTGCCATTAGCAGAGTCTGCAAGAGAGAAATTTAGAAATGGGAAGGCTGTCATAAAGCGCATAAATATTTTGGTTCCTTTTTGTGCAAGATGAGCGTTTCCCTATGTCTTTTGTTGTCAGGACTCGGCTCAACAGGCATATATTATTACTTGTCAAAACATCAAAATATATTTTCTGCTCATTTTGCTTTCATCAATACATTTAGGTACCTATGGCCATGGAAAAAATAACTGAAAACAATTTCCAGGTTGTCTATCATTTCTGCAATTTTACACTTTTGATCTCTGCTGTTTTGAACTTTTGAAATTGTGAATAATTGAAAGTGCACGCAGCTCCGAGCAAATAGCAGATGCTCTGCCTCGGCTCTTGAATAATGGTTCGTGAAGAGTCATTTAGTGAATTGAGCTTAGATTAGTGCGGGGACTCTATTCCATTACCTCCCCATGGCTATTTTCATAAGCAAAGACATCCAGCGCTGGTCTCTAGAGCTTTATATGACACATGGCTTCACCTGTGAGCAATGGGCTTCTATTTTAAACTGTTTATTCCATTAGCACAATTGGTTTAGCTGTTACAGTCGTGACATTTGTGGATTTGGAGAGTTGTTAGCTCTTTGAAATCTTTTGCGACTTTGAACGCCGTATGTTGTTTTGTAAGTTCATTACTTAATTAAACTTCAACTCTGTCTTTGCCAGCGGGGAGGGCGAACGTAGGGAAAATCCTCAATATGTCTAAACACCATTATGTTGGAAAGCATCATCGCCCCGCGTCTTCAGAAAAACAAACCGTTTTTCGCACCAAATGGCTTATGTTAAAATTAAGCCTTCTCCATTCAGCTGTGTTCTTCATATGTCACTAGGGAGCATCTGCCAACAAGTAGGTGATAGGCTCTTAAGAATTGATACTCACCTTGAATAGGACAAAAGCAATTAGGACTGATATCAGCCATTTCTGAGATCCTCTGTTTCCCATCTGTTTTAGCCACCTCACCTCATTCTCTTTTCATTTCTGTTCCCAGCTGATCCTGTCCACATACTGCTATGTGAAATGTGTCACATAACAGTGGTTAGATCTTCACATAATGCTGGTTAGATCTTCTTTGCTGTACACAAAAAGCCATGCCAATGACGAAGCCAAGACAAATGCATTCACTAACTACAAATTATGGCACAAGCACCATATGAGTAGAATTAGTATTTATCCTAAAATGAAATGACTAAAGAAACCTACAATCTAATATACACTTAATAGTACTAAAAGTGGTTCACTGGAGTGTTATCATAGGGGAACACTGTTAAGTGCTACAGTATATCACCTATGTAAACCTATGTAAGTGGTGCTTCAGTCATGCTATAGCACCACTTACACTTTTAAACATAGTAAAGGTGCTTTAAAGGTTCTTCACAGCGATGCCATAGAAGAACCATTTTTGGTTCCTCAAAGAACCATTTAGTCAAAGATTCTTTGAAGAACCTTTTCTTACATAACTTTAATCTGAATAACCTTTTTCCACCACAAAAAAAACATTTGTGAAACAGAAAGGTTCTTCAGATGTTAAAGGTGCTTTAAAAACCATTTAGACAAAAAAGGTTCTTCTATGGCATCGAGAAGCACCATTATTTTTAAAAGGGTAGAGAAGTGCTATATTGCACTGGTTGTTCCCCTATAGATACAACATACAATTTTTTGTATGTGTAATATATATCTTTACAGTGAATGGTGGAATCAGGTGTATTACATTAAGGAAACAGTTCAGCTGTACATGACAATTCTTTTAACCAAGCACACTCCAAGTTATTTTAAATGGATAGTTCACCCAAAAATTTTTATTCTGTCAATATTTACTCAACATCATGTTGCCCTAAGCCTGTATACAGTGGTTCTGCAACTGTGCTCCTACTTTCTGCTTGATTGCAAATATATTCCTTTTTTTATCAGTTTTATCGGACGCACGTGCATTGTCGCAGTTATGCGTCTGGTCGGAACATTACTTCCGTATTTTGTTTGTTTAATGGTCAGACTAGTGGCTAAAATGAACTCTGAAACAAATACCTCATCACAAAAAACAAATGTTTTGGTTTCCTAAAGAGGGAAGGAACCGGTGATCATGGATCACCACCAGTGTTGGTGGTAACGCGTTACAAGTAATGTGCATTACGTAATAATATTACTTTTCTGAAGTAACGAGTAAAGTAATGCATTACTTTTTAAATGTACACATTAATATTTGAGTTACTTTTTTTAAAATTAATGCAAGTTACTTTTTTAGTTTAATTAATTTGAAAAAAAAAATGTACTAAATTAAACTAAACGTAGCGATGAAATATGCAATTTCTGAATGCAGAACTTTTCAATTATAAAAAATACCTGCAAGGCCTGAAAGAGATAAAGCCTCGGCCAAGAAAAAGTAAAGCACAAGTAACCAAAAAGTAACATAAGCATTACTTTCCATGAAAAGTAACTAAGTAACGCAATTACTTTTATTTGGAAGTAACTTAATATTGTAATGCATTACTTTTAAAAGTAACTTTAGCTTTAACACAACGTTAGCTCAGTGACGTTTTTTATACGGTTTAGCTATGAAATATGAACTATGGTAATCTACTTGTTTATTTTGCTTGTTATCAGAAATAAACAACTCTAAAAGGACTTTGTTGTTATTGATTCTTAGCAGAGTTTACCGGACGTTACATTTGTTCCACGAAAGCCCTTTTATATGTTGTTACTGCTGAAAGCGTCTATATCATATATAAGATCCACGTTTTTATGACGACGAAATCTAGCAGTGTTATTTGCGCTTGTACTGAGTGATAATGGTTTCATAAACATCTTGTAAAATCCAATATTAATTCACAATTCATTTTAAATATTTAATCAGCGCTGTCTTACCATTACAATGTACACTACAGGTGCGTGAGATGGCCTGACTGTATGGAATACAGGATAGCATAAAATACCCCAACATTAGATAACTGCAGAACACAGTGTACATAACCAAATATTTTCCTTACTTACTGTGTATTTTTATCATCAAATGTCAAAGTCTGGAAATACAGCCATTAAGCTCCCGGACAGTTATTTCGCCTATGTTATTGTTAAAATAGTCCTAATTATAACAAAATCGACATGAAGAAACATTTGTATGCCAATAACACTAAAATAAATATTTAGTCTCAAGTGCAAGTCTGTTAGGTCAAAGGAAATTACTATTTATGTTTTTAAATTAAAATTATTCATTTTTATATGACTGCTCTTTGTAGAGCAGAGGAGAATGCTCGTGCTGCTGGAGAAGAGCTCGCATCAGCCGCATGTACTGAAGGAGCAGAAAACACATATTTATTTTATTTTAGTGATACCTCTCATTTATGCTATAATTTTGACAAGCTGTACGATGTAATTGCTGTAAAAATATATAAATGCTGCGGTTACCACCGTGTGTAATGCTACGTGATTGCAATTCTGGAGGATTACGCCAGTGACTTGTGTTTATTGTCCGGGCGCATTTAGCTTATGAATGAACAATTGGATGCCAGCTTTATTAAAATGTGGGCAGCATTCATGAGGTGATTTGAATCGACTATTTATGGCTAAAAATGGGCGTGTACAGGGCGGGATATGAGGCAGATTCACATACGCACACTTTCAGGTGATCTGTTATTTATAAAAGGAACATTACTTGCTGATGTGCATACGCATGGTTTTATAAATCTGATTTTTTTTGGCGTACCTAGACTTTTAGTAAGGATCCTAAAGTTTTATAAATGAGGCCTTTGGTCTGTTACTGTTAAAATTTTTTATTCTTTTGCACACTTTTTACATAATTATACTTTTTTTTCATTTTGCACTTAATTTTCATATGCTTTAATTATGCAATTTCAGTCAAGGGTAAAATAAATAAATTGAAGAAGAAATATTATATTTAAAGGACTTTTGTTATCAAAATCATTTCATACAATTTTTCTCACAATTCCTTTATAGATTTCTGAAGGTCCGTCTATCTCCGAATCATGTACACAAGATCTTTAATTGAACAATGTAAAAAATAATTCCACCCAAAAGAGCCCCCAACTCTTACCACCTTCCCGATGTTTCTCTGGCTTGGCATGGATGAATGGGATAACTGATTGGATCCTGGTAGATAATTCATTACACTACGCACCAGCCATCTGATTCTGGTCCCTCTCTGCCCACACAGAAAGCCCGTTTGGCCCGGATAAGAATAGCTAAGATGGGCAGCTCCAACGCCTACCTGCAGAGCAAACGCAACGGACTTCTCAACCAGCTGTTGGATCTGACGGTAAGTGAGACTTTCTAAGAAAAAATTCTTCCCCCGAACAACCTGTTTCCATCCAGTGCTGCACTAATATATGACAAGACAGGTAAAATATATTGAGACCATTTCTTGAGGTTTTCCTCTTACAGTTTCACTATGAATATCAAGTAAATTAATCATATCACAATGTATTTCTCCAAAGTGGGTCTTTTAACAATGCTGCAAATCTGTGCATACATCAAGGTGCATTGATGTCAAAACTAGTGTTATTCTTGTGAAGATAAAGTTGTGAGGTTTTTGGGGTGGGGTGTTGTGGTGTAGTTGTCAAAGCCTAGACATCAGCTTAGTTGCACCAACAAGGTGCGATTCAAAGTTATTACCAATGGGTAATCGTGTGAACTGTCTCATAACAGGTCTATAAAAAATCAACCCAGTCTCACCCCATGGCGTCAATATTTGACGACACTTGACCATTCGTCAATATGTTGACACGGAGGGTATACCTTTCGCGTCATTTTTTGACGAACTGGGGACTTCAATACTATTATGTCCGTTGCATTCTCTTTCCTATTTTCTTACCATTTTCGCGTCGGTTTAGGGTTAGATTTACATAATGACATCCCTACCCAAACCTAACTCTAACCCCAACGCCAGGTGACAACTGTTTAATTTCCCGTACCTAACTCTAACCCCAACGCCAGGTTTAATTTTGCGTAATCTAACCCTAAACCGACGCGAAAATGGTAAGAAAATAGGAAAGAGAATGCAACAGACATAATAGTATTGAAGTCCCCAGTTCGTCAAAAAATGACGCGAAAGGTATACCCTCCGCGTCAACATATTGACGCATGGTCAAGTGTCGTCAAATATTGACGCCATGGGGTGAGACTGTGTTAAAAAAATATGTACGATGCAAACCAAATCACAAAACAATGGTATAATGCAAATTTCCATTGTTTACACAAAGTAGTAAGATTAGTGCAATAGAGTGAAAATGTAAAGAAAGTATATATAATATTTGCAATGTTTACAGTGAGAATCAACATACAGGAAAGGGATATGCATGTGGCAAGCAAATACATTAAACAATCAAAAGATCAAACGCACCTAACTTTTGTTTACCTCTTTACACTGACTAGCCAAAAAGAATTCAAAGAGAATTAAAAGTCTTTGGTGTCAATGACGCTCTAACTAAACTATAAAAACAGTGTCAATAATGCTACAGTGAGGGTCTAATACAGAAAATGGCAATCACTACATTGGGCACACTGTATGTTGACGTGCCTGCTTTCCAAACCATGACATTACAACAATACTGAGAGTTCAGAATGCACTTATGGGGGAACAAGAGACAAGGAAACAAAGCAATAAATATGTTAAATAAATAATCAAATAAAAATATTTAAATGTAATACAATTCATTTTGTGGATGTTGGCACAAGGTGATGGATAATAAGGATGTAATGATGCCAGCAGGTTGTAAGATGAAAAAACAATGTTCACTAAGAAAGTTAAAGTAAACATAGAGAAACAACATGTATATCACATAGCGCAGGGGTCTTAAGCATCTTTACTTAACAAGGTTGAGTGCTAAAAATTTTTTAGATATAATGCAACATTTTAAAAAAATTGTTGTTATTCCTCGCTTTGGATAAAAGCATTGCTAATGACTAAATGTATGGACATGTGTCTGCACATGTACATTATCTCACAAAAGTGAGTACACCCCTCACATTTCAGCAACATTATTATATCTTTACTATAGAATTAAATTTAGATATATCTTAGAGTAGTCAATGTGCTACTTGTATAGCAGTGTATATTAACTGTCCTCTGCAAATACCTTAACATAGCTGACAATAAAAGTGAGTACACCCTAAGTGATAATAGATATACAGTATGTTATTTAGCCATGCAAAACCACATGTCCTATTCATCATGTTCATATTTTATCTGGTTTACAGTACAATACAAATGTGTAAATCTTGAATTAGATCTCTAAAAATGTGGTACTTTCAGTACAATTCTGTCATTCTGACCACAGGATATTTAACCCTTAAGAAGATATACTAAAACAATGAAAAATATCACAAATGAAATAATGTGTCCTGTGTGAAAGACTCCAAGCCTACCTACAAACTTGACTGCAAAAAGGATTTCTGAAGACTGTAGACCAGTGAAATTATATTAACTTCTAAGGCCATTTTTGTAGTGTCTAGTGAATGATTTATTTGTCTTCTACACTAGTGTAATGAAACGTGGGCACATTTTTCTAAAAATTCTGATGTGATGATATGTGATTAATTCGGATTGATTTCAATAATTAATGAGCATACCACATAATTAAAAATGTAATTGATTGACAGCCCTCCTACCATCAGTCACAGTGAGGACTTTTATTACTGTATAATCCAGGATTTCATAGAAAATAAAAGTCCTAATTAAAAATCATGTGTATTATAAATTACATAAAAATATATTCTTTCAATATTTTTGTAAGTGGTAAAACATTGCAAAAAAGTGTTTTAAGTTTAGAAACATTTTGGGTCCCTCCTCCCTTGCCTCACAGTGCTTTGGTCCATTGCCTTCTTTCTCTCTTTATTGCATTTATACACATTGGTGAGAGAGAACCAGAGAGTGAGAGAGTTGTTCAGTACTTGTGAAACTCCAGGAAGTCGGCTGTCAAAGCTATTTTGCCCACTTTAAACATCAGATCAAGTGATTATTTTCTCTTTAATACAGATGATGCTGAGTCATTTATAAATTAGTTATGACAAATGATAATAGACAATGTATTTTTCCACAAGCCTGCATGTTAGCGATTATAATGTTAAAACAAAAAAATCAATGGTGCTTTGATTGTAAACAAATGAAAATCATTACAGTAAATACATGTTTTTTAAGAAAATATTAGGCTGTCCCATGCGTTCAAATTTCTCCCAATTTTACACAGCTATGGGTTGAAACAACCCAGCAGTGTAATAGGTATCAATACATGAATATATTAGAGCAAACGCTTACACACTACAGTACACACAGCTCGTGCACTTCTTAGACACTATCTTGTCCAACTCTTTAACCTGCAGTGGCCAGATTTACTCTGTCAAATCCCAGTGCCTTTGACACCATTTTTTATTTTTCACTGTTGATGTTCCCATCAAGGGTGAGTCGAGTCGTACGCTAATGAAATCAGGCCAGATTAAACTTACTCTCATTCCATCCTAATTAGAAGTTCTGATGACTTTAAAAGGGACCTTGACTGTCTACATGTGGAGAGCTTCTCTCGCTGACCTGCCCCTCCCGTTTTCTTTCTACGAATGTTGCACCCGATTAAATGGAAGATCTGAAAATAATACCTCTAATTAACATTCATTTGCATTCATTAAAAAAATACTCAGCTCAACCCAGCAGACCTTGATGGCGAGCTTGCGGTATCTGTCGAGTGGCGGGGAATGCAGGAACGAGACGCGCAAAACGATTTGGGATGGCAGACGTCCATCTAAACCATCAGCGGCATTTGTGCGTGTCATACCGCTACGGAGATGAAAACATGTTAGTTGTAAAGCAAGGACATTCATATTCTGTTCTGTCTTTGCATAATTCGGCTTCATTTAGTGGGGAATTTTTTGAACAAAGGAGTGTGATGGAGCTGTCATTGGTTTGGCACTTTGAATTACAGGCATGTCATCATTATTTCTCAAAGCTGCGTGGGAAGTGAATGTCAAACAGAATAAAATGCAAGACCTTGAGAAACCATGTGAAAAGCTGTTGTACGGTTGTGGTACAGTCTTGGATTAGTTTCTAGAGTTACTTGTTATTCTCACTCATAAATTCGTACAGAGTGTACTCCTCGCAATTAAGGGTCAATGAAAAAACAAGCTCCTGAACATGTGTTAATATAAAAAAAAACGATTAATGAATATTTGTCAGAAAGGGTCAGAAACAATGTGTTTAAAAGATTTTGCTAATTGAACAATATTTCAGTACATTTTAGTGACTTACCACAATATTTATATACCCCCTTTAAAAAAGGTGGTCAGGATGTGTTAATTTTTTACACATTTTTGTGTGTATGTGTTATGCTTTTACACATTATGTGTCAAAACAAAAGTTGTTTTAAAAAATGGGTTTGTTCTAATAATCACAGAGATGTGTGGTTTCTGGGACAACATTTCCCTTCTAAGAGTGCTGTGTCATGCTGATTGTTGTTTATTTGATAGATGAATTTAAAATTATAATCCTACACTCTAAAAAATGCTGGGTTGTTTTTAACCCAGGGCTGGGTCACTATTGGACAGAACACACTGCCGGGTAAAAATGACCCAACTGCTGGGTTGTTTCAACATGGATGCTTGACAATAACCCAGCAATTGGGTTAAAACAACCCAGCAGTTGGGTCATTTTAACCCGGCAGTGTGTTCTGTCCAATAGTGACCCAGCCCTGGGTTAAAAACAACCCAGCATTTTTTAAAGTGTAACAAAGTTTAAAAGTGTAAAACAACTTTTTAAAGTGTACAACTAACTTTTGAGAACTATACATTTAAGATTAATAATTTAAAAATATATAGTAACAATTATAGACCTTAGCTAAAACCTTAGCTTGCATTAATTAAAACCTAAATTATAAGCTTAATGATTAGTTTATCAAAATGATTTACCTTAATGTCTTTTATTTCTTTGTGAAAATCAGAGCAGTTGCACCTTTTATGAAAGCTGGTATGTTTTTTTCTGGTATGGTTTTTTCTAGTTTTAAATTGGTTGTGAACCTGACACACAAAGTGTACCAGCCTACCTGTTACTTAGTTTTTTTTACATTATTGGAAAGGATATTATGTGATGTTTACTGTTTACACTTGTATACTTTTTATTAAAAGGACCATGATTGTGGTTGGTTATACTACCTGGACATTTGAGAAATATCCAAATTGTTAGCAAAAAGTTTTTCAATTATCCTAACATCCCATCAGCTACTGATATTTGTGGAATTTGTTTACAGGAAAGGTTTTCAACATAAAATAATGCAAACATATCTTAATTTGAATTTTGTAAATAATTTAAAGACCATTTTAACAGTTGTCTTAAACTGCAAATTTGTATGGAAAGTTGACCCAAATGATATTTTACAAGTGTGAGATGCCAAAGCAAACATAATACTGAAATAATACTGAAAATGTATTTAAAATAAGAAGGTGTTGTAGAATAAAGTGGACTGTGTCTTGGATGTATCAAGTAATCTTTTTATAGTAAAAAATGCCCTTTAACACAAAAATATGCATGTTATGTCACTGACCCATGTACTAAATACAGAACATACATAACACCAAACCACCATTAAACGTCATAGACTAAATTATACATTCATTGAGTTTAGGCATTTGATACATCAAATAAAAGAGTTTCAGTGTGTACCGTCTGCATCAATACTCATGCAGTGTCTGGATTTCAAGTGGTATTGATGAACCAGTTTATTTGAGTAAACAAACTGAAAACTGGGCTTCATGCATGATTTTTCCTAAATGGGATAAAGCATACATTACATACAGCATGCATTTGGAGGGATCTGTGAGGGATTAAAGAGTAAAGTGTAGCCTGTATGCATTCATGCATGCATTTGTGTGTGTATGGCAGGGATCAGAAGGAGAGGAACTGCATCGGAATAAGACAACATCTCTACTGGAGAGTCAACACCACCACCTATTGCACTGCTTAGAAAAGACAACTGTGAGTATATTGTTAAAGGCATTCATGATAATGTCTTGTTTTATTTAAAGGATATGTGTATTGCCTGCACCATTAGTGGCATCAAATAAAACTGCAAATATAAGTAAACCTTCTCAATAAGCTATAGAAAAATATTTTATTGGGCCACATATTAAATTATAGTTCATAGTGTATAGGCCGACATGCAGTGGCAAGGCAAAGTATGTGAACCTTTTTGAATTTCATGGTTTTCTGAATGAATTCTGTAAAGGCCAGTTCACACTGGTCAGACAGACTCCAACAGACTCCAACAGACAGTGGGTGTCTGTTGGTGTCTGTTGGTATTTGTTGGTGTCTGTTGGAGTTGGTAGTTGTCTGACCAGTGTGAATTAGCCTTTAAATGTGATCTGATCTTCATCTAAGTCAATGATATTGACAACAAACATAATGGGTGGTTTGCACCAACAAGGATTAAATTAAGCAGAGTTTAGAGCTAATCTAGGGTCTGTTGATCTCAGTTTAATTTTAATTCAAGTTGTGTTGCACCACTTAAATGTAAACACTGATAAACAAATCTTAGATTAAAACTTTAAGCTGTATTAAAACCTATTTTGTCCGCCATGATGAATTTGCTGGTGTAATTAAATAGCAACAATGTTGACGTTATCATTCAAAAAGGAAATAAACAGTTTAAAGATTGTAATTTTATATAAATCAGTACCTACATACATCGGTAATCTAAAGGGCTGATTCAAATAAAAACATGATGATCTATTAAAACAATCTAATGTATTGATTAATGGAGTAATGTGGCAGGAAATATCGCAAAGCACATATATTGTGACATAATGAACAAGATGTTCATTCACTGCTCTTCAGCTCCTGACTGGAGCATCCACGACAGAGGGGAAGAGCAGTATATGAGTACCAGTACCTGTCCTCGCTGATGTTAACGCTTCCCTGAGAAAACGCTTATCTGCCAATGAGGAGTTTTTCCGGCACTCCGTATTTCCCATACTATCCAGAAGGTGGTGCTCTTACCCAACTTATAAAACCTGTGTATGTTTTGATCATCGCTCTGAATCTGATCTCTATCAAAAGTGCTTCATGCAATTATCTCACCTTTTTGCTCAAATTTTGGTATTTTTACAGAAACCTACAAATATTTGAGAGGTGATTAAAGAGAAAAAGTAGAAGTAGTATGAAAAGTTTTTTGTTTTTTTTGAAAGCAGAGGGTCTGGGGTCTCATTTATAAAGCGTGCGTACGCACAAAACGGGGGTCAAAACGTGCGTATGCCAATTCCCAGACAAAGGTTGTGATTTATAAAAAACAAACTTAATTGAAGAATGGGCTTTGCATGGTGGGATCTGAGGATGATTTATGTGCGCACACTTGCAGGTGATGTGTGATTTATAAAGGGAACAGTGCTTTATTTAAAGTCTTAATATTTTGGGGGGTTTGCCATTTTTGGCTTTTGTGCGTAACTTAGACTTTTAGTAAGGATCCTACGTACAGTTTTATAAATGAGGCCCCTGGTTTTTTAGAGCTGTGATGATGCATTGTGTTTCCCATTAAAAAGACCTATCTGAAATTAATTCTGAATCACAAGACTCTGATTGTGTGTTTTTATGCGCAGCTTATGCGTGTACTATGGGTCTTTGATCAGTAGGAAGTCCTTATCAATCTAAAATCATTACGAGTCTGAGTCACAACGTGCATTTAAAAAAGCAACACTTGTCAAACACAATCATTCAAAATATTCTTTATTACGCCACAGTGCTTAAGCGCACGCACTAAAATGATAGAGGTATGTATCAATCTGTTCTTAGTTAAGGTAATTACATAGTTTAATACGACAGAATGATGGAGTATCTCTTTAAAGTAATGGAGCAACAGGATAAAAGATAATCTAGGTTTACTGTACAATTTAAACCTGGATCAAAATGACAGTTTAAATGTTACCCTGATTATTTTTAAACAGGTTTAAAGTTTGGTGCAACAGAATAAAATATAAATAAATAAGATTGGATTTAAACCAGATTTAGCCCTAATCCTTGTTGGTGCAACTGATCTATTCTGTCTAAAAATAATTACACAAAAATCTGATCTTTCATGTCTTGATTGAACACACTCAGGGTCAGTGCTTTAAGTGGGCCGGAAGGCGCCGGTACTCAGTACCGCCACTTCCAAATATAGCTCTTGAGGGTACCACCACCTATCTGTGCGCCCAGAACGTGCTTTTGGCGTACCGGAACGCTCATTTGCACATCTGTTTAATTTAATCCTCTGGCTGCGCTGACAATGTACGCTTCCTAATTCGTCCCACCGAGAGCAGAGACTACATTACCCATACACCCTTGAGTTTACAAATTAAAAGCGCATGCGCCGCTTTTGCTGCTGTCAGTCAGGTCTGGGGAGGTGTGTGTTTGTGTGTGAAATGTGCAACCTGCTCGGTTAAAATTAAAATACAATGAACACTTAATATGCCCTCCTTGTTTTAGACTCTGAGTAGTAAAAGAACAAGGTCAGAATCAGAGGACTCGCTGCCTGACATCCCACCAAGCCAGAATGATATTACTGCAGGTCAGACGCAAAGCTTTATCCAATACCCTTTTGTAGGTACTGTACGTGATAATCTCCACTGCCGCGGCTGTCAATTTGGTTCCCCTCGACGCAATATTGGATTTTCTCAGGTGATGTGCAGGGTAAAAACATTCTTGAAATTGTAATAGACATTTAGTTTAATTGCTAAACTACAAGTGAACGAGATTTCAATGAATTTGAACGACACGCAAAGTAGTTTTACCACCCGCAAAATGGAAAACAATGGGACAAAATAAAGTCATAACTTTCTAGTTTTAAATGGCCAGTATTTTGTTATTCTTGAACCCATAGATCATGGTCTTGGTGTCATTTTAAATTTTTTTTAAGCTCTTTCTTTCTGAACAACTAGTTTTAGCATTTAACCATGCTGAAATTTTTACTCACATATCTACCTTTTGCACATTTTATTTATGTTCAATAATAGCTCTTTCTACAGTAGCTCTTTCTAAGGGTATTTTTTCAAAATCCTTTTGCATATTTTATTTATGTTCAGTAGCTCTTTCTAGCTCAAGCAAATCCACAAAATTATAAAAGGATTTATACGTTTTTTACAATGTCGTCTGTTGACTGCTGAATATAAACCCCCTTCAATGTAGAAGTCGATTCAGCAAAAAAAAAACAAAAAAAATAGAGTACCGGCACCTCTTTTGGCCCACTTAAAGCCCTGCTCAGGGTGGCTATATGGGTGCCCTAAGCAGACTTTCACAGTGGTTTTTAGTTATAAAAACAACAACAAAATCTCAAATATAGTATGTGTGTGAATTGAACTTATTAAAACGCTATTGTTATCAACACAAACTACAATTATACAAATATGCAATATGTATTATAGCCTATATTTCTGCATCTGTACTTGTGTAGCTAATGGACTTTAGCTTAATCTAATGTAACAAAGCTAATCCTATGCAGTATAAATCCAAGCAAATTTGGAGAATTACTAAATGTATTTCTTGTAATTAAAAGTAAAAAGAGGGAGGGGGGAAAAATAAAACCAAAAAGTCTGCTTGTGCCTTCCAGCATGTCATATGAATATAATTTCATGGCTTTATTGCCAAGAGATCGCATAGAGATCGCATAGCTCACGTTTACAAGCCAGTTGTAATGGTGGTCGCTTGGTTAAAGTTAATATAAAAAAAATATTGCCTGAAATAGGAATCGAACCCGGGTCACTGTGTCATAGGTCCGTGACACTACCAGTCACTCTCTACACTCTCAACAGTAGCCTTCAGCAAAATTCACGTTCAAACAAACAGACAGGACATATATGCAAGCACTATAACATTACTTACTAGTCCAAAACCATGACGGCCAAGTCAGCATCGGTCAGAAACTCCTCCTCCTCCTTTAGTTCACGCCAAAAAGCGAACGCTGACCCAATACTGATCCTCGTCCTTGCTTTTCTTCTGTCACTCTCCCGTTTCACTTTCTGGTCTCCTTCGACAAAACCTTGGGTTTCTTATTCTTAGTTGCTGCTTCAGCCATGACAAAAACATCAGGGAAATAGATAGTTGCACTCTCACGTCCGAATTTGAGTAAGTGGAGGAAGTGACGTATGCCGTAAAGCAGATTTTTGTAGTTCTTTTTATGTGCCGGGTTACTGCCGAAACCCCAAGTTTAAAAAGATGAGTAAAAGCAATACAGATGCCGTCAGTCTATGGTGGACATGTCATTTAACCTATTTTAAGTCGATGTACCATCACAAGGGTCTTGAAAATATATTATGAAGGTTGAAAAACTACAAAGTGTCACTTTAAAATTATATTACAGGTAACACTTTATTTGGATAGTCCACTTTAGACATTTTACTAATTATAAGTAACTTTGCAACTACTTATCAACTACATCTTTAGAGAATTAGTAAACTGTCTGCTTAATATCTACTAGCACGTTATTGTGATTATATCTTAACAGACATTCAACTGTCTATAAGTATCTTTGCAGGTGCATGTCAACTTATTCCACTACCCCAAACCTCTTACCTAACCCCAAACCTTACTGTCTATGCTCTAATGACAGTTCGTTGACATATAGTTTCAAATTAATGAAAGTAAGTTGAAATGTAGTTGCAAAGTTATTTATAGTTAGCAGAATGTCTAAAGTGGACTATCAAAATAAAGTGTAACCATATTACATAATCCAATTTAAGAAAGAAAAAAATTGGGATGTTGTGTCAAACATAAATGTAGTTTAATTTTTCTGAGTACAAGTAGATTTTTTTTAACATCGAACCTGTTTTTGTTCCACTTCTCAAGAATAAGTACAACCTTGTGTTTAACACCAAGAGAGGTCACAGTAAATTGTCCCTGTTACGGAAAAAAGCCAATAAGTGTTGGCATGCAGCATTTGCTGGCAATACCCCACTGGGTGTGTATTAAAGGGCAACAGGTGCGCATCAGTAGTTTTTCACTGTGGAGCCAAGCCTTGGAGACCGGCCGGGTCAGCAGTGGTACAGCAACTGTAGCAACGGGACATGACGCCTCCGTTTCCTTCAATTCAGTTTGTTTCTTAAAAGCAACTCACACGAGCTTAGTAATATCGCTGTCACTATCATCATCACAGCGAACTTCATGCAAATATTAATTAGACTTTACTAATAAACATAATGGCTACTGTTCACGGCTAACAACTGCAGCATGGCAGAGAGACATGCAGTCCAGTTTGCTATTGGGGGAGTCCAGTCAGAAGATGGAAGAATCGAAAGAGCAGGTGTGGAGTCAGACGTGCAGCAGAGAGATCAAAAAGCCATCCAGGACCACAGACAGCACAGAGAGTAACAAACCAGAAGCACCACCAATTCCGAAAGAAAAATCTCTATGATGAGCGGAGACACAGTTCATAAAAAACAATCAAATATATCACTTTTCCAACATTTGTTTCATTGTTCTAAAAAGTAGCCTACTGCTCATTACTGTTTCTTTTCTTTTTTATATAAGACTGCTGTGTACTGTAGCATTATAATAATCTTAATTATATTTTTTGCACATTAACGCCTCCCATAACAAAAAAGCAAGGTCACAAACATTTTACTTACCATTTAAAGGGATGAGCTTTTTATTTTCAGATAATTCAGTGCTACAACTTATTTCAGTCACTTCGTTTTTGCAGAAGATGGAGCCTCAGCCTGGATGGCATTCCTGATTCAGTTTCATTAATAAAGTCTGATTTATCTTCACAGTTCGCTTTTGTGTCTGCTTTTCCCATGATGATAATAGTGACAGTGGCCTAACTAGATCATGTGAGTTGCATTTAAGAAACGAATGTTAAAAACCTTGCAAGGCTGAAACATCAATCAAGGAAACGTCACTTTTGTCGCAAAATTCCACTGCGCCTTATGTTTTTCATTTGCATGCTGAAGCCATCCGCCTTAGATTAGGTGAGAGATAACTGGATTAAATCATTAAATTACATTTAATACAACTTGTGTTTTATTATAACACAAAATAAAAACAAAATATCATGTTAAATAGCATAACACCAAAAATTATCAAATTAACACACCCTGTCTTGAAGTGTAGCTGTAATAAATAAATAATATAAATAAAAAGGAGCTGGGAATCAGCAGTGGTGTGTTTACCATTTCGGGGGCCCTATGCAAAGTCCAAGATCCAAGGCCCCCAATGCCCCAGCATTGCCCAAGGTTTTTCAATTGAATTGCACAACAATAATATTCAGTATATAGAATTAAGTGAGATATATATAAACCGGGTTTATTTTGTTTTACACTGCTTAAAATAACACTAAATTGTTACAGTTTGGCATGACAAAAATTCTTGGTTTAAAAAAAATGTTTCGCGCCCCTCTCAGATATTTCTTTTGCTTGCAAATGTATTATAGGATGTATTTAAAACAATGTAATTAATACTGCAACTTCAGTGTCTGACATCTTACTAAAAAAACTAAATGAGGAAAAAGAGGAAGCATTAGATTATGATTTAGACTGATCTAAAAAACTGAACTAACAAACACCAGCAAAGAAAATTGTAAGTTGGTTATTGCTTGAATTTATGGATGGGAATCACATAACTCTCATGTTCATATGGTAAAAACAAACTTACTGTGAGATACAAAAAGCATATAGACTACTAGACATACACTAAAGATGAGATTTTAATGACAATGATGAGATACAGAATATGATTTATTTATTTTAGACATTATTTAAACCCCTCTGTGGTGTCTTTATCATGTTTATACCTGAACGAGTGTGGAAAGATGCGTGTCACCGATCAAACCAAACCACCAATCACAAGTGTGAAGCCCAAAGTCTTTAAAGTAAACTTGATCATCGAGTGAATGTTGTGCAGTTACGAGAGCACAGAGAGAGTCGAGCGAGCGCTCATTCCAGCACTTGTGTGGCTGCATTTGTGCATGCTGTGCAGAGGTGTGCTGTCCCGTAGAGTTCGCTCATCTGCGTTTTTGTGCGCGCGACTTTTGGGTCTGATTAAACGCCATAGCCGCGCATATAATTGGTTCGCGCAGCGCAGATCACTCAAGTGGCGCAGTTTCGTCCTTCTTTTGATGAGTTCGGCTTCCCATATTATATGTGCCCTCGAGAGGATGCGCGCATATATTATTCTGCGTGCATACTTGCACATCTCTCGCTCGCTCCGTGCCTTAGATTTGGGTCCGAATAAACGCAACATACTTTCACACACCTTGTGGCCAGTAGGGGTCCCCCCAAGCCCGCGAGGCCCTACGCAATTGCGTGGTTTGCGTGGTAGGTAAACACGCCACTGGGAATCAGTTGCAATAAGGTATAACTTATTGGGAGCCCCCCCTCCCAAGGGATTAAATGCCCCCAAGTTATGCCATCCTGGCGCCAGGCTGCCCAAGACTTTTGCACAATAAGGTATATACAGTACTTTTCAAAAATAATATATATAGACTTTTAAGTATTTCTATTATGGCTTTCAATCGATTTAATTATTTAATCTAGATTAATCGCATTATTTCATAAGTTAACTTGCAATTAATCACAAATGAATCGCACATCTTTTCTAAATGTACCTTAGTTTAACACTTATTGGGTGGTTTCCTGGACAGGGATTAGACTAGTCCTAGACTAATATAATGTAAAAGCTGTCCAAACTGAAAACAACTTGCAGTGACATATCTCAAATTATATCACTGCCCTTTGTTTGCCTCAAAATGCACACCAATAATGTTTTTAGTAAAGCATGTTTGTTAAAGTTATAGTTTATAATTTATATTTCTTAACTTAACTAAGGCATAGTCCTGGTTTAGGCTAATCCCTGAAACCACGCCTTTAAGTTTTTAATACTCTTAACTAGGGATGGGTATCGTTAAGGTTATAACAGTATTACTACTCTTACCGATACTGCTTAACGGTCCGGTACTTTAACGGTATTCTTATTGGTACTTTGGCCAATGTTAACATTTGATCATGAAGCTATGTTCACATGATTAAGTTAATTATGTGCACGTCCTCCGTGCGGAGATCGCTGTCCTATTGGCGAAGGACGCGATCGAGCCGGTCCCTCCAGCCGAGATGAGGTCGGGGTTTTACAGCCCTTACTTTATTTTACCCAAGAAAACCGGCGGCTTGCGACCGATCCTGGACCTGCGTTCGCTGAACCGTGCACTTCACAGAATGCCGTTCAAGATGCTGACGCCCAAGCGCATATTTCCATCCATTCGTCCAAACGATTGGTTCGCATCTATCGACCTGAAGGACGCGTACTTCCACGTATCGATTCTCCCCCGGCACAGGCCGTTTCTCCGCTTTGCGTTCGAGGGGCAAGCATACCAGTACAAAGTCCTCCCATTCGGGCTCTCTCTGTCGCCCCGTGTATTCACCAAAGTAGTGGAGGGGGCTTTAAAACCCCTGAGAGAGAAAGGTGTGCGCATTCTTGCGTATCTAGACGATTGGCTCATAATAGCTCAAACACGTCAGACGCTGTGCGATCACAGGGATTTAACTCTAGAACACCTCGCTTGTTTGGGTCTTCGGGTCAACTGGGAAAAGAGCAAGCTTTGCCCCGTGCAGAGAATCTCTTTTCTCGGGATGGAACTGGACTCGATCGATTTGACAGCTCGTCTAACAGAAGCGCGTGTACAGTCGATTCTGACTTGCCTGAATACATTCAAGAGCAAGAGCGCGGTCCTGCTGAAACAATTTCAGAAGCTCCTGGGGCATATGGCAGCAGCCGCAGCTGTAACTCCGCTCGGACTGCTTCATATGCGACCGCTTCAGCATTGGCTTCACGATCAAGTCCCGAGGACAGCGTGGCTGTGCGGCATTCACCGTGTTATCATTACACCTGCATGTCGTCGCACTTTCACTCCGTGGTCAGACCGTGCGTTTCTCCGAGCCGGTGTGACTCTGAGACAGGTCTCCAGGCATGCAATAGTATGCACAGATGCTTCGGACACGGGGTGGGGGGCCACGTACGATGGGCTTGCGGCTTCGGGGGTCTGGACGGCACCCCAGCTGCATTGGCACATAAATTGCCGAGAATGTGGGCTGTATATCTTGCGCTCGTCTGTTTCAGCAACGAGTTACAGGGCAAAGATGTATTAGTTCGCACAGACAACACTGCGACCGTGGCGTACATCAATCGTCAAGGCGGTTTACGCTCGCGTCACCTGTCGCATCTCGCCCGTCACCTCCTCACTTGGAGTCAGAAGAATTTGAGGTCTCTTCGTGCCATTTACATTCCGGGCACGCTCAATGTAGAGGTGGATGCGCTCTCTCGGGCTGCGCATCCCGGCGAATGGCGGCTCCACCCCATTGCGGTTCAGCAGATTTGGAGACGTTTCGGCAAAGCGCAGATAGATCTGTTTGCTTCCCCAGAGACGACCCATTGTCGCCTGTTCTATTCACTAGCCGACGACTCGCTCGGTGTGGATGCATTGGCACACAGCTGGCCGCGAAACATGCGCAAATACGCGTTCCCTCCGGTGAGCCTCATTCCGCAAACCCTATGCAAAATCCGGGAGGACGAGGAGAGCGTGCTGTTGGTGGCACCGTATTGGACAACCAGGAGTTGGTTTCCAGAACTCTCTCTCCTCGCGACAGCCCCTCCTTGGAAGATTCCCCTGAGGAAGGACCTTCTTTCTCAACAAGAGGGCACATTATGGCACCTGCGCCCCGACCTGTGGAACCTCCATGTGTGGTCTCTGGACAGGGCACGGAGGATTTGAGTGATTTACCGCAAGAGGTATCTAACACTATTGCTGCAGCGCGAGCGCCGTCTACGAGGCAGGCTTACGCGCTTAAATGGAACCTGTTTGTCGACTGGTGTTCTTCCCAACGTGAGAACCCCTGAGAATGCCCGATTAGTGTTGTGCTTTTGTATCTCCAGCGTCGTTTGGAGAATAGGTTGTCACCATCCACTATTAAGGTCGATATCGCTGCGATATCAGCTCACCATTCACCCATAAACGGTAGGACAGTGGGTCAGCACGACCTGGTCATTAGATTTCTCAGAGGCGCTCGAAGACTGAATCCTTCGCGTCCTCCCTCTATTCCTCCTTGGGACCTGTCCTTGGTGCTGAAATCACTCCAGGAAGCCCCATTTGAGCCTCTGCATAGTGTGAGTGTTAAATTTCTTACTATGAAAACATCAACTCTCCTTGCTTTGGCTTCTGTTAAGAGGATAGGGGATATTCATGCATTTTCGGTCGATGATTCGTGCCTTCAGTTCGGTCCGGCTGCATCCAGTATAACACTGAGACCCCGGCCCGGCTTCGTGCCCAAAGTTCCCACCACTCCTTTCAGAGATCAAGTGGTGAACCTGCAAGCGCTGCCTTTGGAGGAGGCAGACCCAGCCATGGCTTTGTTATGCCCTGTTCGTGCACTATGTGTGTATATAGACAGGACGCAAAGCTTTAGGACCTCAGATCAGCTCTTCGTTTGTTACAGTGGTCAGCAGAAAGGAAAAGCTGTCACTAAGCAGAGTATGTCACATTGGATTGTGGATACTATAGCCTTTGCATATCAGAAGCAGGACGTGCCTTGTTTAATTTACGTGCCCACTCT
Source organism: Paramisgurnus dabryanus (assembly GCF_030506205.2). Lineage (NCBI taxonomy): Eukaryota > Metazoa > Chordata > Actinopteri > Cypriniformes > Cobitidae > Paramisgurnus > Paramisgurnus dabryanus. The sequence goes on along the minus strand of NC_133350.1, from coordinate 34,723,573 downwards.
AAACGCAGTGTGGCATCATCTTGGGCACTGGCTCGTGCTTCCTCGCTAACAGATATTTGTAGAGCTGCAGGCTGGGCGACACCTAATACGTTCACAAGATTCTATAGTGTTCGTGTCGAACCGGTTTCCACTCGGGTTCTTTCTACTAACTAGTTAAGAATGCCGAGGGTCGGCTCGTGTGTCGGCTTGGAGCCTCTATTTTGGTGCTGCACATTTGCACCAATATGGAAGGCCATCGGGGTAAAAACGTCGCAAAAACTCTTTTTGCCTCTCCTCCACCGCCCTGATAGCTGGTGTTGCGGAGCATCCGCTGTCAACCTATCACTGATGTATTCTCTGTAAACCTGTGTAGGCTAGGCGTCCACATTTGTCCCCTACGTGGGGTTCATTTGTGTGTATACTCCGTGGGGTACTAATCCTCCACGTTTTCCTTAGCAGAGCCTGCTCTGCATCTCTCTGCATACTATGTTTTGTTCAGAGACTTCTTATGAGCAACCTATCGGTTGTTTCATATTTTTATGTCATCCATTCAACCTTCTTAGGGTATGGCTTCCGCAGTGTTCTAGCTCCGCTCAGTTTAGACGCTTCCCCAGTTCGCTGCTTCACTATCGTGGGTTAAGGAACAGGTAGTGACCGGCCTTCTGCATTTCGCCTTAGGTTCCGCCCCTTATGTGGAGGGCGGAGGGCTTTTACAGACACTGGAAGGGTTCAGCTGCAGTGGCGTTTTGGTAGGGATTCCCAATTCGTTGGTCACAACGTGACGTCGTAGTGACCGACTGAAAGGGAACGTCTCGGTTACGTATGTAACCCTCGTTCCCTGATGGAAGGGAACGGAGACGTCCCGTCCCGTCGCCACAGTTTGCTGTTCCATTGCTGTTTTCAGGCCGGGCACTGTTGCTCGGCTTCTCAGCAATAATATAGCTGATTTGGTATTATGCACCTGCGGCTTATATACGCACCTAGCGGGGCGGCGCCGGCATTATGCAAATACCTGCATGCCAAGTTCATTGGCGTTTCTGATAGTTTTCGAAGTAGATAGGTCACCCGCGAAGCGGTTCCCAATTCCCAATTCGTCGGTCACGACGTGACGTCTCCGTTCCCTTCTTTTAGGGAACGAGGGTTACATACGTAACCGAGACGTTCTCTTCGCGGACTTCTGAGGGTGCCACCTTGAAAGACCAAGTGCTCGGTAAGGTTGCATGCTTAGAAGATTGCAGCCCTTGAATTGGGACAGTTTCTGACTGCACGTAATGCACTTCTGAAAGATGCTTTGAGATTGCTTGTGTTTCCCCCCTTACATGCAAACATCTTGTTGAACTTACCTGTATGACAACGAGCGTTGTCTGCATCAACTCTTGTGAAGTATAACCACACTTTTGAACGTTTTCCTCTATCCGCCATCGTCACTCTTTAAATTAAGCGGGATTTGTGTGCTGTTACATTTGCGTGCGGCCGTGCTCGTTGTTGTGTGTGACAGACAGCTTCCGCGGCGTGCACGAGAGATCTCTCTGATCTCACAGACAAACGTCTTGATTTAATCGCAAATTAGAAATGTTTGTTGAGATCAAATGTGCACGAAAACATTATTAAGCAAGAATACATAGTACATATATTTTAATTTGTTTCTCCAGGACCGAAAGCAGAACCGATAGCGTCAGATCTTACTGATACTACGGTCTTTCATAATTTAGCCCCGGGGCCAGTTTAATACCGGGTTTCGGTACCCATCCCTACTCTTAACATGGGTGTGGATAAATATAGATGCTTTATGCAAATGCCTCAGCCTGTTTACATTTTCAACAGAACAATCAGCCATTGTTTTGTACGTGAATCTTCCTTTCAGAAGACCCTTTTTTCTCCATTTCTCTTTGCTGCTGCATCATTTGTGACCTGTGCTGGCAAATTCAGTCGGAATGAGCACATTTTTAAAAATGAGTACTTTATATTTTGACATTCTATATTTAGAAACTTGAAAACAATGCATTATTTGTTGGTATCTGACAAAACATGACGAACTACACCTTTTTGAAGTTGACAGAGTCAGCAAAGTCAATTTTGAGAAAAAAAATCTTAAAATCACTGGTAAAACTAATAGATTTGGCAAACACAATGTCAAAAACAATATATTCGACTTTTTCTTTAATTGTTTGATTGACATTGAGACATTGAGATCTACAGGATCTAATATAATGTTACGGATCAGATATTTTCAGCAACATTCATTTTAGACATAAAAGATTATATCTGTGTGAATTATTGTCAAAACTGATTTTTTTTAACTGTAATTCTGTGTAGATGTTTGTATATCGGGTTGCAGATTCGCACGTTTGTGTGCATGCGGTTCAGATCAGTCAGTCAGTGTGAGGCAGTAGGTTTTATTACCTGTCGCTTATAATAACTCTTTTAACATTAATCAGGATGCAAACTTTATCTCTCTTAATAATTATTTTAACATCAAGCAGGTCCTGCACTTTATTTTCGAATTCCTGCATGTTTTAAAAATGAAAAACCAAACAGTAATTGCATGTTGCGTTAATAGCACGCTAATGTTGATAGCACCAAATTCTATATACAGTGCAAACAAAAACAATCCCACAAACTATTTGCTTGCAAAACTGTATAAAAATGTATTTATTAGCAAAGTTTTTATTGCATGCTCCTCATCAGGCATCAACATACTATTCAAACTCAAACTTGTATTTAAAATGGTAACTTGACAAATAATCAATTTCCAATCAAACTGAATGACTGAATACCTCATTAAGACTACGTCACAAAATTAAATCCACAATCATATATTAAAAAACAAACAAAAAAACAAAAACAGATACACCTCAAAAAATGACTTCCTTGTTATTTTTGTTTTGTTTTCAGTACAAATATCTTAAGACTAGCTAATGGGGTAAGAAAAAAATATTGAAATAAGTTTATATTTTTTTTAAAGGGGACCTATTTTATTGCTAAAAAGAAACGTTATTTTGTGTATTTGGTATAACATATTGTATTTGCATGGTTTATGGTTCAAAAAACACATTATTTCCCACATACTGTACATTTTTGTAGCTCCAGATTTCCCTCTCTTCCTGAAATGCACAGATTTTGTACAAAACTCATCATGACGCTCCTTACCATGTTTAAAAGATTCAGTTGCTAACAGGAGTTACACTCAAAAAAATTAACGAGGAAGGTTGTGGACTTTACATTATATATTTATATTCAGTTTAATTATAATAATTGTATTTGTTGACTTGAAATGTTTTTTTCTATTAAAGTCTATGTAATTATGTCTCAAATTAACTGTACAAAATCCTAACACATTGTTTAAACACAAACTCTTTATGTTAACTTTAAAATTCTAACATCCAGAGGGTGGCAGTATAGTGCGACGCGATCTGCCATAAACCTCAAATAAGAAGAAGAAGAAGAAGAGCGTGACTCGCCAGACTACACGTGCGGAAAGACCCCTGCAAAGTTTTTCGTCGATTGGTTTCACAGACGGATGTCTTTTTCAACGGCTGGTAAAGGTAGGAGGATATTTGTTTTTCCACCAGTATCGATCTTTTTATTTTTAATAAGATATATTTTCTTTATTTTTGACATGTGGCTAGTTGCATTAACTGCTTAGACTAGTCTTACAAAGTTAGTCAACAATTTTTTTCTTCAAGACATGATAACGTTTTATTGTCAGTCATAAAAAATGTAGATTGGTCTAATTTGAAGCCAAAAAGTAAGACTGTCCTAACTAATTTCTAGTTTGTCAAAATATTTCTTAAGACACCGTTTTAACTTAGTGACTTATGTTTATGCAACTGGCCAAACTGTTTAAGAGAGTTCTAGTGTTCTAACTTCAGTTCTAGCTTTGAAGTTAGCATGCTTGCTTAGCCACGTGGCGCAGGTTAGTTCACAGCAAACGCTCGGTCCTCTGTCATTTTCTGAACTGCGCATACAGAAGACTTTTTCCCCTTCTAGGCATTTATTTTTTTGGAACAGAGACCTGATGATGCACGTTTAAATACTTGATTAACTACTAGTTGTTCAGTTCGGTTATGTACACACTATGCAGAGTTTCTGTAAATGCGGTTGTCACTACCTGCATTTTGCGGGAGTTAATAGGTTTTATGGCCAGCTGCACTACTTCCTTAACTTCAGCCAGCTCCTTGTTTCCTGTCTGCCATTGTTGGACAAACTGATTAATCCAGGTGTGTCTGATTATTGTTGTTTTATTGTTGACTTGGATTAATCAGTTTGGCCAATAATGGCAGCCAGGAAACAAGGAGCTGGCTGAAGTTCAGGAAGTAGTGCAGCTGGGCATAAAGCCTATTCGGTTGTAGAATGCGGTTGTCAGTCCCATAAAGTGTGTGTGTGTGTGTACAGAACAGGATGAAGCATTTAAATGTGAAGTGACAACCGAATTAATATGCAGTGTGTACGGGTGGTTTCCCGGAAAGGGATTAGTTTAAGCCAGGACTATGCCCTAGTTTATTTAGGAAATATAACTAGTTTTAAGAGACATGTCTACTAAAAACATTACTTGTGTGCATCTTCAGGCAAAACAAAGGGCACTGATGTTTTTTAAGATATGTCAGTGCAAGTTGTTTTCAGTTTGGACAGCTCTTAAATTTATTTTAGTGTAGGACTAGTCTGATCCCTGCCTGGGAAACCGCCCCTAAGTGTTTTGCAGAAATATTTAAGAGATATACAAAGTTAACCAGTTAAACCATTTTGTTGTGATATTTTAAATAAAAATAACAAAGCATGATTATTTTATTGTTAATTCAATTTCACAAAATCTTTATTAAATTGTTTTGTTTGTTTATCCTTTGCAATTTTCCAGGTCTTTAATAAAAGGTGTGTTTTCTGTTCCTGCCAAGGTGTTTCACTCACAATAGGTAAGATCTGCAACATCTACTAATGTAAATACTCTTTCTTGCGTGATCTTTTCATCTGTTTGTTCCTGTTTACTTTTAAAGGTATGCTGGAAGATTTTCGATTTTTTTTTTTTTTAAAGAACTGCCCCTCCACTTAAAAAAAAAATGCACATGCGCAACACTCTAGCTGCTCCCGAGAGGGAACACCTATAAAACGTGGCACGAGAGCATGCACGAGCCTCTTCTCTTCACTCTGTTAAAGTTGCTGTCGGCATGTTTACCGTGTCTGTGCGGTTCATGACTAGGGTGACCATACGTGCCATTTTTCCCGGACGCATCCCGTCCAGGATTTCGGTGCGTCTTCCGAAAGTCGTATTTGTTGACCGCATACACCATTCAGTTAAAAACAAAAGATATACAATCGTAGTTTTATTCTTACCTTAAAATGTAACGGTTGCTTTTCTGTAATAATAATAATAATCCTCTATGACGGATGCGGTCGACAAATACGACTTCCGGAAGACGAACACAAAATCCTGGACGGGATGCGTCCGGGAAGAATGGCATGTATGGTCACCCTATTCATGACTTGTGCCAGGGCTAGCATCGCTAATCATAGCTTACATCAACTTTTACTAGCAGTGATTTTAAATGGATTTCTCCAAATAGCATGCCACACTTTTTCTCTTGCGACCCTCAGTTATTTTGAAAAACACGGTGAGAACGGGAGCTTCAATGAATGGTTGAAACCGTAGACCACCACACGTACACCTAAAAGTGCACATGTGCAGAAAGCGAACCTAGGGACGAGCATGTACACGGCCTTACGTCAACATTTCACCAAAATGATTGACAACTGGGATGACCAATAGTCTTAATAATCCATCCGGAAAAAAAATCTTCTGCTATACCTTTAAAGTATTAGTAGCAATTGATAATTTCAGTTTTTAACGGTTTATTGAATTTATTTTTTTTATTATTATTTTAAGTCATATGCATCTGTTATTTTTTGTTTTGGTGGTGTGTGTGCTTGTTACAGATATTAAATGTGGCAGTGTAAAGGTTGCGGTTCAAAGACCTCAACTAGATTTCAGTTACTAAAACATTATAGGTTAAAACATCCTCACTATGGGCGTAGGCACCCATATCCTTGCCCATATACTAGTTGTCCATGTACATTCAAGTCATGGAATGCACTTAGATCACACCTCTGTAGATTCCATAAAAGAGACTCATCTCAGCGAACAACAGCATTGTCTACATTCAGATGTCATGTTTGTGCATTCGCTGAACTTGGCAATGATAAGGAATATTTTAATCACATAAATCTGCATCTTAAATCTCATGAAACCATCTCCTGTATGTTCAAAGATTGTGCATTTACGATAAACATTTATGGGACATTCAAATCGCATAGAAATAGAAAGCACCTTTCTTATTCTTATAGTGATTTTAAACCTGGAATAGTTACAGTAAGAGACAGTTCTGAAATCCCAAGCCTTCCAGAGGAACATGAAGAAGGTGCAGAATTGGGAGAGGTGCTCTCTAATTTTCAGACAGAAGAAAGAGATGAGAAGTCAATAGAGGAGAAATTAGCAGCAGTGCTGCTTAAGCTTGAATATATACTCCATGTTCCCAGCAGTGCAGTCGATGAACTTTTACAGGATTTGCACTTTCTTATAAGTTCGGCTGCTCTGCCTGCATTGCATGCCATAGTTTCAGATTTTTGTACCAAGCATAATCTTGCTCTTAATGATGCAGAAATTGCGGAGTTGGCCTCTGCAGCATGTGTCTCTAACCCATTGGCAAAATGTATGGGAGATCAGGGCCCACTTTATTCTGCTTATAAGCGGAAAAAATACTTCAAAGAGAAGTTTCAGTTAGTTGAACCAGTGGAGTATGTTTTGAATAAGGACAGCAAACATACATACCAATATGTATCATTACTACAGTCACTGCAGCAGCTCCTTAGCAAAGATTGTATCATTGATGATGTACTAGCAAACTGTAGAGCTTACTCAAATGAAACTGCAGGAGAATACAAGTCGTTTCACGATGGAGAGTTTTTTTAAACAAAATCAGTTTCTATCTGAAGGGGAGTTGAAACTTTCTGTCACTCTTTATATTGATGACTTTGAAGTTTGTAATCCTCTAGGAACTTCTAGAACGAAGCACAAACTTTGTGCTATGTACTGGATTTTAGGCAACTTACCCCCAGGTCAGCAGTCCTCTTTATCATCTATCTATTTGGCTTTGCTGTGTAAAAGTAAACATATCAAGACTTATGGATATGGTAAAGTGCTTGAACCTCTCTTGCATGATTTGGTTGTATTGGAAAAGCATGGAGTATTTGTCCCAAAGATGGGAAAAAATATTAAAGGCACTGTACAGTCTGTAGTTGCAGACAATCTGGGTGCCCATGGGCTTGCAGGCTTTGTAGAAAATTTTTCTGGAGAGTACGTGTGCCGATTTTGCACCGGCAGTTTCAGTGAAATTCAGTACAAGCAGGTTCTGTCAGGTGATTTTCGTCTAAGATTTAAAGAAAGCCATAATCAACATGTGAAAAGTGCAGAGGAGGTTGGAAAACCTTGTGTTGGAGTGAAAAGGGCATGTGTGCTGACAGAGACTCTTTCTCATTTTAATGTCACAACTGGATATCCTCCTGATATACTCCATGATCTGTTTGAGGGTATTGTTCCAGTGGAACTTGCACAGTGTCTGGGTACGTTAATGTCCAAAAAAATACTTTTCTTTGGATACTCTAAATAAGGTAATCCTCAATTTTCCCTACAAGGGAGATGATAAAACAAACCGCCCCCATATTGTGCCACAGTCATTTAAAAACAAAAACACAATTGGTGGCAATGCTGCTGAAAACTGGACTCTCTTAAGGTTGTTGCCTTTCATGATTGGAGAAGTTATACCTGAAGGGGAATCAGTGTGGCAGATTATCTTGGATTTAAAAGAGATTGTGGAACTTGTAGTTGCCCAGGTACATACAGAAGAATCCATTGGATATCTTCAGTGCAAAATTTCTGATCACAGGCAAAAATACCAAGAAGCATTTCCTAATCAGAAACTTTTGCCCAAACATCACTACTTGGAGCATTACCCTCACATGATCCAGTGTTTTGGCCCTTTGGTTGGCCTGTGGACCATGCGATTTGAGGGCAAACACAGCTTTTTTAAAAATGTTGCTCATCATAGCAAGTGTTTCAAGAATATTGCTTTGACACTGGCAAAGAAACATCAGCTGATGATTGCCTATCACTTACACTCATCGACTTCACGTAAACCTGGCTTTGAAGTTTCAGGTGCCTCGAGAGTTCCTCTTGAGGTACTAAAAGAGGAGGTATCATTGCCTATCCAGCAGATGTACCCAGCAATAGCAGAAGTAGACATGGCAAAAAGTGCAGATTGCAAAGGGATCTGCTATAGAACAGGAATGATGGTCATCTGTGAATTTACTGATGGGCTGCCTGAATTTGCACAGATAATAAGGATATGTATACTTCAGGATACAGTTAATTTCATAGTCAAGAAGTTCTCAGCTTGGTTTAGAGAGCACTATCGGGCCTTTGAACTGCAACCATGTCCAACTGGTCAAATGTTCCTGATATCACATGATGCCCTGACCGAGAAGTACCCACTACATGACTACTTCGTTGGGCCGCTCCGACTGGTTACATTTAAAAGATATCCTTATATCAAAAGTAGGTGGTGTTAAAGAGCTGTTCTTACTAACCCTTCTAAATGTACAATGATCTCTAGCATGAGCACCTAACACTAACTTTTCACTTATGTATATACTTGTCAGTCTGTAAAGGGATAATAAACGGGTGCACACTGTAGTAGCAGGAATTTGGTGGTGTTTTATCACAGTTCAATTTTGTTGATGTTGAGTCTGAAATGTAAAAAAAAAATATTTAATTGATCACAGTAAGTACAAGATAACACGTAATTTGTTTAAAGAGCACCTATTCTCCGATTCACGTTTTTACATTTCCTTTGGTGTGTAAGTGTATATTAGTACATGTTAATGATATGCAAAAGGTACAAACCCCAAAGTAAACGATGACGCGAGTTATCAAATCCAATGTAAATCTCTTGGACTACAACAAACACATGGATTTTAGGCATCAGTTTACTTCCTGGGATTGATGATGTAGACATTTCTTTGTTCTGATGAAAACAAAGGAAGATATTTTGAGATGTTTTTAAACAAACCTTTTGTGGACCCAATTTACTTCCATTGTACGCATTTTTCCCCACTATGGAAGTGAATGGGGTCTACGAACGGTTTGGTTACAAACGTTTCTCAAAATATCTTCCTAAGTGTTTATCAGAATTGTTGATCTGTCCATCACAGGGCCAACACATACTGTAAAAACAGCCGTTTAAACACATTCTCACACCTACATTTAAAATCTCCATATAACCTGCATGTCTATAGAAAAAAGAGATATGTCAGTACTAATTTTACTTTAAAAAATGTACAACACAAATTGCATTTAAGAAGGCTATTGTGGGGAGACAATTTCCTTTTGTGAAGTTTGCTTTGATTTCAGTTTTTATCAAGTTGCTGACTTTTTCAATTTTCATTCTTTAATACCCACCATGGCTTTTTTTTAGGTTGAAGTGTTTGCGTGATGGCTGCACCGGTGAAACTGCGGATTATCCTTGGTGCCAATAATGCTGAAAAGCTGACCATAGAATCGGGTATGCCAAATTCTGTGAAGGATCTTTCAATTGAGATCAAACGTCAGTTTGATATAGAGGGGGAAATTAGACTCCAGTACATGGACACCGACTTTGATAATAACTTTGTTAACCTTAATCAAATTAGTGAAATACAAGACAAGAGTACAGTGAAAGTCATCTTATTGTCAGATGCGCCAGATGTCAGTCAGTCAGTCAACAGTTTGAACCAGAGTGGTGAGGACACATCTTCATCCTCTACTGACACTGTAATACTCCCCTCCCCTGACTCAGGGACTGCCCGATCACAGTGGCCTACAGAATTTCAAATACCTACGTTTCCATATGATGTGGAGATGCAACTTCAAAGTGCAAACCAGGCCTTCATGTCAAACAGAGTTTTCCTAAACCCCAGCCACAAACTGAAGTCGGACATCTTGGAAAGTCTGGCTGAGAAAATAATTAAGTTCAAGGCGTATCCTTCAAATTTGGAAATAGAATCTGTTGCTGAAGCTTTAATCAAAGCTCACCCATGTTTGAGGGAACAGGGATCCTCTAGTGGTTACTATGGATGGAAAATTAGCCTCAAGTACAAGATGGCCAACTATAGGACAAAATTAAGAAACTTGGGGTGCCCAGAAATGAGCATTAATTCCCTCAAAAACAAACCTGCAGATAAGTGCCAGCCGGCCTATAAGGTTAAAAAACCCAGAAAGGCAGAAGTAAATTTCTGCCCCCCTTTTCCTGCTGGCGAGACCCAGGACAGCCTTGAAGGCGAAAGAGTGTCACTATTGTCTGAGGTCAAAAAAAGACACAACAATGCAGTTATTAAGGAGAAGATGGCCAAGACCTTTGCGTACAGGAGACGGGAGGTAGTCAGAGACCAACCCATGATATCGGAGTTCAAGACCAGATGGCCAGGACTGTTCACTGTGCCTGAGGTATAAACGGCTTATTAAAACATCAATGAACAATGTTGTATAATGCATTAAATGACCATGTGAAGGAATTAAAGAATATAGTAACATAGTGTCTTTCAATATAATTGTAGTATACATCAATAACATTTTGTTTGTGGACATTATTCAAAGGTGGAAGCAGAATTTCTGAGAATTACCACTGTTCCCCTCGTCACAAAGTTTTTTGCACAACTTGACCACCACGCTGATCAGCTCATCAGAGTGCTGAAGAAGGCAGGTGGATCTAAAGGACCTCATCTTTGCACCGACTGCACGGGTATAGTTAACTCTCGTAGAACACATTTAGGAATAAGTACATTTTGTCTAGTTTGTGTTGTCATTTTTCAGAAACCAATAACATCTGCAAATGCACCCCATATGAATTTATTTATTTTATTTTTACAAAGATTTTTGAGATTAACAGAATTTTTTTCCCCTTTTAAATAATTGCTATTTCGTATCTACACACACTGGATAAATGACCAGAATTTTGAGGAAACTGATATACTGATGCAATAGGTGTATATTATATTAATGCTGTTTTTTTTCTTATTTAGAATGAAACCGTTGAAAGGAAGAGGGAGTGCCTCCTCCGGGCACTTTGTATCTATCTAAATGAAAATCCGAGCAGTCTCTTCAAAGAGTATATGGTAGGTAATGCTAACAATTATTGCAGCAGTAACTGTGGTCTAGGGCTCTTAAGAATATCAAATTATCCATTTAACATTGGGTGCGTATACATGCACAGAATAAGCGGATAAGTATCAAAAATCTGTTTATTATATAAACCTGTTTTCTTGCATTTACATGCAAATCAATAAACTGCTATGCAGAAAACTGCGTTTACATTTGGAGATTTGTCAGGTTTCTCGCAGTCCGTATTTTCACTGCCTAAAAGCCAATGGGAAATCTGTTTTAAGCTATGCTGTCATATCTCTTCTCATATCTACACTTGAAAATGTAACATGAGATTTTATTTCCACAGTTTCTCTGTCAATTGCTTAAGTTGAATGCAGACTTTTATGTGTTACTTTGTGCTTCCACGTGTGACGTTTATCTTTCACACGCGGAGACATGCACACGTGAACAAAACTGCGTGAAAACTGGTTAAGGTGTTTACTTGCAACGCAAAATTGGGGTAATGAGCAAAAAAGTTACCTGTGTCGATCAGTTTTTGCTTGTGCAACTTAGGGGCTTTTTCCTTTACAAGAAAACCCGTTTTATGAGTTTACATGCCCTGCTTAAAAACAGCATATACCAGCATCATTCCCATGCTTGTTGGGTGCTGGTGGTCACCAGCATACCAGCACCAAAACACAACATATGCTGGTCTTGCTGGTTTTCCAGCAGGGTGACCGCACATGTTATCAGTTTATTAAGCATAATCTGTGTAAGACTGTGCATGTAAACACACTCATTGTGGTATATGGCTTTTAGGAATGGCAATTATGGTCTAGACTAAATCATGTTTATGATTGTTTGATCTTAAAAAATGGAAGAACTATAATCTTATTAAAATAGAACTTATGGCAGAGCTGATGTAAGATGGCTTCAGATCATACAGGTGTACTTACTGAAGTGGCCATCAAGTGTACAAAATCAGTTTGGACAAACTTCAGCACTCTGATGAGCTGATCAGCTTCCAACAGATTGAGATTAACAAAATCAGTTTGGACAAAAAATCAGTTTTGTCCAAACTGATTTTGTACACTTGATGGCCACTTTAGTAAGTACACCTGTATGATCTAAAGCCATCTTACATCAGCTCTGCCATAAGTTCTATTTTAATAAGATTATAGTTCTTCCATTTTTTAAGATCAAACGATCATAAACTTGATTTAGTCTAGACCATAATTGCCATTCCTAAAAGTCATATACCACAATAAGTTAGTAATCAAGCACTATTTTTAAACATTTATTTAGAAAACTGCAATGGAAATGAGCTCTTTGGAATTTTATAATTGGCTGGTGATTTCATTGTTGTCCTTTTTTTTTGTATGTGGAAAGGATTCAGATGGCTGTACTGCCCAGAGGGAGCTTGATGAACTTGTCTTTGGCATCTACAGCATTAATGCTGAGGGAGGTGATGCCAACAGCACTCCAGTTGATGTTGGAATAGTGATCGAGGGTGTTGAAGTGCTTCATGACTTGGGAGACATAGCTTCTGCATGTGCAATCTTAATGGGTGTCATATATGCAATGAACCTCAGCTATCCTCAGGAACTAAAAATGTTCTTTGAGGTGCTTCAGAAAATCTTCCTGCAGCTGGATGCTTCCAGACTCTCACCCAAGGTACAGATGCTTAAAAACAAACTTTATGAGTGAACCAACATTGAAAGTTTGGCGTTTTACATGAAGGACTGATTTGCACTTGAATCAAATTTTATGAGTGAACCAACGTTGAAAGTTTGGCGCTTTACATGAAGGACTGATTTGCACTTGAAACAAACTTTATGAGTGAACCAACATTGAAAGTTTGGCGTTTTACATGAAGGACTGATTTGCACTTGAAACCATTGAATTGAAAAAATAAAGCTTTTTTTTTCTTTTTTTTGTGACGCGCACCACTGTTCTGGGTGACATGTTTCTTTGTCATGTAACGCGTGTCAAGAATTTTTTTCACAGCATTAATGCTGAGGGAGGTCATGCCGCCACCACTCCAGTTTACAGTGTTAAAGTGATAGAGAGTGTTGAAGTGCTTCACACTTAAGTTCATTTACCATTTTATATTTTATTGTGTGTGTGGCATGCACCAGTGTTCTGGTTGACATGTTTCTCTGTCATGTATGTACTTAAACAATGAGTGAACCAACATTGAGCACTTAAAACTTTGTTAAATGCCTGCTTTGTACTTGAAACCATTTTATTGTAAACACTTAAAAGTTTGTATTCATTTGATCTTTTTTGTGTGGATGCAACAGTGTTCTGGGTGACATGTTTCTCTGTCATATATGTACTTAAAGTTTTAAGTGCTCAATGTTGGTTCACTCATTGTTTGTTAAACACCACAAACGCCTGCTTTGTACTTGAGACCATTTTGTTGAAAACACTTAAGATTGTATTCATTTGATCTTTTTGTGTGGATGCAACAGTGTTCTGGTTGACATGTTTCGCTGTCATGTATGTACTTAATGAGTGAACCAACATTGAGCACTTAAAACTTTGTTAAACGCCACAAACACTTGCTTTGTACTTGAAACCATTTTATTGAAAACACTTGAAAAATGGAATTCATTTGATCTTTTTTGTGTGAATGCAACAGTGTTCTGGGTGACATGTTTCTCTGTCATGTATGTACTTAAAGTTTTAAGTGCTCAATGTTGGTTCACTCATTGTTTGTTAAACACCACAAACACCGGCTTTGCACTTGAAATCGTTTTATTGAAAACACTTCAAAAATGGTATAAATTTGATCTTTTTTTGTGTGGATGCAACGGTATTCTGGGTGGAATGTTTCTCTGTCATGTATGTACTTAAACAATGAGTGAACCAACATTGAGCACTTAAAACTTTTAACGCCAGAAATGCCTGCTGTGTACTTGAAACCATTTTATTGAAAACACTTAAGATTGTATTCATTTGATATTTTTTGTGTGGATGCAACAGTGTTCTGGTTGACATGTTTCTCTGTCATGTATGTACTTAATGAGTGAACCAACATTGAGCACTTAAAACTGTGTTAAACGCCACAAACACCCGCTTTGTACTTGAAACCATTATATTGAGAACTTGAAAAATGGTATTCATTTTATCTTTTTTGTGTGGATGCAACAGTGTTCTGGGAGACATGTTTCTCTGACATGTATGTATTAAATGAGTGAACCAACATTGAGCACTTAAAAGTTTGTGGCGTTTAACATAAAGGCCTGCTTTAAACTTAAAACCATTTTATAAAAAACACTTGACAGATTGTATTTTTTTTATCTTTTTTGTCTGCTTGTTAAACACAAAGATAAAAAATACAATCTTTCAAGTGTTTGTCTATTAAATGCACTGCTCAGGAGTTTTATTTTTTTTAAATTACCACCTTTAAATGCTGCCACTCATGTGTGTTTAACAGTTTTTTCTCGTTTAAGAAAATTTCATAAAACTGATGTTATTAAAAACTTGTTTATTAAAGGAACTAACAAATTTTAAGTTGAGTTTACTTAATTTATTTGTGTGGAACCTGTTGACAAACTAAAATTAATTAAACCTAACTAGTAAAAATTTAATTTATTGAAATTATAAAATTTTGATTGATTAAGCTTGAATTTAATGTTTTGTTGTAAAATCATTAGTTTACTTTGAATAGACACATGTGTAATATGTTACTTCTAAACAAATTTTGTTAGTCCATAGAACATAACTGATTTTAGTTATTTAAACTTAAACGTTTTTTGTTGAGTAAAAATAAGTGATAATAGTTGGCTAAACTTAAAAAAAATTACTTGTCCCTAAAACAACCTTTATTATGTTGGACAACCTAAAAAAATTGTTTTCAAATTAAATAATTAAATTATGTGGAACCTGTTGACGAAATAAAATTAATTAAAGTCAACATTTTTTTTTTTTTTGAGTGTAACTTACAGGCTGAGTCCGAAACGAGAGGAATTATGATAATGTCGGTTTTGTCTACATTATCAATCACGGGAAGTAAACAATCCGTATGTTTGTTGTAGTCCAAGAAAAGAGATTTACGTTGGAGACGATAACTTGCGTCATCGTTTACTTTGGGGTATGTACCTTTTGCATATCGTTAACATGTTCTAATACACACTAACACAACAAAGGAAATGTAAAAATGTGAATCGGACCGTAGGTGCCATTTAAACACTTTATTTTAAAAAATCTTACCCAATTGGCAGATTTCCTTAGCTTGTTTTAAGCACAAATTCACTTAAATTTAATATTTTTGCTTATAAAAAAAATACATCTTGATTTAAGAACATTTAGATATTGTACTGAAAACAAGACAAAAATACTTAGTAAGAAACTATACCAAGTACATAATGATTGGAGAAATCTTTTAGCTTTCTTGTTCATCTTTAGTGGACACTTTAGTTTTTTTTTTTTTAACAACATGTGGTGAATTACTCTGCTTTGCTTTCCCTATGACATCAAATCAGCACAATGCTATTCATATAACTGAGGATAAACAGTACTATATTATTACTTTTGGCTTACTTTAATATTTTTGAAAATAAAAGAGGAAATTATATTATATAGATCTACCACACTGTTAATGATCCGATATAGTGTTAATTTTGTCACCTATTTTTAATTTAGTCTTAGTCTTAGTCTTGTGCATATCTTTTTTGTTAGTCAAGTTTTAGTCGACTAAAAGTCTCATCATTTTAGTCTAGTTTTAGTCAAAAGACAACTCAAGGTATCTTAGTCAAGTTTTTGTCGACTAAAAGTCCCGTCATTTTTGTCTAGTTTTAGTCAACTAAACGTCTTGTCATTTTAGTCTAATTTTAGTCAAAAGAAGACTTAATATATCTTGATCAAGTTTTAGTTAAAACATTTTTGTCTTTTTTTTAAATAAATTATTTCTGAGATTATTTCTGATAAACATTTCAGTCAAATAGTGTTACATACATCTCAAATATTGGTTAAATGTCATAATCACCTGACAAAATACACTTTTTGAATGATTTTTGTTGAATGCAACTTTGTTAATGGCGGTGACGATCTCTATCGCATGTTAATTGCGCCACCATTCATTCAGTGATGGGCGATAGGAAAGCACCCAGACAGCGATCAGTAACTTATAATAAGCTTTTGTCCTCACAATATACTGTACATTCAGAATACTTGAATAATATAAGGTACATCAACAATTTTGGTAAATAGCGAATGTGGATCAGAAAGACAAGCCGTCTTACTGAAGACAACAGGTGCACGAGAATACGACACAAAAACATCTACACAGTGCTGCATAACACTAAACTTTTTAGCTGTTTGTGAAATGTTAATCATAATGTGTGTGGGGTCATTTTACACATGAGACTCTTACTGACCTGATCGCGTATGCCTTTTCCATAGTAGAATCGCTGCGTGTGCAATTGTTGAAAAACCATATGAAGATTATTTGATACAAAATCCGATGGAAACAACGGAGAAATATCAATATTTCTCATATGTAATACGTTTGTGGACTAAAACTGCAAATGGATGATATATTGTGGACACTTAGCATGGAGACTTCAGCAGCGCGAGCTCGTTTGGAGTTATGACAGACGCGCAGTTTCATAATAAGAGCACGCAGTCTTTTTATGAATTAATTCACATTTAAATATGACCTCATTGCATAAAATGTAGTAGAGACGATTGTAGACGAAAATGAAGAGAGATTTTATCTTAGTTTTTATTTTATGCAAAACATTTTAGTCTCGTCTTTTTTCGTCAACAAAAATGCATGTTAATTTAGTCTTAGTCAGCGTTTTTGGACATTGGTGCAGTCTCGTCATCGTCTCGTCTTAGTCATGGAAAAAAAGGTCGTTGACGAACATATTTCGTCTCGTCTGACAAAATTAACACTAAGATATAATTTACGATATAATGATTTAAACAGAGAAAAGATTGATGGTCTTTGAATAAGAATGTCAACATGTCATATTGTGGGTCCTGCACACACTGTCAAAAATTAAAGGGTACAAACCTGTCACTGAGACTGTACTCTTTAAAAAGGTACATTTAGGTACAGTTGTGTACTTTTTGAAAAGATAACGCTCCAGTAATGCTTTTGGGCATTTTCTTTGAGAGTGCAGAAGTCATGTTTCACTGGGGGGAGTAGACACTATTTTCATATTTGCATAGCTGAAACTGAAACTAACCAGAGCCCTTGTTTCCAAACTGTCAGACCATTCAAATAACACAGAGATTATATTCCCATTGTTATTGCCGTTTTCTCGGAAATTAGAGACTGTATACTTCACGTGTTTCTCATATATTTTAAAGATAACTGTTTAAGTGTGGAAATTTTTGTATCCTACTTCTCTCTCTCTCTCTCTCTCTCTCTCTCTCTCTCTCTCTCTCTCTCTCTCT
Source organism: Paramisgurnus dabryanus (assembly GCF_030506205.2). Lineage (NCBI taxonomy): Eukaryota > Metazoa > Chordata > Actinopteri > Cypriniformes > Cobitidae > Paramisgurnus > Paramisgurnus dabryanus. Next base: position 34,706,019 of record NC_133350.1, on the reverse strand, counting down.
CTCTCTCTCTCTCTCTCTCTCTCTCTCTCTCTCTCTCTCTATTTCTCTCTCTCTCTCTCTCTCTCTCTCTCTCTAGGCCCATGAGTTTGTAGACGAGCAGATGTATGACCAGA